>NC_058132.1:86107048-86230246 GCF_016433145.1 Gracilinanus agilis
AAATCAAACCGAAAAATAAATAAGAAAGAGGTAAGAGAGGTGAATGAAGTTCTAGAAAAATTAGATTTAATTGATATGTGGAGAAAAATAAATAGGGACAAAAAGGAATACACCTTCTTCTCAGCTGCACATGGTACATTCACAAAGATTGACCATGTTATAGGGCATAGAACCATTGCAAACAAATGCAAACGAACAGAAATAATAAATGTAACCTTCTCAGATCCTAGTGCAATAAAAATAATAATTAGTAAGGGCACCTGGACAGGCAAATAAAAAACTAATTGGAAATTAAATAATATGATTCTCCAAAACCAATTAGTCAAAGAAGAAATCATAGAAACAATCAATAATTTCATTGAAGAGAATGACAATGATGAGACATCCTACCAAACTCTGTGGGATGAGGCCAAGGCAGTACTCAGGGGGAAATTTATATACTTGAGTGCATATATTAACAAATTAGGGAGGGCGGAGATTAATGAATTGGGTATGCAACTTAAAAAACTAGAAAGCGAGCAAATTAAGAATCCCCAGATGAAAACTAAATTAGAAATACTAAAAATCAAGGGAGAAATTGATAAAATTGAAAGTAAAAGACTATTGAATTAATAAATAAGACTAGAAGCTGGTATTTTGGAAAAAACAGATAAAATAGACAAAGTACTGGTCAATCTAATAAAAAAAGGAAAGAAGAAAACCAAATTGGCAGTATCAAAGATGAAAAGGGAGACCTCACCTCTAATGAAGGGGAAATTAAGGCAATCACTAAAAACTATTTTGCTCAATTATATGGCAATAAATATAGCAATCTAGGAGATATGGATGAATATTTACAAAAATATAAATTGCCCAGACTAGCAGCAGAAGAAATAGAATACCTAAATAATCCCATATCAGAAAAAGAAATTGAACAAGCCATCAAAGAACTCCCTAAGAAAAACTAGCCAGGGCCAGATGGATTCATAAATGAATTCTATCAAACATTCAAAGAGCAACTAATCCCAATACTACACAAATTATTTGATATAATAAACAAAGAAGGAGTCCTATCAAATTCCTTTTATGACACAAATATGTTACTGATTCCAAAGACGGGTAGATTAAAAACAGAGAAAGGAAACTATAGACCAATCTCCCTAATGAACATAAATGCAAAAATCTTAATAGAATGCTAGCAAAGAGACTCCAGCAAGTGATCAAGAGGATCATCCACCATGATCAGGTGGGATTTATACCAGGAATGCAAGATGGTTCAACATTAGGAAAACCATCCACATAATTGACCATATTAACAATCTAACAAACAAAAATCACATGATTATCTCAATAGATGCTGAAAAAGCCTTTGACAAAATACATCACCCATTCCTATTGAAAACACTGAAAAGTATAGGAATAGAAGGACCTTTCCTAAAAATAATAAACAGTATATACCTAAAACCATCAACAAGCATCTTATGCAATGGGGATAAATTAGAAGCCTTCCCAATAAGATCAGGAGTGAAACAAGGATGCCCATTATCACCTCTATTATTTAACATTGTACTAGAAACACTGGCAGTAGCAATTAGAGAAGAAAAAGAAATTGAAGGTATCAGAATGGGCAATGAAGAGACTAAGCTATCACTCTTTGCAGATGATATGATGGTCTACTTAAAAAATCCTAGAGAATCAACAAAGAAGCTTGTAGAAATAATCAACAACTTTAGCAAAGTTGCAGGATACAGAAGAAATGCACATAAGTCATCAGCATTTCTATATATCTCCAACACATCACAACAGTAAGAGGTAGAAAGAGAAACACCATTTAAAATCACCCTAGACCAGGGGTCAGCAACTTTTTTGGCCATGAGAGCCATAAATGCCACATTTTTTAAAATGTAATTTCGTGAGAGCCGTACAGTGCTCACAGTGTGCACTCCTGTAACAGTGCTCATTCCTGTAACAACACCTGAAAAAAAATTGACTTTATGCCTCCTGCAGAAAGAGCCATATCTGGCCTTCAAAAGAGCCAGATATGGCTTGAGAGCCATACGTTGCCGACCCCTGCCTTAGACAATATAAAATACTTAGGAATCTATCTACCCAAACAAACACAGCAATTATACGAAAACAACTACAAAATACTTTCCAAACAATTAAAACTAGATCTAAACAATTGGAAAAACGTTGATTGCTCATGGGTAGGACAAGCTAACATAATAAAAATGACCATTCTACCCAAATTAATTTACTTATTTAGCGCCATACCTATCAAACTACCAAAAAACTTTTTTACTGAATTAGAAAAAACTATAACAGAGTTATTTTGGAATAACAAAAGATCAAGAATATCAAGGGAAATAATGAAAAAAAAATGTGAAGGAAGGTGGCCTAGCAGTACCAGATATTAAACTATACTGTAAAGCAGTGGCCATGAAAATGGTATGGTACTGGCTAAGAGACAGAAGGGAGGATCAGTGGAATAGACTTGGGGTAAATGACATCAGCAAGACAGTGTATGATAAACCCAAAGAGTCCAACTTTTGGGACAAAAATCTACTATTTGACAAAAACTGCCGGGAAATTTGGAAAACAATATGGGAGAGATTAGGTTTAGATCAACATCTCACACCCTACACCAAGATAAATTCAGAATGGGTGAATGACTTGAATATAAAGAGGGAAACTATAAATAAGTTAAGTGAACACAGAATAGTATACTTGTCAGATCTCTGGGAAAGGAAAGATTTTAAAACCAAGCAAGAGTTAGAGAAAATTACAAAATGTAAATTAAATGGTTTTGATTATATCAAGCTAAAAAGCTTTTGTACAAACAAAAACAATGTACCCAAAATCAGAAGGAAAACAACAAATTGGGAAAAATTCTTTATAACAAAAAATTCTGACAGGAGTCTAATTACTCAAATATTCAAGGAGTTAAACCAATTGTATAAAAAATCAAGCCATTCCCCAATTGATAAATGGGCAAGAGACATGAATAGGCAATTTTCAGATTAAGAAATCAAAAGTATCAATAAGCACAGGAGAAAGTGGTCTAAATCTCTAATAATTAGAGAAATGCAAATCAAAACAACTCTGAGGTATCACACTTCACACCTAGCAGATTGGCTAAAATGAAAGAAGGGGAGAGTAATGAATGCTGGAGGGGATGTGGCAAAACTGGGACATTAATGCATTGCTGTTGGAGTTGTGAACTGATCCAACCATTCTGGAGGGCAATTTGGAACTATGCTCAAAGGGCTATAAAAGAATGCCTGCCCTTTGATCCAGCCATACCATTGTTGGGTTTGTACCCCAAAGAGATCATAGATAAACAGACTTGTACGAAAATATTTATAGTCGCACTTTTTGTGGTGGCAAAAAACTGAAAAATGAGGGTCTACCCTTCAATTGGGGAATGGCTGAACAAATTGTGGTATATGATGGTGATGGAATACTATTGTGCTCAAAGGAATAATAAACTGGAGGAATTCCATGTGAACTGGAAAGACCTCCAGGAATTGATGCAGAGCCAGAACATTGTAGACAGAGACTAATACACTGTGGTAAAATCGAATGTAATGGATTTCTGTGCTAGCAGTTATGCAATGACCCAAGACAATTCTGAGGGACTTATGGAAAAGAATGCCACCCACATTCAGAGGAAGAATTGCAGGAGTGGAAACACAGAAGAAAAGTAACTGCTTGAACACATGGGTTGAAGTGGACATGATTGGGGATGTAGCCTGGAAACTACCACACCAATGCAAATATCAACAATTTGGAAATAGGTCTTGATCAATGAGACATGTTAAAATCAGTGGAAATGCACATTGGCTATGGTGGGAGGGAGACGTGGGGGGAGGTGAAGGGGAAAGTAAGAGAATGAATCATGTAACCATGTTAACTTTTCTAAAAAATAAATATTATTAAATGTTAAAAAAAAAGAAGTAATGAGTGAAACTTGCAAAAGAGCACATTAGGTTTGATGCGGGGAAAAGTTTTCTAATAACTCAAGTTATTAGAAGTTGTAATAACATGCCTCCAAAAGTAATGAATTGCTTATGACTGGAGGTCTTTAAGCAAAGTCAGGATGACCATTTGGCATGTGCTTTGTAGAGAATTATTTTTTGGGTATGTGTTGAAATAGATGGCCAGTGAAGTTCCTTCCAACTCCAAGCATCCTATGATCAGTTCCTCTCTTCCCTACCTATCCATTCAGTTATTAAGCATCTTAAATTTCTAAAAGATGTAGCTACAGGTCTCTAATTCCTTCATTTCTTTCCTGAAAGATAGGATTCCATATGACTTTACTTTATCTTCTAAATGATGACACTTTATTTCCATACTCCACTTCTGAGGGAGAGATAGACCATTTACAATTACTTTCTCCTAATCACCTTCTTCCTGAAGCTGGTACCTTCTGGATTTAGACTGGGAATTCTTAACAATTAAGATGAACATCTTTTGCCCCTCTCACCAATGAAGTCAATCTAGAATGAAGCTAAGGGGTTTAATTTAGCCTGATAATTGTGTTCAGAAAAATTTCAGATTTTAAAATACCACAGATTCTTACAATGATTTCATATTAGCATCTTTGGATTTCAGTTTATTTTACTCCCAGGCTTTATCCTGAGGACTCTTAGTTCGCCCTCTGGGAGAGCTGTCATCTTCCTAGCTAGTTCAGTCTACTTTCTCCTGTTGAAAGACCAGGCTCCCCATGACTATCTCCTGCTCTGTGAGAATGACTGACTTCTTTGCAAAATGATATCGCAGTCCTGGTCAATTATTGATTAAAAGGTCTCTATAGAGAGAGAGCAGTATTTTATATCCAGAACTACTAAGTATCAAATTTTGGCAAGATCTGCTATTAGGCAGGCTAATAAAAATGGAATGTAACTCTCCATTAGGAAATCTATGTTTGTTATATGCTCCCATAAACACAGGATTAGATGAAATTCACACCTTTTGTTTATCAGGGAAATACTTTGAGATGATTTACCTCCTTTTCCTCTTGGTGAACTTAATTACAATCTAAGCTTATGTTGTCTTTATTGTTCTCCTTGTTTTGCTGCTCTCTTATTCTCTCCTTAGTGTCTTCTAGATTTGTGACTCTTACCTTCTAAGAGGTGGGTTTTCCCAGAAGAGGGACTTGTCCATCTGCGCTACTCAATAACACAAGGCTACTCCTCTGAGCTTTCTCTTTGAAATGATCCCTTGGACCTCATACTTCTTATCTCCATATAGTCACTGACAGCAAATCTCTTATCCAAGACCTTAGGGATCCTCTCTCAGAATTCACCTGAGATCATTCCTGGGCCCTCATGTGGCCATCACCCACTTCATTTGTCTCATTTGATTAGGAAGTTTTCCCTCTGTAGGCCCAGAGAACTGGCCATCAGCTTCCCTGCTTTGTTGCTACTACCTGTACTTCTAACTGAGATACTATCCTGGAACTACTAGAGGAAAGGATACAATCTTCCAACTCTTCCTCTCTTGTCCTTGAGCAAACATAAGACCTTTGGAAGATTCAAGGTTACCAAAGTTTAAGAAGTCTTAACAGTCTCAGGATTGGAGCAGCTGGGTAAGCACAATAGATAGAGTGCCAAGCCTGGATTTGGGAGGACCTGGTTCAGGTCTGACACTTCCTAGCTATGTGACCCTGAGCAAGTCACTTAATCCTAATTGTCTAGCCTTTATTGCTCTTTTTTTGCCTTAGAATCAATATTGACTCTAGGATAGAAAGTAAGAGTTAAAAAAAAAAAAAGTCTCACTATTTTCTTCCTGGTTTTCCACAGAATTTGGATGGAGTTGATTCTAGTGTCTCTGAGTTCCTTTCACCAACTCCTCATATCTCAGAAGGACCTCCAGATGATTGGATATTGCTTCATATAAGAAAGTTACCTGAGGCCAGTCTTATTACAGTCAACTCTCCATTCTCCACACAGTCATCATTCGCTGCCCTAAACCTTCACTTATCTTCTTAAACTTTGGTACTGATAGCAGCCCCAATTTCCAGCTCTCCTACTCAAGTCTATCTCCTCTCTCTGCCTCAGCCTCCCCTCCACCCTTACAACCTTTCTGGCCCAACAAAATCATTGTGGCGGGTTTCCAGAAGTAGGACTTATTATACCTCAAAATTAAGAGCTTGAGAAGGTCATAATGCTGCTAACACTAATAACAATAACAATAATAACGATACCACTATACAACGATATCATGGACTGAGTTGCAGTTTACAAAACGCTTCCCTAACCATTATCTAATTCAATCCTCACTTCAGTTCTGTGATCTAGGTGTAACAGGGATTATTCTTCCCATTTTACAGATGAGGAAACAGAGAAGTTGGCTTGATCATTGGCTTAACCAATGTCATTGTCCAATACTTTAATGAGTCTATGATCTCATTGCCATAAATATAATCATCCCTTGCTATATTGTGGTTCACTTATCACGGCTTCACTGTATTGTGGACTTTTAAAAACAATTCTAATTTTATATTGTGGAGTTACACTTATTGTAGCACACTATTTACTGATGAAATGAAAGGAGACCAATTACAGTGCTGTATTCTGTATCCTGGATGCTGATTGGCTCAGTGACCGTAGGTTAATAAGAGTGTAGAAAAGGTTTATAGGAGAATGGGAAGGGTTTATAAAGCCTTAAAATATATATTAATCATAAAATAAATATAACACCACTACTTTGTAGATTTTCACCTATCGTGGGGGTCTCTGAAACGTAACCCACAACAGGTGAGGGATCACTGTATTCCCTCCAGTGATGGAGATTATAAACCATCTCTGGATGCCCATCCACACTTTTTATGCATGTTCCCCCGTACATTTGAAGCCCAGTGACTTTCCTTGGATTCTCTTGACTAAATATAAGGAGGTCAATGGATCATATAGGCTATGCATTCATCAGCTATCCCTCACTGTTTTTTTGTTTGTTTGTTTTTATACCCTTAACTTCTGTCTTACAATTGATACAAAGTTTTGGTCCTAAGGCAGAAGAGAGGTAAGGGCTAGGCAACTGAGGTCAAATGACTTGCCCAGGGTAACACATCTAAGAAGTGTCTGAGGCCAGATTTGAATTACTCCTCATTCTCACTGTATGCCCAGCATAGTGATCCTTTGATGTCATCCTTTATAGCAGAGATACCAAATACGTGGCAACAGATTGTAAGCATAATACTCTCAAATAGAAATATTTAACCAAATAACTCAAATAACCAAATAACTCAAAAACATAGCATTTCATTTTAAAACGAAGCCGATATGCAGCCCACAAGAATCATTATGTATGGATTAGTGACCTGCATTTCTAAATGAGTTTGACATCACTGCTTTACAGAATATCTACTTTATGAATCTTGGTATGTAATGTGTTGCAGCCAGTAGTGCCTATCTTCATATCTCCACTGCTCTTTAAGTGGTCTTCAACTTCAATTCTTTACTGGCTGTTGTGTTCCTTGTTGTGTCACAGCTACCCAACTAGACCAGAAGAATAAAAGGTATTAAAAAGATGGGCCTTCATTTCAAGGAGAAATTTTGGATCCTTAAAACAACTCTATAGTTTTCAAAAGGCAAACCAGTTTGACCTAGTCCTCCTGTTCAGTTCTGGGTACAATTAAAAAATTTTTTTTCAGGGGGCAGCTAGATGGCTCAATGGATTGAGAACCAGGCCTAGAGATGGGGAAGTCCTAGATTCAAATCTGGCCTCAATCACTTCCTAGTTGTGTGACCCTGGGCAAGTCACTTAGCCCTTATTGCCTGACCCTTATTACTCTTCTGCCTTGGAACCAATACACAGTATTGATTCTAAAATAAATGGTAAGGGTTTAAAAAAAATAATACATTTTCAGTGTGTTTACCTGAGAGAGAGAGAGAGAGAGAGAAGCAGAGACAGAGAGAGATGGAACTAGACAAACAAATAGAAAGATAGAGAAATAGATAAATAGACAAATAGACATACAGACAGAGATGGATTGACAGATAAATAGATTTAGATGTTTGAATGAATGGTTGGATGGAGAGAGAGATAGTAGATAGAGAAAAGTTTATGTAACATAGAATCTGGACACTAGGTATTCTTCATTTACTTGTTTTTTTTCCAATGAGAATAGTTAAGGTAAATTATTTTGTGTGATCATATCTCATTTAGGAGGCAAAATTCCAAAGTTTGCTGCAATAAGCATAGTGTTATGTAGAAACAACATTTTGGGATAACTCGTCTACAGAGATTCCCCCTTTAACTTGGTAACCCCAGATTTCCCCCATTATGGTGACAGATACCTATTTCTTGCTTGATAATAATGATCAGAGGGTCATTAAACAATGTTATGTCTGTTGTTATATCTTTCGAGGAACCTTGTACAGTTTGACATAGCAAGAGAGATATCTTGCTAGTCTTTTGGTTAAAATACTGCCTTAAAGACCTAAATTATAACCTAGTAAATGACAGTGCTAAAATTGGAGTCCAGGTCTCCTGACTCTAGAACCTTCTTTCTGTACCATGTGATGGAAGGAGCTGGGACAACCATAGAGTTTTTAATTACTATGAATTTATGGGACCCAGATTGTCCTTTCCTGAAGTAATTAAGGCCTGGCTACAAACACAGGGCCAGCCCAGTATGCAGCCCCACCCACACTCCTATTCTTCACCTCACCCTGCTTGGGCCAGAAGCCAGAATAAACTCTCAGACTCCTGACTGGGAGGTGGTTGGGATTGGCACTGCTGCCAGGTGTAGCCGGATCCTCAATCCTTCCCGGAACCTGCCTCCTAGGTACTTATTCATTGTCCTTTCACTCTGTGGCCACACTTGGCCTTTCTCATCCTGTCGTCAGAGATTTTCCTAGGTTCTGCCCTACGTTCTCTCAGGACCTCCCTTGGCTCTTTTATATCTTACCCTAGTTTCCTTAAATCCTACCACCAACCTAGCCAAATTGGGTCTTGTCCTGGCCCTTTTGGATCTTGCCCCAGTCCTGGTCCCCTGATGTTCCTGCAGCCCTGATCCCTCTTAATCTTAACCTAGTCAAGTTCCCTCATCTTCTTCTTTTGGTTCTGGACTCCTCAGTTTTGTCTCTTCAGGTTCTAACCTAGTCCTGGGTGTATCAGGTTCTGTTCCAGGCCGGGCTTCCTTAGATCATGGTGTCTCATGTCCTAAAGGGCCCAACTCCTCAGGTTCTGCCCCAGTGAAGAACCTCTCAGGTTCTGCCCTAGACCTAGTCCCTTCCGGTATTGCTCTCAACCCTGACTGACTCAGATCTTGCCTTGGCCTTACCTTTTCAGGCCCTAATCTAATACAGCTTTATGAATCTTCCTATAGTCTCCAGGGCTCAGTCCTAGAGGAATTCAGTCCCTACTCTGACCTTCTTGGCCTGATTATCCCAGGCTCTGGCCACCTAGACTGGATCCTTTAGCCAATAGCTATTTGTTTCAAATATACAAGGCTGAGTAGCCTAAGTGATTGGGAAAGGATGTCTGACATCTAGTGGTTCCCAAACCACAATGTCCTGGTCCTAGCTCAGCCTCCACTGGAAGGGTAAGGTAGACCAATAAGTTGTAGGGCCATACATGCAGAAGAGTCACCCCCAGGGGTCACTCATCAGACTTGCACTCTCAGGAATGGCATTCAGATATTGCACACACTTGGAAGCATACTCAGGAATCTCCCAGTTGTGGGTTGTTCAGAAAACACTTGAGTCATACAATGCCATGCCCAGGGTGCATAGGAAATACTTTGGGCCCCCCATACCTGGTATTGCTTGCAATAATCGGGGTGCTCTGGAGAAATTGCTTCAGGGCACTGTATCTGGGTAAGCCAGCAGGTAGTACTCAAAGCCTGAGACCAGTAGCACGCTTCAAACTGAGCATGTGCAAAAAAACACCATTAGGGACATGAATAGGCGATTTTCGGATAAAGAAATCAAAACTATCGATAAGCACATGAAAAAGTATTCTAAAACTCTTATAATTAGAGAAATGCAAACCAAAACAACGCTGAGGTACCACCTCACATCTAGCAGGTTGGCTAAAATGATAGCAAAGAAAAATAATAAATGTTGGAGAGGATGTGGCAAAATGGGACATTTAATGCATTTCTGGTAGAGTTGTGAATTGATCCAACCATTCTGAATGCCAATTTGGAACTATGTTCAAAAGTTTTTAAAAGACTATCTGCCTTTTGATCCAGTCATACCACTGCTGGGTTTATACCCCAAAGATATAACAAGGAAAAAGACTTGAACAAAAATATTTATAGTTGTGCTCTTTGTGGTGGCAAAAAATTGGAAAATATGGGGATGCTCTTTAATTGGGGAATAACTGAACAAATTGTGGTATTTGCTGGTGATGGAATATTATTGGGCTAAAAGGAATAATGAACTGGAGGAATTCCATGTGAACTGGAATGACCTCCAGGAATTGATGCAGAGTGAAAGGAGCAGAACCAGGAGAACATTATACACAGAGACTGAAACACTGTGGCACAATCAAATATAATAGACTCCTATACTAGCAGCAATGCAATAATCCAGGACAATTCTGAGGGACTTAGGAGAAAGAACGCTATTTACATCCAGAGGAAGAACTATGGGAGTAGAAACACAGAAGAAAAACAACTGCTTGATCACATGGGTCGATGGGGATATGATTGGGGGATGTAGACTCTAAGTGATCACCCTAATGCAAATATTAATAATGTGGAAATAGGTCTTGATCAATGACATATGTGAAACCCAGTGGAATTACTCATTGGCTATGGGAGGGGGGGAGGAAGGGAAAGAACATGAATTATGCAACCATGGAAAAATATTCTAAATCAATTTTAGAATTGAGATAGAATTAGAAAAATTAAATAAAATTTTTCAATTAAAAAAAAAACAAATATCCGGCCTCAGCCACTTCCCAGCTGTGTGACCCTGGGCAAGTCACTTGACCCCCATTGCCCACCCTTACCAATCTTCCACCTATGAGACAATACACCGAAGTACAAGGGTTTAAAAAAAAAAACAAAAAACAAATAACAAAAACAACTACACCATTATCTTTAGCTTTCCCCTATATAATCCCTAGTGATAAATTCTTCATTTCTTTTAAGGGTTTGGTTTAATTCTACCCAAATATATCAAAACTATCTTGACTTTGTACCTCTATGTCCTTGGATTCAAAGTTTTGTCCCATTCTCAGAAAAGACTCCAAACAATTCACTCATTTGGCAGAGGCTATATGTATTTAGTTCAGTAAAAAATGAAAATAAAATATAACACTGTGAAACTCAAAATTAGATGAATTTAGCCATCTTTAGATAAGTTTGAATTTCTAATGCCCTGACCTCTGTATCCTATATCTGGACATGGGTAACCAAGAACAGGTGGACCCAAAGACCATCTTAAGAGGAATGCTTTCAAGCATTCTTAATCTCCCAGATCAAAAGAGGGCTAGAAGTCTAGTTTCACTACAATGGCCTCACACTATTTCACTGCTCCCACAGAGGTTATAGCTTCTGGCTGGTAGCCAAGCAAAACCTGCTATACAATACTTCAGTAGGCTTGCCCTGGGGAAAATAATGCCTCCAGGCTTTGCTCACACAAAGGAGTACACACATATGGATCTCATATGCACACACAAGGATCATACCACAATGACTTTTCCCACCAACAAGAGGAGGTTGAATTCCCCTTAGAGCTCAGAGTCTAGGACATGGTGACATGGTTGGAGAACAGAGTTGGAATAGGAAACAGCCTTGGAATGGGTTTTAAGTAGTCTTTGGAACCTTGATATCAATATTCCATGGAAGTTGGTGGGTTAGCAGCAGTTGGTAGTAAGGCGACCATGGAGAGGTAGCCTCTCTATAGACTCTGGTCCCTGGCTTCTAGCTCATCCTCCCTAGTCCTCTTGCTCATTGCTTTCACCTTCTTCCTGTTTGTTGTGCTATCCTTCATTGTCTTCCATCATTATCTATTTTCTTCCTAGAAAGAGAATGCCATGGATCCATCCAGGGCCTTCATAAGGCCTTCACCCCAGTGGGCAGGCAGCAGGCAGGTGGACCAGCAGACAATGCAGGAGAAGGAACTTTTACTAGGGGATAAAGGGCAAGCAGAATTACTAGGTGATAGAGGGCAGACAGACTTACTAAGGGACCAAATTAACTAAGGATTGACAGACTTCCCAGGAACAGGATCATATTTTCCAGGAACAAGGAGACTAAATTTACCAGAGATGGATATATTAACTAAAAAGGGGGTAGATAGAATAACTATGGACTAGTTGGTTTAAATCAATTGAACTGGGGTAGTAAGACTGATCAGGGAAAGGCAGTTCTGATTCAGAAGAGAAAGGCCAATTGGACTTATCATAAAGAGAAAAATTGGACAGGAAAGAGATTGGACCAAACTATCCAAAGAAAGATATACTGCTCAGATGATAGATGGACCAAACTAAGTAGGAACAGAGATTGACCAGAATACAAGTGGATGACCAGAATACACATGGACACAATCAATCAAAGACAGACTGACTAGAGACAGACATATTGGCAGGCACAAGCAGACCATACCAACTGAGGATAAATGGTTTAACTGGGGGACAAATAGCACCAAACTAATTGGAGAAAAACAATCGTATTGGAGGACAAATTAATCCAACCAGACTGATATGGACGGACAAAGAGACAAATGGGCCAGAACAAATGAGGACAGAGAGATTGACTAGAAGATAAGGAAGACTTAATCCATTATATAGGCACAGACTGATGAGGAGGTAGACAAAGCCAAATGGCAACAAATGAATTTTCTAGGGATGAAAAGGTCAAACCAACTAATGATGGACTTGGGATCTGATGGCTAAACTGACTAGAGATAACAGATTGACTGGTAGTGTGGGGACCAAACCATCTAGGATCAGACTGACCAGGGGACAAATGGATCAAATTGATCAGGGACAGATGGACCAAGTGAAGAAGAGAGAGGACAGGAAAAGTAAACAGAAGAAAGTTCCACAAGGAAGAGGCTGAATACCCAAAACAGAGAAACACTAACTATATGTGAACCAGAAGATAGATCAAATTGAAGAAAACAAAACCACCAGGGACAGATAAAGTAGGGAAAAGGAAGACTGATCAAAAAAACAAACAAACAGGATCACTCAGGAAAGAAAAACTTTCAAAAGTGGTGGCAGACTTGATGATAGACAAAACCAGAACACATTTTATCTATGAATTCACATTACTTGGTCTTGAAGTGTAGAAGACTCAGCTTCAGTTGTACCTGCCCCAAGCCCTACCCAAGACCTAGCAGTTGATCTATTGGCCTATCCATGCCTCTTCTAGGGAAGCTGTAAGTGTGGAGGAAATATCTCAGTAGGGGTAAGAGGGCTGGGCACAAGGAAAGAGGTTATGGACTCTTTCCAAGAGTAACAGTGGGGAATCTGGGGTTGTATTTATATGTTCGGGGGAAACAATGGGGATGTGTGGAGAGCACTGGGAAATGGGTTTGCATGGAGAAGAACAGCAGAGATCTGCCAGGAGGGCATTGAGTCTATGAACTTCCTGGTATCTGAACTGGTTTGGCTCTCTGGTGTCTGAGATCTATCATGTTCTGTCTCTTATTGCTTGTCCTACTCCTTCTGCCACTACCTCCATTCCTGAGGCCCCAGCACCAGTGTGTGTAAAGGGAATCCCCTGGGGTCTTACCTTTATGTCATGTGAGTGGGCTCCAAACATAGGTTGTGGGAGAAATGACCTAGGCAAAATGACCTGGAAAGGATCAGGTTAGGATCTGGGGGTAAAGGAGAAGAAATAAAAAAAAAGGGGTCCAGGAAGTGGGCTCGCTCTATTCTCTTGGAAGCTGTAGTGAAAGAATGGTGGCTGAGAGAGAGAGCCATGAGAACCAACAAAGCAAGATTAGAATAGGGATAATATCCCTCTATCTCTATGCTCTCTTTTTGAAGTAAATATTAATAAATTCTATGGAAATTAAGGACCAGAGTTTTAATTTAGTTTTTTTTTTAAACCCTTGTACTTCGGTGTATTGTCTCATAGGTAGAAGATTGGTAAGGGTGGGCAATGGGGGTCAAGTGACTTGCCCAGGGTCACACAGCTGGGAAGTGGTAATTTAGTTTTAACAAGTGCCTATTCTCTTTGTTTTCCCCTACTGCTACCTTCTCCCAACCACAAGAGTACATTGTCTATAGAGAACCTGCTCTATAACCAGAGACTTATCTGAATGTCCTAGGGTGGTCATGGAATGTAAAGAATGAAACAGATTGGAAACACAGCTTGTTAGCTTAAAGTGCTCCGAGGTATAATGGAGTCACCAGTTTATTATATAGAAAGTTAAAGATCTCCTTCCCCCAAAAGCCCAAGAAAGTTTCCCACAATTACAGAGAGCAGTATTTTTACTATAGTCAAAACAAAAGCCTTAGAAGCTTCCAGGTGTAGATAAAAACCTATGCTAAAATATCAACTATATGTGTTATCATTAAGTAAAGTCTGGGACATTTTTGTTAGGCCGGAAAGCCCCTGAATTTCTCAGTCTTGATGGTGTTAAACAATATTTTTGAGCCTCATTATTTTGCTTTAATTCTGGACAAAATGCCCCTGCTAAGGGTTCAACCTTGGCTGTACCAGGCAGCTGCATTCTTGGCCAAAGGGAAACTGTGTTAACCCTCCTCCTGCTGGATTACTGAGAGCCCAAAGCTTTTTCAATAAGACTATATTGCTTTTTAAAGAAAGGTGTGAATTATGAAAGGAATCGAAAGAGGAATCTCAGATTTTTATCTTAGATATCCCATTCCAGTCTTGAACCTGAGAAAGGTCAATACACGGCTCTGCCAGTCTGTATTGATCTTTTGATAGGTTCCAGATAAAAATATCTACTTGAGATTCTAATTTCTCTTAATAGCTTCCTACATAATCCCCATTTTCTTCAAATTAACATGATTTATTACACAGGAAAACTTTGAATAATGAAAGAAGTTATAAATTGGTTATAATCATCAGTTATAGCTGGATCTTATAGGATTTGCAGATCAAATTGTTTTTTTACGGCTCTCTACAATTGTCCATAGTCTATTCAATGCTTTATTATTTCAATGGATCTCTGATCTATTCACTATGGGTACTCCATGCCTTCTCACTATCCTGTGTATTTTTTTCTATGTTCTTTCTTAAATTCTCTGTAAGACTGTCTATGAAACACCCTGGAGGACTTCCTCCAACATTCTATAGGTACTAGTGCATAACTTGGCCCATATATCTTTGATCTTTTTCCCTTATTAAGTGACTAGCCCATCTCCTTTTATAATCACAAAATTCCTGGATCATGTATTTTATACAGCTTCTTGAGCACAAGTCATTATAAGTAATATACTACAACCTATTTATTACCAACCTGCATTTCCCCATTGCCCTTTGGGTCACTAAGCAATTTCGACTCTTCAGAGATTGTGACATTTTATAATTCTTGGACAAATAATATCAGTAGAAGGAATTTGTTCACAAAGGAACAATAACATTAATGATAATTATAACAATTTTCAATTCAAAAGTTCTTTAAAGTTTACAAAGCCATTTCTTCAAAAAATCTTGTAAAGAAAAGCTGAGAATGGTTATGTGGTTATTCAAAGTCACATACATAGTATGATTTGAACCCAGGTTCATAGATTTAGGGGTTGAAGGTACTTTAATGATCAATTAGTTCCATCCCCTAATTTTTATAGATGTTACCTAGGGCCAGGTCTTCTACCTTCTGCAAAAGGAATCTAGTTTTGGCATCAAAAGTATGGATTTCAGTTCTAGAAGAGCTTAATTCCAAAGGAAGAAGTCAGCCATTTCTTGTATTCTCTGTTTTATTGCCCCTGCCTTAGAATTCTAGAGAAAAACCTCCTAAATAAATAAGCTTATTTATTGTTCATATGTAGGGTCTCCCTTGAAAGGAATTACAAGCTCCCTTAAAAAAAAAAGGGGGGGGGCAGCTGAGTAGCTCAGTGGTTTGAGGGCCAGGCCTAGAGACGGGAGGTCCTAGGTTCAAATCTGACTTCAGACACTTCTCAGCTGTGTGACCCTGGGCAAGTCACTTGACCCCCATTGCCTACCCTTACCACTCTTCTGCCTTGGAGCCAATACACAGTATTGACTCCAAGACGGAAGGTAAGGGTTTAAAAAAAAAAAAGATATTCAGTATACTGGTGAAAAAGCTAACTCTATCCCAGTCCCTTATATATGTTTAAGTCAGCTATTTATTCCCTTCACCACAAAGAAATACTTCAAAAAACCAAAGATTCATAAATGTGTATTAACAAACATTTAAAAAAGGAAACAATAATCTATTACTTATTATAATCTCCCCAGACAGCTTTACAGGTCTATCTACCCTTAGATAATTCCCATTCACCTCAAACCTATACTGCAACACTGACTCATACATCTACATCTGGGCACAGGTCACAATTTGGACTTTCTTCATCCTTTTGGCTGCAGTCTCTTCCCTATTGGTAGTAATCTTCCCCTCCCAAATTGTGGTAATTACTTCTTCTGGGCTACCAGCACTCAACTTGGGATCTTCAGAACTCTCAACCGTACTCGGTTACCACTGAGAATGTCACTTTCTAAAGTTATGACTTGGGTTTAGAAAAGAAAAAACAAAAGTGAAGAGGTAGCCAGGGACTTGAGGTCTAGTCTCAGGCTCTCTAAACCAAGAACATGCTCTTGAAGCAATGAGTGTATAGCTGAAGGAGGTGAGAGGTCAGAATAGGGGAAAGGTAAGAGAAATCCCCTTGCCTTGATTGCTAGAGGCCGGATAGAGACTGCCTACAGTCTAAACAATACCCAATACACAAAACAGGAACTTTCCCCCATCATTCCCTCATAGACCTTCTAAGGACGGCAGTTCTTCCTTACAAGGCTAGTTACCCTCCATACAGCCTTCACTCATGAAGAAACAGGGGGACACTTTAGCAAAGGGGCCCAACACCATGACCTACTAGCAGGGCCATGGAGCATGCTCAGCCTTACTGGGTCTCTTAACATTGCTAAAGACATGATATCAGAGAAATTAAATGACTTGACTAAATCACAAAGGTTCTAAAGAGGAGCAGCCCTGAGATTCTTTTGTACCAGATCCAGTACTCTATCCCCTTCATCTTTACTTGTTTTTTTTAAATTTATTTTTATTTTATTAATTATGAAAAATTTTCCATGGTTACATGAATTAAGTTCTTTCCCTCCCTGCTTCCCACCCCCACTCCCATAGCCAACAAGCAATTCCACTGGGTTTTACATGCATCATTGATCAAGACCTATTTTCATATTATTGATATTTGCACTAGGGTGATCATTTAGAGTCTACATCCTCAATCATATCCTCTTTGACCCATGTGGTCAAGCAGTTGTTATTCTTCTGTGTTTCCGCTCCCACAGTTCTTTCTCTGGATGTGCATAGTGTTCTTTCTCCTAAGTCCCTCAGAATTTTGGATCATCACATTGCTGCTAGTGGAGAAGTCCATTGCAATCAATTATGCCACAGTGTATCAGTCTCTGTGTATAATGTTTTCCTGGTTCTGCTCCTTTCACTCTGCATCAATTCCTGGGGGTCTTTCCAGTTCACATGGAATTCCTCCAGTTCATTATTTCTTTGAGCACAATAGTATTCCATCACCAACAGATACCACAATTTGTTCAGCCATTCCCCAATTGAAGGGCATCTCCATATTTTCCAATTTTTTGCCACCACAAAGAGCATGGCTATAAATATTTTCGTACAAGTCTTTTTCCCTATTATCTCTTTGGGGTACAAAATCAACAGTGGTATGGTTGGGTCAAAGGGTAAACAGTCTTTTAATGCCCTTTGGGAGGAATTCCAAATTGCCCTCCAGAATGGTTGGATCAATTCACAACTCCACCAGCAGTGCATTTATGTCCCTATTTTGCCACATCCTCTCCAACATTTATTACTTTCCTTTGCTGTCATGTTAGCCAACCTGCTAGGTGTGAGGTGTTACCTCACAGTTGTTTTGATTTGCATTTCTCCGATTATAAGAGATTTAGAACACTTTCTCATGTGCTTATTGATAGTTTTGATTTCTTAATCTGAAAATTACCTATTCACATCCCTTGCCCATTTATCAATTGGGGAATGGCTTGGTTTTTCATACAATTGATTTAGCTTCTTATATATTTGAGTAATTAGACTTGTCAGAGGTTTTTGTTATAAATATTTTTTCCCAATTTGTTGCTTCCCTTTTAATTTTGGTTGCATTGGTTTTGTTTGTATAAAAGCTTTTTAATTTCATGTAATTAAATTATTTATTTTACATTTTGTAATTTTTTCTAACTCCTATTTGGTCTTGAAATCTTTCCTTTCCCAAAGATCTGACAGGTATACTATTCTCTGTTCACCTAATTTACTTATAGCTTCCTTCTTTATATTCAAGTTATTCACCCATTCTGAATTTATCTTGGTGTAGAGTGTGAGATGTTGATCTAAACCTAATCTCTCCCATATATTTTTTCAATTTTCCCAGCAGTTTTTGTCAAATAGTGAATTTTTGTCCCCAAAGCTGGGATCTTTGTGTTTATCATACACTGTCTTGCTGAGGTCATTTACTCCACTAAGCCTCCCTTCTGTCTCTTAACCAGTACCATATTGTTTTGATGACCACTGCTTTATAGTACAGTTTAAGATCAGGTACTGCTAGGACTCCATACTTTACATTATTTTTTTCATTATTTCCCTTGATATTCTTGATCTTTTGTTCTTCCAAATGAACTTTGTTATAGATTTTTCTAATTTAGTAAAAAAGGTTCTTGGGAGTTTGATAGGTATGACACTGAATAAGTAAATTAATGTGGGTAGGATTGTCATTTTATTATGTTAGCTTGTCCTACCCATGAGCAATTAATGTTTTTCCAATTGTTTAGATCTAGTTTTAATTGTTTGGAAAGTGTTTTGTAGTTGTGTTCATATAATTCCTGTGTTTGTCTTGAAAAATAGATTCCTAAATATTTTATATTATCTAGGATTATTTTAAATGGAATTTCTCTAACTCTTGCTGCTGGGATGTGTTGGAAATATATAGAAATGCTGATGGTTTATGTGGGTTTATTTGGTATCCTGCAACTTTGCTAAAGTTGTTGATTATTTCCACTAGTTTTTTTAGTTGATTCTCTAGAATTCTTTAAGTAGACCATCATATCATCTGCAAAGAGTGATAACTTTGTCTCCCTTATTGCCTATTTTAATACCTTCAATTTCATTTTCTTCTCCAATTATTACTGCCAGTGTTTCTAGTACCATGTTAAATAGTAGAAGTGATAATGGGCATCCTTGTTTCTCTCTTGATCTTATGGGGAAGGCTTCTAATTTATCCTCATTGCAGATGATGCTTGCTGATGGTTTTAAATATATACTGTTTATTATTTTTAGGAAAAGCCCTTCTATTCCTATACTTTCTAGTGTTTTCAATAGGAATGAATGTTGTAATTTATCAAAGGCTTTTTCTGCATCTATTGAGATAATTATGTGATTTTTGTTGGTTTGTTTGTTGATATGGTCAATTATATGGATGGTTTTCCTAATATTGAACCACCCTTGCATTCCTGGTGTAAATCCCACCTGATCATAATGAATAACTCTTGTGATCACTTGCTGGAGTGTTTTTGCTAATATTCTATTTAAAATTTTTGCATCAATGTTCATTAAGGAGATTGGTCTGTAGTTTTCTTTCTCTGTTTTTGATCTACCTAGCTTTGGAATCAGTACCATATTTGTATCATAAAAGGAATTTGGTAGAACTTCTTCTTTGCTTATTTTGTCAAATAGTTTGTGTAATATTGGGGTTAGTTGTTCTTTAAATGTTTGATGGAATTCACTTGTGAATCCATGTGGTCCTGGGGATCCATCATTATTGTTTTTAAGTCTAGCATTTTTTCTATTACCTCACTATGAAAGTATACATTAAAAAATCATGCATTAAGGTAAAGAAGGTCAGTAGATGTGCAGACAAAAGAAACTACCTTCCAGAATGAGTTGGGCTCAAGTTTTTCATCTGTTTTACTGAGTTCATTCGCTACTGACAATTATTTCCCCCTGGGACCTATAAAATCCTACTCTTGCTAGAATCCCAAATAAGAAATTGATCTTTCCTACTAATCCTAACAATCTCTTTTCCATCCCTCTCCTTCCTTTCCCCTTTATGCTTATTCATTCAGCCTTTAATCCCACAATCACCTGCCAATCAAGAATTAGCCTCATTGATGGCTTGCAGTCATTCCTATTTAATCATTAACTATATGAGACTTATCATGATTTTGCTCCTTTCTGACCAAGGAAGACAATAGAACATTTTAGGACTGTAACATTTAATGCTGGAAAATACCATAGAGATCATCTAGTTTGACTCCTTCATTTTTTAGGTAAAGATTAGACCCAAAGACAATATGATTCACCCAGGGGTACACTGACAAGAGATAGCAGAACCCATATCTTCTGGCTTCAAATCCAGAGTTTTTTACAGTATACATGCTCCTTTTGAGACCTCCTAAAGTATTGGTTTTCCCTATTATCCACATGGAAAATGTTTATATAACACATTACTTCCAAAATTCACAGAAATGGGAAGTCTTTGAGAAGAGGGGTAGAGTCTGATAGGGAAGGAAGGGAGAAATAAATAGTCTATGTGTATGTAGTGATATGGAGAGGAGTGAGCCCCCACATGTGTAGTGAGACTGTCTGTGTTGATGAGGACTGTAGTGGTATGGCTTGAAGGAAGGTAGAATTGATGTCTCTAGCCTTTTTTCCATTCTCCAAGGGAGACTTTAATTCCTACCAGAGGTAAAGTAGGATATGGGGGATTGGAGGTTACCACTCTGCTCTACTTGGACAGAAAGGCGTATCTAATTTGCTCCCTTAAATGTTATAAGTCTATGGGATATGACTGAATCCCATGTACCTTTTGATTATTTTTGTCATCTTGAGGGCAAGGAGGAGTCTAAGTTCTATAGCTAAGGCTATGCCCCTTTTCCCATCTAATACTAGTTTCACAATCAATATACATAGATAATAGAAACCCATTCATCCAAATCATAGCAAAACAAATCAGAGAAGGTATACCTAGGAGAATATATACCAGACAATACAGAATGGAGCAGTTCTTCCATTGTGAATATAACTCAGTTCAACCAAGAGAAAAAGTCCTGGATCTTACCCAAGGGGAAACTGTTTGAATTTTCTAGAGTAGCAAGTCGGGAATAGAGACATGGAGATTGTCGGTTCTTCTCATGTCTTCCCAGAGCCTTTCCCTTCAGTAACCAGAAGCAAGGTTGGCCGCTTCTTTTTTCTCTCTTGAAGCTGAAAACTAGCTAAATACTATGCTCAAAAACTCACATGGAGCATCCCCAAAGGTGGGGCTGACTAGGAACTGAAGCTCGAGACTTTTGCTAAACTCCTCCCCAACTCTCATACAGGGCAGGGCCTTCAGCTCCATGGTTAAGTATAGAGTCCCCTATCAATTGGAATAGGGATTAAATGTGGAAAGTAGAGTGTGCTGTGGGGACATGAGTGAAGAGTCATATGAGGTCTGAGTGGGGGTTTACTATTGGGTTTCTGTAGTTGGTCATATATGTGTGGAGGTGAGAACAGGAATTTGTGGAGGGATTGTTAGTTTTGAGTTGAGGAAATTGATGGGTTCATGTTTGTATGGAAGTCTATGGGAATCATTTTGAGGAAATGAGAAGCCAGTGGGAATAAAAAATATGTGCACGCATTGTCTCTCTGGTAGAGGCAAGAAGAAATTTCTGTGTGGTAATATTGTGAGGGATTCTATATGTATGTGGAAATTAGTAAGTCTATGGCAGGGAGATAATGGGAGTTTTATAGGGGACATGAATTCTGGAGGGGCTCTGAGGTTTTTGTGAGATGAACAAGTGGTTATAATTGCAAATAAAAAAAACTGGAAGTGACAGCTAACACCTTGAATAATAGATTTAGGCCCCAAATAGATCTTGACAGATTAGACCACTGATTACATCTATTACAATTGAATTTGACAAGGATTAATACAAAATCCAGCACTTGGGTTCAAAAAGTCGGCTGCATAAGCACAAAATGGGACCAAATATGACTAAAGAGCAGTTCATATGACAAGCAGAAGATTGGTAAAGGTTAGGCAATGGGGGTTAAGTGACTTGACCAGGGTCACACAGCTAAGAAGTATCTGATGCCAGATTTGAACCCAGGACCTCCAGTCTCTAGGCCTGGCTCCCAATCCTCTGAGCCACCCAGCTGCCCCCAGAATAGCATCAATTCTAAGACAGAAAGTAAGGCTTAAAAAAAATACAACCAAGCTGCCTTGAAAGGCTTCAGGGTCCAGGCTTAAGAAGGTGATAGTGCTGTTGTTTTAGATCACATTTGAAATATTGTATTCAGTATCAGAAGGACATTTTCAAAAGGACATTAATAAGCTAGAGTGTCTAGAGGAGAGCATTTAGTAAGATAGTGAAAGATCTCAAGATCAAAGTATATGAGTATTAAAGCTGTTATTTGAAATAAGGATTAATCTTTACTTAGTCCCAGAGGACATAAGTAGGAAGTTATAAAGAGGCAAATTTAGTCTTGACATAAAGGAAAATACTCCAAGAGTTAGAGGTATACAAAGTAGAGTTGGTTCCTTCTCACTGGAAGTCTTTGAAACAAGGCTGATTGATCAATAGACAAATATACCATAGAGGAGATTCTTATTTAGACACAGTTTTGTAATAGATGAGCTCTAGGGTCTTCCAACTCTGAGATTCTTGAATTCAGTTTGAGTCATGGGATCCTAAAGGGGGAAGAGAAGTTCTGGGTTAAGGTACAAAGAGACCTGTTAGATGGAAATTGCGGGGAAAATATTTCAAATTCATGATGTAGGGATCTGTATGAGAGGGATATTGGAGAGTTTCTGAGGAGAGGCAATGAAATGTTTGTATGATGGTCAAGGTTTATGTCCAAGGAAAATGATTAGGGAAGCCTCTGTGTCAATGGGAAATTGGAATATCTGCATGCAGGGCAGAATAGTTTCTCTTTGAAAGAATAGTTGATATCTATGTGTTGAAGTATAGATGTATTAAGGACACTGAATGACAATGGAATTTTTAATGAGAGGCTTAGGTGGAGAGATACTGAAAGGCCTGTTTTGGGTGAATAATGAAAATGTCTGTATTTGAACTATTAGTATGTATTGGGAAGAGGAAGAGTATTAATGATAAAGGGCAGTGAGTACTCTCTGTGAGTAGACAGAATCCTAGACTTACAGGGTTGATAAGCACATCAGAGATCAAGTCCATCTCTTTTCCAAAGTATGAATCCTGTTTACAATACCTCTTTCAAAGTGGTTTTATTTAAGGCAGTGGTTCCCAAACTTTTTTGGCCTACCGCCCCCTTTCCAGAAAAAAATATTACTCAGCTGCCTGGAAATTAATTTTTAAAAAAATTTTAATAGCAATTAATAGGAAAGATAAATGCACCTGTGGCCATCACCACTTTCCTGGATCGCTGCAGCACCCACCAGGGGGCAGTGGTGCCCACTTTGGGAATCACTGATTTAAGGTATCTAATGTTATAAAACTCATTCCCCCTTTTCCTTGCAAAGGTTCTTGTATGATCCTTGTATGGCAAGTGTGTTCTCCAAGCCTCCAATTTGCCCTATTCCAAGCATAAATTTTTCAATGTCCTTCCTTCATAGACTGACACCCAGAGGTTAGCACAGGTGTGGCTTGACCAGTGACAAAGTACAATAGAAGTGTCACTACTGTGACTATATTAATATATCCTAAGATCTCATTAGCTTTTTGACCTGAATAACACTGAACTCATTTAGCTTTCAAAAAGGGACCATTTCTTTTTCACATGAATTGAGCCCCTCTCCTCAAACTGTTCTTCAATGGTTGATTTTTTTTTAACCCAAGTGTAGAACTTTATATTTGTTAACTAAGAAAAAAACACAGAACTATTAAATAGTCATAAAGCCACTCTTTAATTAAGGAAAAGGGGGAACAGGGCTGATTAGGCCTCTACTTAGAGCCACACCTTATGCAGACTCAAAGATTGAACTCTGCTTGCTCTGGTCCCTGACCTCCTGGGAGTGCCACCACACTGGATAAGGTTCCTTGGAACAAAAGAAATTGAGGAACTTATATACCATTTGGGAAGATCCAGGGGCTGGGAAAGATGATTGACATTATCATACTAAGAGGATACAATCCAGCTTGGGAAAGGAACCATAGTCAGGGTTAGGGTGTAAGGGAACGGGCTACTTTTAATGGATACTAAAGGATGGTCCCTGCCCAGGTGTGTATTCCTGGGAAAGGGTCTCCTATACAATGGGCAAGACTACCTAAGACAAAAGGTATTTAGCATTTACCCTAGGGTCCATTATTCAGTCTGCAACTGCTAGTCTGGGATTCCCTTCAGGGTGATTCTCTAGGGAACTGGAAACAGGGAATAAGCACAAGCTTTGGGGGTCTCCAACTTACAAGCTATTCCTAAAACTTGGGGTTCATCAGATCTCATTAGGCCACAAGTTTGGGGTCGATAGATTCCATGTCAAGACTGATGCATATTAATTTTCTTTTTGTTAGTTTCACTGCGGTATTCCAGTTTGTCGAGATCCTTTGAGATTCTGTTTTTGTTGTCCAGTATGTTAGTGATCCTGTCATGTCTTCTATATCTTTGTTTGATAGACATCTTATTTAGAATAGGGGCAAATCCCTAAGGTATTTCACTAAAAACTTCATTTGAACTTGTCACTACATTAATCAGCATTTTAAAATGTTTTATTAATCAATTTTGAAATCTAATCAACTGAACTGTCCCCCAGCCCACATCTCCCTATTTTGTACACAAAGATACTGTAAAAGACTTTGTCGAATGCCTTGTTGAAAAACAGATGTAATACCTCTTTGCTATTCTAACAGTCTAATCATTTTATTAAAGAAGGAAATAATTCTAGTTTAGCATAACCTATTCTTAATGAACCCTTTTGGCTATTAATGATGAAAGCCTACTCTGAATATTCACAAGGAGTCTCTAATAGCAAGTTCTAAAATTTTACTAGGAATTAAAATTAAGTTCAAGGATCTGTAGCTACAAGACTCCAGCTTTTTGGAAAATCAGTATATCAACATGTTTCCAGGCCTGGGGGCATCTCTATTACACAGTTATATCAATCTGCTTAGCCACTTCCTTCTTTTCATCCTCAATGGAATCAGTTGTAACTTTACCCCCATCCCAGATACACACTCAAAGACCCTAATACTCCAAACTTCCTCCCACTTCCACTGTCTGTCCTTCTTATCTTTTGACTAAGAAGATGGTGTCAGATAGTAGAATTTGGCTTTGTGGACCAATGTATATTATGTAGAAGTAACAGACTTTTATCAGTGGAGGCTGTACATCTAAGAAGGTATTTGGCGGGAGATTAGATCTGATTTGATAAAGAAAGATTTAAGTTAGATTCTGAGGTACTGGGAGAAAAGTGCTACTGCATAGTAGTAGCTAACTTAGATTCCATAGAAAGCAGTAGGTATGAGATAAGAATAGGAATGAAGAGGTCCAGTAATTCACAGGAAGAAGGGCAGGCTTAAGACCCTTGGGCTCAAAGATAAATACATTGATTCCAGTAGTCAGGCTGATAAACAAAGAAAGGTAGAGCTTGGAATTCAAGAAAGGTAAATAGGACCTCAAAGGTATCACCGAGAATTGCTGGAATGCAACTCCTAAATGGAATGCAACAATGGGAAGTTGGACTTTGTACCAAAAGGAACAGATTAAGATAGTAGAAGATGGTTTAGCAATTTAGGTCAAGATGTGAAAGGAAATGGAGGGAATATGGAAAAGCAGTAGAGATATCTAGAAAGGGTCTCTGTAGGTGGACAGTACTAATTTTTACACAGGATAAAGAGGGGATTCTGTGTTTGCCAGAGTCTTAGAGGAGCAGTGAAGGTTTCATATGTGTGGAACTATGCTTGTATGTGGGTATGAGGGGAAAGGACTATGGCAGATCTTCGTAGGGGGGACAGTGGGACCCTGGGTTTCAATGGGGAAGATTAATGGTGATATATGTATATAGGTACAGCACTGTGAGTTTGTGTGGAGAGAGTTTGGGGAGGTCTGTAAAGTGGCAGTGGGCATCTGATTTTGATGGACAGTTTGAATATCTTGGAAGGGGTATTATGTACTGTGTCTGGGGTGTTAAGGATCTGCAAGGGGCAATGATAGATCTGTGTGGGGTCAACTATGGTGGGGTGGAGTCTTTGGGAGTGAAGTAGGGAATTCATGGGAGAAAATTTGGAGGTTTGTGTGGGGTGGAGAATGGGGCAGAGGACAGTCTATATAGGGAAACCAGGAGGAAGTAGATGATTCAGAAACATTTATTAAGTACCTACTGTGGGGGCAGAATGAGGAGATCTGTGTGGAAGTAGTGAGGAGAGATATTAATAGTGAAGCCCAAAGGAAGTGAACAGAAGAGGTTTTGCATGGGGCTTGGGGGAATAGTTGGGGTTGTTTCAAATTGAGTGTGTGTGTATGCATGAGAAAGTGAAGGGCTTTGTTGGGGAGTATTGGTGGGGATTATGTGTATGTAGGTAGCAGTATTGGGTCCGGATAGGGAAAGGTCCATAGGGATCAGTGGCAATGGTGGGGCCCCATCTAAAGGCAGAGGGCCTGTGTTTTGACTGGACAGTGTGGGGTATGAAACATCCTGTGGGGGGACATTGAGGGTGTGTAGATGGCAGTTATGAGTCTGTATAGAGGATAGAAATTGGCAAGCTGGAGACTTTGGGAGCAATAGGGAGATCTTCGTAGTGGAAACCATAGGGGATGTACATAAATGGCAAAACATTTATTAAGTGTTACTATGTGCAAAGCACTGTGCTATATACTGGGGATACAGATAGAAAATCCAGACAGCTCCTGCTTTCAAGGAGCTAATATTCTAAAAGGGGATGCAATACACATAGAGATGGGAGTCTTGAAGTTGGATGGAAAGGTCCAGTGGCCCTTCATAGTACAATAGTAGCAAAACAGTGATACTTCTGATTTCATGTCATTTCCATTGATAAACCAGATCCATTTCTGCTGACAATGCTAAGAACTTAGTATAGATAGTTTTTCTTTATTGGGCCTTTGGTATTTGTGTCTGCTGAGGAAGTGGAAGTCAGTTGCCAGTTAGATCTGCTCTCTACAAAAGCTGCTTCCTTGGCTATGACCATGGGGCTAAAAGCAGGGTTAGTAGGCTGAGGAGCTCTTGGGCTTATTAACTGGTCTGGGCAACCGGTCAACTATCATAGCAGTTGGTCAGCTTTTGGTGTTGGTTGTGGTGAAAATGGTGGGACCCATCAGAAGATTCCCCCTCCCCCCAATTGGTTATGTTAACTTTAAAAAAACAGAGAACTATTAAAGAGTCATAAAACCACTCTTTAATCAAGGGAAAGGGGGATTAGGGCTACCTGGCCTCTTTGGCAGAGCTGCGCCTTGTGCAGAGTCCAAGAATTGAACACTGCTTCGCTCTGCTCCCTGAACACCCTGGGAGTGACACCTCACTAGATGACGACTCCAAGGAACAAAGGAAATTGGGGAACTTATATACCATTTGGGAAGATCCAGGGGCTGGGAGAGATGACTGACATTATACTGACAGGATACAATCAAGCTTGGGAAATGAATCATAGGTAGAGGCTAGGGTGTAAGGGAAGGGGCTGCTTACACAATGGATTGTAAAGGATGGTCCCTGCCCAGGTGTGTCTTCCTGGGAAAGGGTCTCTGATACTATGGGGCTGACTACCTAAGACAAAAGGGTATTTAGCATTTACCCTGGGGTCCATTATTCAGTCTGCAACTGCTAGAGTCTCTTAAAACTCAGAGTTCTAGGTGTTTGCAACACAGTTTGAGAGAGTTAATGGTTCAAGAGTTGATGGCTCTGTGCCCTACCTGACAAATCCTATCCCTTGTCTCTTTTCAGGATACTTTCGTGTTTCATTTAGGATGGCTTGCTGCTTGATAATGGTGTTAGGGTAGTAGGGATGGCTATTCTCAATGGGTGTTCTTTCCCTCTGGGTGATGACTGTGGTGGCCATCTGGTGGTTAAGGAGGAGGCCGCTATTCCTAGGGCATGTATGTGTATTTTAAAGTTTGAAAATCAACTCTTCTCATCTTATACAAGAGGAAACCAAGTGGCCAAGGTCACATAGGTGGTAAATGGCTTTGAACGTAGTGCTTCGACTTGCCTGTGGTTACACAATTAGTAAGCATCAGAGGCAAGATTGGAATCCAGAACTCTTCTGATTCCAGGTCAAATGCTATTTCTGCTGCACTACTACTGCCTCAAAAAGTACACAATAAGTTGAATTCCATTAAAAAAAAAAAAAAAAACAACTTAAGTGCCTACTTTAGGGAGGGCAGGATTCTGAGTGTAATCCATGCAGGGGGAGAATTGTGGAGAGAGCAGTGGTGGTGGTGGTAGTGGTGGAAATCTCTGCAGGAGAAAAAATGTAGAATTGAATTGTGGAGGTTCTGTATTGGTGAATAGTGACAGTTGTTTAGAGTGGATAGTGTCAGTATGAATAGAGAGGTCTGTGTGGGAGACAATGGAAGGTTGTGTGGGGAAGACTTGGGTCATGTTGCCCATTGGGGGCATTTTGCAGGTGTGTGGAGGGACCCATTAATGGGTGTGTGGAATACAGAAAAAAGTTGGTAGGGGAATAGTATAGATTCAGTGTATGGAATCTTCTTTCTGACTTTTAAAGTCCTTTATAACCTGTTTTTTTCCTACTTTTCTTGTGTTCTTACACTTTACCTGCCTCAACATACTTTATGATCCAGTGACATTGGTTTCTTGTTGTTCCCTAGACTTAAAATAAGCTAATTTTAGTTATTGATTAAAAGAAATGTCAAGAAATAGAAAGTACAAAGTCCAGGAGGGGGCATTGTCAAGAAAGACCTCTTTTAGGAGGTGACACATGTTTTTTTGAGGAGAGTGTGCCTTCAGCTTATATAGGGACATGAAGGTAGTAGAAGGAATTTCTTATAAAAGAAATAGCTAGCAGGTCAATATGAGACAAACAAATAATCAGCGAGGACAGTAGAAGAAAATAACTAGAAATTTAAATAGGACATTGTGAAAAAAATGTCAGCCTGAAAAGTTTGTATTATATTCTAGAGGTAATGGAGAGCCGTGGAAAATTTTTGGGTAGAGATGTGACATGACTGGATAATTTAGACAGATCACTTTAGTAGCTGTGTGGAGAAAATATTAGGAAAGGGAAAGACTGGAAGCAGGAAACCAATTAGAAATTATTGTAATAGTCCAGGTGAGAGGGAATATATTATTTTTTCTTTTATAATTCAAAAGATATTTTATTTTCCCAATTACATGTAAAAATAATTTTCAACATTACCATCTCCCTCCCTGCACTTTGAGGTGGTAAGTAATTTGATCTGGGCCATACATGTATTATCATGCAAAACACACTTCCACATTGGTCATTGTTGTATGAGCACACTCATACAAAACCCAAACCCCCAAATAAAACTAAATATATTAAAAATATATATTAAACTAAATTAAAACTAAATATATTAAAAATAAAAATAAACTGATGTGAAAGATAGTATAGTTTGATGGGCATCTGACTCCAACAGTTTCTCTGGAGGTGAATAAGATTCCCTGTCATATTCCCCTTCAGAATTGTCCCAGATCCTTACATTGCTGCGAATAGCCAAGTTTTCACAGATGATCATCATCCAATATTGCTATTACTGTGAACAATGCTCTCCCAATTTTGCTGAACATCAGTTCCTGCAAATCCTTCCAGCTTTTTTCTGAAATCATCTTGCTTATCATTTCTTATAGCACAATAGTATTCCATCAACAACGTATACATCAATTTATCTAATTTATTCCACTAACTGATGGACTTTGAGGGGATACATTCTTGCAAAACTAGGTTAATAGCTGAGTGAGGGGAGAAAAGTAGACACATCTAAGTTGTGCAGGAAGAATCCACAAGGCTTGGCAACTAATTGGATATTTTAATTGAAGCAGGAAGAAATCTATGGGGGTTGAGGTGTGTGTGTGTGATAGGAACAGGAGAAATTATTTGGGGGACACGGTGCAGTCTACAACAGGGAGGGCTGTGGAGCTGGCAGAAGGTACCGTCTGTAGAGGGTCTGAGACCATACAGGGTGAACAGTTGCAGATTTTGCGTGTGAGAAAAATGGACATTATTGGGGAGTGGGTAGAGGAGGGATATTGGCGTTGGAGACAGAGAAATTTGAATTCAAACCCCTGCTCTGACACTTGTAAACAAGTCATTATAGGGCTTCAGTTTCCTCATTTCAAAATAATGAATGACCTTGGAAGTCCCTTCCAGCTCTTAATCTATGAGACAAGAGTGTTTGGGGGAGGGGGTCTCCCTCAAACTGGTAGTATTTATGTGTGGGAAGACAGAGGTGAGTTCTCCTTTGGGATACATAGAAAGTTCCTGAGGTCTATTTTAGAAGAGAAGGTGGGGAAGTCTGTGTGTGGGAATAGTACAAGTGGAATTGGGGCGGGGGTCTATGTTTAGGGAGTCATTGGCTCCTGGGGAGGATGTACAATTAGAGGACCTTTGCGGAGGTAGATGATAGTGGGGAGAGAATGCCGTGAAGAGACCACTGTCTTTGGGCAAGGCATCTATATGATCTTTTGCTGTTTTGGATGATTTAGGGCACTCATAGTGAAGGAAACCCCTTGTGCCTATGCAGTTCTTCCCTGTTTGATACTTTATAATCTAAAAGTGTTGGGGGAGGGCTGCGGGCGAAACTCAGGTTAATAAATCTGAGGCTGAACTTGAACCCAAGTCTTCCTGACTGAGGCTAAGTCTCTAAGGAACGATCTCTACCTAATCATCTATCTACTGTGTAAGGGGGAAGGGGGTCTCCGAGGGAACAATAAAGACCTCCAGGGAGTGACTCTGGGTTGGCAGTGGAAGGGAGGGACAGTGGGAGGGGAGGTCTGTATACGGACAATGGAGAAGAATTCAGCTGGGGCGGTTTAGTTGCCGGGAAGAGGAGAATAAAGGGGTTGCCCCCAGAATACGCCCCTTCGTGTCGGAGTACTGAGAATGATCTATTGGGGATTGGGGAGGAGTTTGACCGGGGAAAATACGTGTTAGAATAATAAACGATTCAGCGGGGAGTTTAGTTGTATTGTGGGGACAATAGATTGATTCAGTGGGAGCTCGGCGTTTTTGGGAAGGGACAATAGGGTTATGGGGGGCATTAGAGATTTTGGTGGGGGGAGGGGATGGCTAGATCTGGAGGCGGAGACAATAGAGGAGTCACAGAGGGATCTAGGGATCTGCCCAGGGCGGGAGGGAGGGGGGGGCAGGCCAAGGCTGGCTGGATTAGCTATGCCACGTCTGTACGGGGTGGTTGGTTCAGACAATGGGCAGGTTGGTCTAGACGGGTTAGAGAATGGGTAGCATAGGTTGTAGGCTGGGTCGGGCGCTGGGCACAGGGATTTATAGGAGAGGCCATGGGATTAGAGGGTACCTAGAATAAGGGCGGGGGAAGAGTTTACTCAGTGGGAGGGGTGAGGGAGTCTGGGACAGACGGCAGCACTGGGTAATAGGCCTAGGTGGGGAGGAGCCCTGGGCCAAATGGGGAAGGCTTGTAGGAAGGACAATACTGTGCCTCGGGATTTGGGAGGAGGGATCTTAGGCCATGGTGGGCTGGGTCTATTTGGGACCAGAGGGAGGTGCGGAGGAGAACACCGTCGGGAGGGGGTATATGTGCCCAGGAAGGAGCGGGGGTATAAGATTAAGGAGCAGGCCTTGGGATAAGCCAAGTAGTAGAGTGATGGGCCCAAGTACAGGTTGTGTGGGTCCTGGTCCTGGGGATAGTGTGGTGGGGCCGGACTCTGGGGAACCTTGGGCGGAGCTCGATTCCCCCGCCCGCTTTGGGGCGGGACAGGGCGAGTGTGTGTGGGTGCTGTTGGGGTGGAGCCAGAGAGCCGAAGGACAGCCCCACCTCTTCTCTCCCCTCCCCCTGCTTCGTCTCCCCTACCCCTCCCAGTCTGCTTAGTCCGGCGGAGTGGCTAAAACGTAGGCGGAGCCGGACTCTGGAACCCTGGACTGGACGGGGTGGGGTGGGGTAGGGTAGGGCGGCGGGAAGCGGGGAGGGCTTTGTGGGGCGGGGCCGGGAGTCGTAGAGCCCCTCGCCAGTCCCTCCTTCTCTTTCCTTTCTCCCCGCCCCTCTCTCCCGCCTTCCCGGCCTTGTGCAGCCCGGGCCGGCGGGCGGGCGCTGGGACGGGGACGTGGGTGCGGCGCGGCGCCGTTCGGTCAGCCTGGTGCAGTGACGGCCCCGGGGACAGCGGGGACAGCGCTGCTAGCACCACGTGAGCCTGAGCTCGGCCGGGCGGCACAGAAAGCCAGGCGGGGAACCTGGCTCCCGGCCCCTCCCAGCTTTCCTCAGCCTGGGGTGAGTGCTGCGGTGCGGGTGGGCGGCCCGGCTGCCTCGCAGGGTGTGCTTGTGTGCCTGCTAGTGCAATTGTGTGGCTGACTCTGTGACAGGAGGCATGCCTGTTTGCGGGTGTAGGTATGTACGCATATATGTTTATCTGGTTCCTGCGTCTCCTACTCTGGTGCGTGAGGTGGGGTGGCATTGATGCTGAAGGGCCTCCCTGTCCCTAGGGCACAGCTGGCATGGGATTGCTTCAGGGCACAGTGCCACCGCCTGGCACGCCCATCCCCTGTGTCCCCTCTCCTTTCCTGCTAGCCCAACCCTTGCTGATATTTGCCCATCAGGGCCTCCTTTCCCAGCCCCCTCTCTCTTCCCCCCTCCTCTCCCGGCCCATGGAAAGGAAGAAAGCCGAATGCATCTCCTAGTTCCGTAATCCCAAGACCCGGACGAAAAGGGGGTAGCAGGTGGGATAGGAGCGATGCTCCTCTGCAGCTCTGTCCACTGAAGGTCGGAAATCTGGGCCCACCTCTTGGCCCGTGTCTGAGGTGGCTCTGAGGGAAGCCTATTGGGAAGCAGGGACTTGCCCAGATGGCTCTCTGTGTTCTTTAGGGGGCTATCCCCCTCCCCCTCTCCCTGAAGACTCTTTTTAGGCGGATGGGAAGGGGCTCCAGGGCCTATACGCATTAGAAGGAATCTGGTTTTTCACTACAACCCCACGTCTGGCCCCTCCCTGTTTCTGGACTCTTGTAGCTTCCCTTCCTTCTGGCGTTGGCTTCCTGCCTATTTCCCTCCCCGGCCCACCCAATCTGGCATGGTCATACCAAGCCAGGCTACACTCTGGTAGAGGGGGCTGTAGGATTGGTAACTGAGTTTGCCTAGCACCGATGTTGGTACTGCCTTGTGGTAGACACTGATGTTCCCTGGATATAGGTATTCTCTCATCTCTTCTCCACAGCTACCCTGATTGTGGCTTGTCCATGTGATATAGATTGTGTTATAGGTCAGGGAAGGAAGTGATCATCCTATTTATTTGGCTTCTTATCGTTGATCCATCCTGCATATACCCTGCTCAAATTTGAACACAAATCAGATCACAGAATTCCTTCTGAGCCACCCTAGGAATGGTCCCTCTGACTCTGTAGCTTTGTCACTCCCCAGTCAAAAATCTATCAATGGTTCTGCAGTAATTGGATCTCAGAGGTCATTAGTAGAGAAATTCCTGCAATTTTACTTTAACCACTTTCAATAATGAGGAAACTCATTTTTTGCCAAAGCTCTCATTCCATTTTTGAACAGTGATATGGTTCTTACATTTGAGCAAAATCAATAACCCAACGACTGGTACTCACTGGTCCTAGTTTTGTCCTCTGAGGTAAGCAGAATAAGTCTAATTCCTATTCTATGACAGTCCTTCCAATAGTCATTAATTCCACAAATATTCACTGAAGATTGTGTTCATGGCCTCTTAATAATAATAATAATAACAGCTAGCATTTGCAGAGTTCTTTAAGATTTGTTCTAAAAATATCTCATTTGATCCTCACAACTACCCTGGGAGATAGATGCTATTTTTATTCCCATTTTACAGATGAGCCAGAAAGGTTGTGATTTGCCCAGTGTTACACAGCTCATAACTGCCTAGATTCCTTGTTAACTTCAGATCCAGTCTTTATCCTTGTTAGTAGATGTCTCCTAATAATAGGCAATAAAATAGTATATATCCTCTGTTCTTATAGAGCTAAATCTACTAGAAAAGAAAAAGTCTTAGGCATAAGAAACTGTAGCACAAGGTAGAATGCGAAAAGGCAGTAAGAGAATTGCAAAGAAAGTAGTATGGATATTCTGAGGAGGGAGAAATCATTTCACAGATGAACTGACATCTCATCTGGGTCTTGAAGAATCATATTCTCCTTAAGCCCTCTTCTTTAGGCTAAACATCCTCAGTTCTTTCACTTGGGCTCCAGGAGGCATGGTTCTGAGTTTCTTTAACTAACCTGGTTATCCTGTTTGCGATGGATGCCACTTTGTCAATGTCCTTCTGAAAATGTGCTCTCCCCCCAAACTGAACACAAAACTAGACGTTGTTTGACTAGAGCAAGACACTAAGATTATCACCTCCCTTGTTTCTGGATTCTGTACTTAGACTAATATAGCATATGATCTTGTTAGCTGTATCAGAATAATGACTCAAATTGATCTTGCAGTCCATTAACCTCTCCCCCCAAATTTTAACATGAAGTACTGTACACACTGCCATTCTTTTTCATTTTATCTGCTTTTGAACTTAAGAGCAGGACATTTGTCACTATTAAGACTTATTCAATTTTGCTTATCAGTCTATGGGCAGCTGGGTGGTGCAGTGGATGGGGTGCTGGGCCTGGAGTCAGAGAGACTTTTTTCCTCCTCTTCAAAATGAGCCGGAGAAGGAAATGGCAAGCCACTCCAGGATAGTATTCTCTGCCATGAAAATCCCAAATGGGGTCATAAAGAGTTGGACACAACTGAAGAATGACTGGACAACATCAGTCTATGCTATGGATGGAGGTTTTTTTTTTTTAACTTAATCTTTATATCTAACTTATTAGCAATCTCTCCTTCATTTTTTCCATAAATCTGAGAAGCATTTTGTTTATACCTTCATTTTAGGTTACTGATAAAAAATCTTGAAAAAGAACAAGATCTAGGACAGATCCCTGTGGCACTCTCCTGGACACTTTGTTAGGTCCAGATTGATATTGCTTCATTAATCAGTGTTCTTTGGTTGTTGAAACACCTGTATATCTGCCTAATTGTACTATTGTTTAACCTTATAGATAGTTTTTTTTTCATTTTGTTAAGGGTATTGTGAAAGACTGTCAAATGCTTAGCCTTCATCAAGATACAATGTATAATATTTAAGCCCATGTCTTACCCACATAGTAACCTCATAAGAAAAGAAAATGTTATTGAGTTATGACACTACTTTCTTATACTTCATAAGTTCTGTGATCTTACTGGGAGTAAAATGCCTTAATAGAAGATCTTCATGAGTTTGTATCCAGGAGAAAGAAAAGCTTTTACCTGGCAAGCAGCAGTCTGGTGATGAACCTCTGCTTAACTAGGCTGGTCCTCTGATGACAGATACACAGTCTGTCGCCAGACTTGGGCAAGAAGTCTTTCCAGCTTGGTGGGACCTGTCAGAGCTTGTAGTTTATTGTCTTCAACTTTAGGAGCCCCAGGGTCACCTCCATGCTATGGTGAGAACAGGATTTTTATGGAGGAACCAATACCACATTCTTTTCTAAATGGTGACCAACACTCATGTAGTAATCTGTAGCCAGAGAGTTATGTCAAATTTACCATTTCATCTTTCTGTTGTACGACTTCTCCTTTTAGAAAACCTTGGCACTTGCCCTTTTTGACTGATCTGGAACTTTTCCCATTTTTAATGATTTTTTCAAAGATTATATCAATATTGACTCTGAAATCATATCTGATGTTTCTTTAGCATGGAAGAATATAGTTTATCTAAACAGAGACAATAGAATTTGAGAGTTGGTGAGTATTTTATCCAGCCCCAACATCCTAATTTTACAGAAATGAGACCCAGAAAAAGAAATGACTTGCTTAAATTCTCAAAGTTTTATTGTGGCAGATTTTCAGTTTAGTGTTGTCTCTATTGCAACAGGTTGCCATTCTCAAAATTAATATAAAGATAAAACCCACAACTTTTTGCATCATTTAAAAAAAGAATTTTACCTACTTGTTTATTTAAGACTCTAAACAAACCATTATTTGATCATTAAAAATATATTTCATTGACATCTTTTGTTTAATATCATGATCATTTCTGGGGGGGGGATAGTCCCCAAAGTGTCCTCCCTTGTGACAAATGAAAATAATAAAAACCATCCAGAATAGTGATTTCACTTTAAAATGTGGCAGACATCCTGCTCTGTCAACCCTCTCCTTGATAGGTTGAGGAGGGAGATATATGTCATCATCTGGGAACTTCACAGATTTTTACCTCTAGTTTGACTTCCTTTTAGTATCTTTTCATGCACATCTTCATAATCATTGTGTGTGACATTCTTTTGGCTTTGCATGTTTTCTTCTACATTAATTCATGCAAATCATTCCACATTTCTCCATTTTCTTTATATTTGTCCTTATTTTCTAATGTATAATAATCTATTATATTCAGATTTCATAATTTTTTCCAGCTATTCTCCAGTCAGTGGGCATCCATTTTGTTTCCAGGTCTTTGTCCAGGTCTTTGTCATCACAGAGTATTGTTGTGAATATTATAGTATATATTTTATCTCTTTTTCAGTCTAATTTGCCTGGGGTATATGCCCAATAGTGGGATCTCTGGGTAAAAAAGGTAATGACCATTTAAATAGTAGTTTAATTTAATTCTGAAATATCATAGCCCTCAGGAAGAAAAGAGAATGTTTACTGGAATTCACGTGTTTTGTTTTTTAAACAACACCTTCACTTTAAAAATTTTCATCCAAACATCTATTTTCAAATGTGTTAGTTCAGTGACTGCTAAGTGAATTTCATTATTTCTGGGAAGGATGCTTAAGGCATAGAACTATTGGCTCTATTCTCCATGATTGGGTATTTGGGAAGTAATTTCTGTCCATTTATTAAGTGCCTACTATGTGTGAGGACCTGTGCTTCAGAGCACAGCTTTTTGGTTCTGTTTGTAGAGCTCTGGGCCTGTAGTCAGGAAGGCCTGAGTTCAAGTCTAGCCTCAGATGTTTACTAGCTTATGACCCCGGGCAAATCACTAAACCTATATGCCTCAGTTTCCACAACTATAAAATTGGGATAGTAATGGCACTTACCTCATAAGGTTATTGTGAGGAACAAATGAGATAATATTTGTAAAGTACTTAGCATGCACCTAACAAATACTTCTTCCTTTCCCTTCTCTTTAATTGTGCTTTACCAGTAGGGATGTAAGGTGAAAAATAAAATAATCTCTGCTCTCAAGGAGCTTACATTTTAATAACAGAGCTAAACACACATATAGCTGCTAAACAAGACAGAGAATGATTATGAGAATAGAGGAGGTGAAAGATCATTTCATGTTTGTCTCAGGGAAGGCTTCAGGGCGAAGGTGACATCTGAACCGAATCTTAAAGGAAAAGAATTTCATTGGGTGGAGGGGTCTGTTGTGTGTTTAGAGGTGATTTATCTGAGACATGGACACTAGATTGTAGAAATGTATAGATATAGAAGAAGGCAGGACAAAATCAGGGAATAATGAATAGTATCATTTGGCTGAAATGTACAGAACATGAAAGGGAATAATTAAAAATAACTAACGTTCATATGCTTTGTTAAGGTTTACAAAGCATATATATTATCTCATTTCTCTTCACAAAAAACTCTGAAGTAGGTCCTGTTATCCCCATTTTACAGATGAAGAAACCAAGACTGAGAGAGGTCAAGCAACTTGCCCAGGATCACATAGTATCAAAAACTGGATTTGAAATCAGGGTTTCCTCATTCCAAGTACAGTTTGCAACCCACTGCATTTCTCTGAGAGAAACCATGAAATATTGGAATAGATTGTCAAGGGTCTTGAATGCCAGGCTGAGTTTCTGTTTTATTTTATAAGAAGTGAATAGTCACTGAGCAGATGAGTGATACATTCAGATCTTGCATATTAGAAAGCCTGGAAGCAGAAATTGTTAAGGACTCTGTTATAAGTAGTAAGAGGGAATGAAAGCCTAATTGAGACGAATGTCAGTTAAGAGTGGAGTCATTGGTGGAATCAGTTGGAAGGAACTTCAAAGGTCAATTAGTTCAACCAATACCTGAAGAGAAAGTAGTTAACATTCCTGAGAGGTAGTCACCTTTCCTCTAATTAAAGATCTCCAGAAATGAAGAACCTATTGCCTTATGAGGCTCATTCTACTTTTGGACAGCTCCAATTGCTAAGAAGTTTTTCCTTCCATCAGTTTAATTCAAAAATATTAAGTCTTTTATTTCCAGAGAATTGCGCAAGGCAGTGGGGATACAAACACACAGAGTTGAAATAGTTTCTGCCCTTGAAGTCATTATGTTCTAAATGAGAGGAACTTGCATCCTAAATCTACCTAAAACCTGCCTTTCTGCAACTTTTCTCCACTACCCCTAGTTTTATTATTCAAAGAACAAATCAAATCCCCTTTTCCACAAGACAATCCTTAAGATAGCTATGCCCCTTCTAAGTCTTTAATTTTTCAGGCTAAATACTCCCAGGTCCTGTGACTGATCTATGGTCTAGTCTCTGTTTCATCGTCCAGGTTGCCTTCCTCTGTACCCATTTAATTTTGTCCATGTCTTTCCTAAAATTCAGTATGCAAGACTGTTCATGGTACTCCATTTGTGGTCCAACTAGAGCAGGGTAAACAAGACTATCACTCCCTTCCTTTTGAATACTCTTCTGTTAATGCAACCCAAGAGCACATGAAAATTTCTTGGCTGTTGTCAGTCACAATGGTGACTCATTGGGTCTGTAGTCCATTAAAACCCCTGGATGTTTTTCACTTTTAATAACCACTTTACAGTATCACAAAATCTTAAGAGTCAAAAGGGAAAATAAAGCCCCATATAAATCCATCACATAGAAGAAGGGAAGGGAAGAAATTTATATAGCACCTACTGTATTATCATCACAACAACCTTGGGAGGTAGGTGCCATTATTATCCTCATTCTGCAGTTGAGGAAACTGAGTGAAACAAAGATTAAGTGGCTTGTTCAAGGTGACATAGCTAGTCAGTGTCTTGGGCTGAATCTGAATTCAGATCTTCCTGATTCTAGACCTAGTGCTATACCTGCTGCAACTAGTTGTTCCATATGCCTGACTGAGAATCAGTGCCTATAGCATCCTCCCAGAGTGGTTAGCTAGTCTTCATTTGAAGCACTCTAATGAGGGAAAACCCTCTATATTCCAAGATACTATTGTTTATCTATATTTCCCTGTCCTAGGAGGCATAATGGATAGAACACTGAACCAGGAATCAAGAAGACTTAGTTCAAATCTGGCCTTGGACACATGCTATGTGTGTGACCCTGGAAAAGTCAGCCTTAATTTTCTCATGTGTAAGATAAAAAGATTAAGAATAGTCCAGGAAGTTGTTATAAAGACAAAATGAGATGTTATTGCTTTGTAAACTCAAAAGCCCTAGAACTCTTACATTTAAATGGCAGCTAGTATTGTTCTGTTCTTGTGCAGTTGCTAAGTATAAAACTTCATTTAAATGTATTAACTTTCATCTTATTCATATTGGGTTATTGTTCTAATAAGACCAGATTTATCAGCTAATTAAAGAGGTGTGTGTGTATTCTATTTTCCACAGCTAAGCTGTGGGCTCTGATTTTCTGGCCTGTGACTTCTCTTTTATTATACCCTTAAATGGCCTAGCATAGAGCTGGGAATATTGTACATCTTCAGTGAAATATCTGTTAAATGAATGAGTTGGAAGGCTTGGGAGAAAGCTTCTTGGAGGAGGTAGGAATGGAACTTAGTCTTGAAAGATGAGGAGGAGGAAAAGGATGGTGAGAATGGTGATGGTAAAACTAATAGTTGAAATTTATATACCCTGTAAGCTTTTTAAAACTCATATATTTATACATGTATACATGTAAAACTATAGCTATGTATATAATATATATGTCCTATCCAGTGTATATCACATGTACACACATACTCATAATATGTTATACACACGTACATGCTTAAAAATTGTACTAAGATGGGGAGGTTGTAGGTTCAAAACACTTCCTAGCTGTGTGACCCTGGGCAAGTCACTGTCACTTAACCCCCATTGCCCAGTCCTCACTACCCTTATGCCTTAGAACCAATATACAATATTGATTCTAAGATGGAAGATAAGGGTTTAAAAAATACTGCACAGACTTTTGGAACACTGTTTAATCTTGCTTGTTCCTCATAGCAGTGCTGTTATGATGAAAAGTTTAAGGGCTATATAGATATTATTTCCCCTTAGAAGTTCTCCATTAGATAAGGAAATGGAAGTTCAGTGGAGTTAAGTGATGTGCTCATAAGGGATATCACTTATCAGGGAAAAGTTAAATTTGAACATCAGTTTTTTCTGACTCCAAGTCCAGATCTTTCTATAACATCTTGTTGGAGAGGATCTTAGAGTTAGAACTGAAAGGGACCTGAGATCCATCTAGTTCAACCTCCTCATTTTATAGTTGAGGAAATCTACTATAAGGTTTGCAAAATCCAAACCCTTTAGATACATTAACTCATTTGATCACTATCAGTGAAGAGGAAAGAGGGGACTTTTGTGGTGGTTGATGGGAAGGGAACACAATGCTATAAAGGGAGGATCATCTGTTGAGAATGGGGTGAAGGACGGCTTTGAGGAAGAAGGAAATCTGGTGGTGAGGAAAGAGAAGAGTGTAGCGATAGGGGGAAGTTAGGATAGGGTGTGTACTCTAGAGGCAGTGAGAGGAATGAAAGGGCTGTCAAGTACCAAGGAGGCAGGGTGAACCTCAAACATCATGTATTTGTATTACTTCTGGTGAGCATGATTCTGCACTTTCCTCTGGCACTGCCCTGTGCTTTAGGAGTACATACTGATACTTGGGTGATGTTAGGCAAATTACTTCTCTGGGCCTCAAATTTACACAGCTATAAAATGAGGAGGTTGGGCTGAATGACCTCTGAGGTGCCTTTTCAGCTTTAATGAAAGAAACCCTAGTCATAACATTCTGGTAAGTGATAATCAAGTCTGTTTCCTAGTGATGGACCAGGATCTGAAGCAACCTATTTCAAAAAAAAATTTTTTTAAACCCTTACCTTCTGTCTTGGAGCCAAGACAGAAGAGTGGTAAGTGCTAGGCAATGGGGGTCAAATGACTTGCCCAGGGTCACACAGCTAGGAAATGGCTGAGGCCAGATTTGAACCTGGGACCTCCCATTTCTAGGCCTGGCTCTCAATCCACTGAGCTACCCAGCTACCCCCATTTCAATTTTTGACAGTATTAAATTATTATTTAGCCAAATTAAGCCAAAATCACCTCAGTACCTTCTTCCTGTTGCTTCTGGTTCTGCTTTATGGGTAGAAACAAACAAACAAACTTAATTCCTCTTCTGTGATAGCCTCCAAATAATTATACCAAATCAATTATGAAGTTGCCCCCCCATTCGACTTACCTTAATAGTTTTTTTCTTCTCTGGGCCAACCAAGATTCAATTGGAATCTTTTCTAGTCCCTTTACCATTTGTAATATGTGCACAAAAGTAAAGGAAGGAAAAATATGGCATGTAGCGTGAAATTACAGGAGTTTATTGGGGGGAGATGAGGGCAGGCTTAATGAATATGATGGTAAATGACTAGATCTTGAAGACTAGGTAAGATTTTGACAGGTACAGACATGAGAGTAGTGGGGGAAAACATTTTAAAGTGGTCTGAGCAGTATGAGCCAAAGAGGCAGGGACATGACTATGTAAGGTATGCTCTAGGATGGCCACTGAATCCAGTTTTATGTGTGGCTGTGTAGGAGAAAGCAGAATGTGGTGTGTGTGTGTGGGGGGGTGGGGGGTGGCAGGAGAGAGGAAGGATATCAGAAGTATGATTTGAGAAAGGAACAAGAGAGCCTTTTTGGGAAGCACTCAGGCCAAATTTAGGGTGACTGATAGGGAAGGCAATCGCTGCCCAAAGGGTGCCTCATGACTATGGCAAGCTGTGGCATACACGGACAAAAGCCCATGCTGTTGTTATCCATGCTTCCACTTTTAATGAGTATGATGCCTCCAGAGCCTTGCCATATATAGCTCTGCCGCCAGGTCTGGCCTCCTTGTCCTGACCCCAGGCTTCTCTGTTTTCCAACCAGCCCTTCCTGTTCAAGGCCCCACCTGCTGCCACTATCTCCCCTCTGCTGCTGAAAATCCTAGGCTGCACGTCCTGCACCGCTGTCACTGCCCCCTCTCCAGGATCTGTGCCCATCTTCCTCCTTGCCTATGATATGATAAGAATGATTAAGATTTCTTACATCAGGATCTTAGGAGCCGGTTCCCAACTACCCAAAGCTTTGGGCTGCTCCGGAACACGCCCTTTTCCCCTCCCCCAGTCCCCAAGCTGAACCCAGGGAAGGGAGTTCCCCACCTTTTCAGCTGATGGCTCCAGCGTAAAGAAGGGGGACTTTCCCTCTGGAGAGTGGGGAGGAGGGTCCCTTAGTTTTGACCCTGGCAGGGGTGAGGGTGGGGAGTGGGGCGTGGGGAGTGGGAGCTGTGCCCTACTCAGAACGCCAGCCAGGGGTAGTGCGAAATGCCTCTGCAGCAGGAAGGGGAAGAGGAGGAGCCGAGGCTCTGTAGGCTCCCTCCTGCCCCAGGCAGCATTAGCCTTGAACACTGGTTGCTTTTCACCCTTCCCACCCTCTGCTCAGCTGCACTGCCACTGTGTTGCCCCAGAGCGCCACCTGGTGCCCCCTTCTGGGGCCTGGCCAGTCCAAGGGTGAGTGGGGCTGGGGGCTGGGCTGGTTGGACTGCATAGTGGCCTCTTGACGGTCTGGGGAGTTCACCCTGTCTCCAAGGAAGCACTGAAACCCATTTCTAAGACCACTGCATCTTCTCCTTCCCTCAGCCCCTCTATGTATGTGAAATCCTCCTAGGTCAGCATCTGCATCACTCTCTTCTCATCCAAATTTTGTTTCCTAAGGCAATCCCAAGGAGCCCTCTCATTCAGTCTCAAGTCTCCCAGTACTTGAGTCTATGTCGCTCATTTCCCAATGTTCCCCTTTCTCATGCCCCATTCCACTAGCTTCCTGGCTCTGGAAGACTCTTCTTTACTCAGCCCCAAAACTCCTTTAGTGGGGTCTGGTCTTTCTCTTGCAGTCTCCTGACATTGCTCTCTATTTCAATCATTGAATCTTGAGATTTAGATCTGAAAGGAACCTTAGAGGCCATCTAGTCCAACCCCTTCATTTTACAGATGAGGGATCGAGGCCCATGGAGGCTTAGTGATTTGCTCAAGGTCATACAGTTACTTAGTGATAGAGTTGGATTTATCCCAGGTTCTCTGACTCCAAATCCAGCAGTCTTTTCACGATACTGTATTATATAGCCTTCCTTATGCTAGTATCTAGAGACTCTTCACCATGTCCTTTAAATATTTGCTACCTTGGGTTATGCCTTGCCCCAAATCCCTGAGCTCCTCAACTCCCAGAGTTCTCTAGTCATTTGAACCTTTCCTCTATCACTCAGTGTTCAGCCACATCTCTCCAGTTCCTATATCCTTTCTGCAGCCCCTTCACTTTTTTTAAAAGCCCTTGAACTCTTTACCTTACTCAAGCTCCAGAGGAACCCCCCATATCCTTTCCTCCCTCCCTACCTTGCCCCCCCCACATTACTCATTTCCTTCTTGAGTCAAAAAAACATTATTCAAACTGCCCCAGATACTTTCTAGCCATATAACTTTGGAAAAATCACTACACTTCTCTGTTTAGTAGTTTCCTCATGTAAAACAAAGAAGTTGATGCCCTTATGGTTACTTCCAGCTCTAAATTTATGATTGCAGCTTTTTTATCCAACCTTCCTGACTTAGCCCCCATAGAACCTGAATACTCCCAAGTCTTGAACCATTCACTTCACCAGCAATGCATTAGCATCCCAATTTTGCCACATCCCCTCCAACATTTATTGTTTCCCTTTAAGGTCCCAGATATTGGGTTTTACTTTACTCTGTCTAGATTCCTCTGAAGCATCTTTGGCTACTTGAGGGTCTCTGTGATGATACACTTTTCAGACCCACAACCCATTTGCCTAGAGCAATCACACAAACCTTATGTTAGGGCTCACAGAAAGTATGTTCCACACTTATTCTTAGGCTTCCCCTCAACTCCTGATCAGGTTCGACTTCCTGAGTGTTCTTGCTTAGATGATTTTCATCTTCCTTTAAGATTCCTACTTCAGTTGGATCTCCTTTGTTATATTCTTTTTTAAATTTTTTTAAATTTTTTAAAATTTTAAACCCTTAACTTCTGTGTATTGACTTATAGGTGGAAGAGTGGTAAGGGTAGGCAATGGGGGTCAAGTGACTTGCCCAGGGTCACACAGCTGGGAAGTGTCTGAGGCCGGGACCTCCCGTCTCTAGGCCTGGTTCTCAATCCACTGAGCCACCCAGCTGCCCCTGTTATATTCTTTATTTCATGCTATAACAGAGATGATAGGTACAACATGAGCCAAATGGCTATTTATGCTCTTTTTCATCCCAGCCCATCAGTTCTTCATATACTTCTCTAGCTTATTTTAATTACTCAGCATCTCTTAGGAGCCCTTGCCATTTCTGGCCAGGAAAGTGATCTCTCAGAATCTCTTATTGGTCATGTCTGACTCCCTGTGACCCCATTTGGAGTTTTCTTGGCAAAGATACTAGAGTGGTTTGCCATTTCCTTCTCTAGCACATTTTATAGAGGAGGAAACTGAGGCAAAGAGGATTAAATGATTGACCCAGGATTACACAGCTAGTAAAATGTCTGAGGACAAATTTGAACTCAGGTCTTTTTTTTTTTAATTATTTTTTTAAACCCTTACCTTCTGTATTGGAATTAATACTGTGTATTGGTTCCAAGGCAGAAGAGTGGTAAGAGTAGGCAATGGGGGGTCAAGTGACTTGCCCAGGGTCACACAGCTGGGAAGTGTCTGAGGTCAGATTTGAACCTTGGACCTCCCATCTCTAGGCCTGGTTTTCAATCCACTGAGCTACCCAGCTGCCCTCAAACTCAGGTCTTTTAAACTTTAGATCCTACACCCTATTCACTGCTCCATCTAGCTGCCCTTTACAATATTAAATGTCACAAATACCAGTGATGTGTGGATGGGCCTGTATCCTCTCCTGCCCATCTTCTCTTGCACTGACTGTCCCAGATTTCTCCACTCCATCTTTAGTCTCCTGCATACACAGCGAGCCAGTTTTAGCACACATTCATGCTAGTGGAAGGAAGAGATTCAGAAAAGAGGGAGTTTGTATGGCTATCTACAGCGTTCACATGGGGAAGAGATGTTATTACTAAGAGATGAATGGATCTGAAGGAACATTCCCATGGAAGCCATTTGGAGGACGATAGAGGGTAGAAGAGGAAATGAGAGGCTCTCTTCTCTGCCCTGCTGTTGCTATGAATGGCACCTCTTTTGGGAGAAAGAGGGGATTGAGTGACTTGTGTTTATCTCTTCCTAAAGACTGGCCTGAGGGAGAGGAGCTAATTGCCTGCACCATGGCGAAGCGGGAGGGCAGCACCAGCCCGGTGGTTCGGCAGATCGACAAGCAGTTCCTGGTGTGCAGCATCTGCCTCGATCGATACCATTGCCCTAAGGTTTTACCCTGCCTGCATACCTTCTGTGAGAGGTAAGTAGTGTGTGTGTGTGGGTGTAGCAGTGATGGGGGAACCAACCCCAGCTCGTCCTGCCCATACTCTGATGCTGCCGATACCCTTTTCTCCTCCTCGCAGGTGCTTGCAGAGCTACATCCCTGCGCAAAGTCTGACGTTGTCATGTCCCGTATGCCGTCAGACTTCCATCCTCCCCGAGCAGGGTGTTTCTGCTTTGCAGAATAACTTCTTTATCAGCAACCTGATAGAAGTCATGCAGAGGACCCCCGATGGAGGCCGTGACCCCACTGCTCCTCACCCGCTCTGTGCTGTGGCTGGGCGTCCTCTCTCCTGTCCCAACCATGAAGGCAAGGTGGGCCCAAGAGAGGGCCAGTGAGGCCAGGGCTGTGCCTGCCTGGATGACACAAAGAGTGGGGTGGGGAAGAAAAAGAGACAGGAGTAGGCTCCTGGGGAGCTGGGACAGTTATGGATGGAGAGGTCTGGGGGCTCTGGCTGGCGGAGGGGGAGGCCAGTGGGGAAGACTGGTCACAGGTAGGCTAAGAGATGATTGGGGGTGGCCGGCTGTTGGGGCTCGAGGGGCTGAGCTTCGGACCTATCAGTTTCTGCTTGTTTGCTCCTAGACAATGGAGTTCTACTGTGAGTCGTGTGAGACGGCCATGTGTGGGGAATGTCGAGCGGGGGAACATGGGGAACACCGTACGGTGCTGCTCCGGGATGTGGTGGAGCAGCACAAGGCAGCCCTGCAGAGACAGCTGGACACTGTTCGCAGCCGGTAGGAATGGTCAGGTTATGCTGAGCCTGTGGGGCAAAGGGACCCTGGGAAAGGGGAGAAGAAGGGCTGCTTAGCTGGCCCCCCTCTCAGGCTAGATAAAATGCTGCAGTGGATTCAAATCCTGCATCACAGGTAATTACGAGCTGTGTGACCCTGGGCACGCCATGCAAGTCGGTTTCCCCAGTTGGACAAGGAGGGAGCCTCCGTGGTCTCTTGTTTCCTTCTGTGGATCTTTGATCCTCTGATCCGTGTAGCGATAGCCCTTCTCTCCTGTTTCCCTTGTAGGTTGCCCCAGCTGACAGCAGCCATTGCCCTAGTGGGAGAGATCAGTCAGCAGCTGGTGGACCGCAAGGCTGAGGCCCTGGCCCAAATCAGTGGGGCCTTTGAGGAACTGGAGCATGCCCTGCAGCAGCGCAAGGGGGCACTGGTCAGGGACCTGGAGGCCATCTGTGGGGCCAAGCAGAAGGTGGGCTCCCAGCCCCCTTTCCCAACTCCCGCCCCGCTCCCATTGCCCATCCTTCCCCCATTTCCCTCTCCTGTTCCTTTTTTCATCCTCCCCATTCTGTTCCCTTAGTCCCTTCCTCATTTGGGCTCTTCTTTTTCTTGGGGTCTAGCCTTAGCACCACTTCCCTGTGATCCACAGTGCTTCCTGTGCCCTAATGGTCCTTGTTCCTGCTGTTCCCTATAGGAATGCCCCTTCTGTGCCCCGTGGTGCTCTCCCTGCACCCCACAGTGCCCTCTGCATGGTGCTCCCCGTGTGCCATCATGGTGCCCCCGTCCCATGTCCCTGTGCTCCATGCCCCTGCTCTGCCCCAAGGTGCACTCACTCTGTCCCCCTGGTGTCCTTTGCATGTTACCCTCCCAGTGCCCCTATGGTACCCTATCTATGCCCCCACGGTGCCCGCCCCATGCCCCCAGGTGCTGCAGGCCCAGCTGGAGACGCTGCGCCAGGGCCAGGAGCACATCGGGAGCAGCTGCAGCTTTGCGGAGCAGGCCCTGCGGCTGGGCTCGGAGACGGAGGTGCTGCTCGTGCGCAAGCAGATGGGGGAGCGGCTGGCGGCGCTGGCCAGCCAAGCCTTCCCTGAGCGGCCTCACGAGAACGGGCAGCTGGAGCTTCTTCTAGAGACGGATGGCCTGCGCCGCTCCATCCTCAACCTGGGCGCCCTGCTCACGACCAGCGCCACGGCCCACGAGACGGTGGCCACGGGCGAGGGCCTTCGCCAGGCCCTGGTAGGGCAGCCAGCCTCACTGACTATCACCACCAAAGACAAGGACGGGCAGCTCGTGCGCACGGGCAGCGCCGAGCTCCGGGCTGAGCTGACGGGCCCCGACGGGGCTCGCCTCGATGCCCACGTGCTGGACCACAAGAACGGCACTTACGAGCTGGTCTACACCGCCCGGGCAGAGGGTGAACTTCTCCTCTCCGTCTTACTGTACGGGCAGCCCGTCCGGGGCAGCCCCTTCCGCGTGCGTGCCCTGCGCCCCGGTGACCTGCCCCCCTCTCCTGACGATGTCAAGCGCCGGGTCAAGTCCCCCGGCGGTCCCGGGGGCCACGTGCGACAGAAGGCCGTGCGCCGGCCCAGCTCCATGTACAGCACAGGAGGCAAAAGGAAGGACAACCCGATCGAGGACGAGCTCGTCTTCCGAGTTGGTGAGGCCCGTACGGGGTCAGTGGCGTGTGTGTCTCTGTCTCTCTGTCTCTCTGACCGTCTGTCTGTCTGTGTGAGGAGGAAATGTAACAAATAAAATTAATACAGAAGGGTATATTTTAAAATATTAAGGTTTTATTATAATCCATATTGATAATTAAGAAAACCATGTGCCTGCTAAAATCTAATTCAAAAATGGCTCGCCGTGCCTTCCCCTTGGCTGCTTCCTAGGAAAGAGCGTCCCAATCAAGCCCTGAGACTTTATACCTCTGTCTACATAATCACAAATCACACTTCCTGCCCACCTGGATTACACAAGAGGAATCATGGGAAATGTAGTTTTCAAGTCCCCTAAACATCCACACGAAGTTTACATCGTGGATATCAATATTAAGACCCTACATTTCCAATGTCACAGAAACAGGAACCGGGACGGGGAGGAGCATTTGCCTTCAGGGCCTATTTTCATCCCTCTCTTCCCACAGGCAGCCGTGGGCGGGAGAAGGGCGAATTCACCAACCTACAGGGCATCTCTGCAGCCAGCAGCGGGCGTATTGTGGTGGCGGACAGCAATAACCAGTGCATCCAGGTAGAGAGCGATCATGCCCTTACCCCAGCCACCCGGCATCGAAGGGATGCCCCCTTCCCACTGTCCGCCCATGTGGGAATGGCGTCCTCTGAAAGACCAGGGCGCTCACCTCGACCCCGCATCAGGGGAGCGAAGCCACCCGGGCCTCCTCTGGACGCACAGCTCCCTTTGCTTGCTGGGAGAACCTAGAACTCATCCCTGCCCTGACTCAGGGAGCATTTCTTGGCGAGGGAATGGTTGGCTATGCGTGTAGGGAGTGAGGAAGGGGTTGGGATGGGGCCGCTGGAGATAGGAGAGAGAGTCTGGATGATTTTGAGAGTCAGACCGTGGAGGAGGAGGTCCTGATTCGAGGAGAGGGCTCGTTCTCCTGTCATGCAGACGCCTTTTTTCTCTAACCACCGGCGAGGAAGAGAAGGGTCTGGAGCCTAGAGCTAGGGGATTCTTTCCCTTCAGTCGCGCTCCCCTTCGTGTGAGCCTGCTTCCACGAGAGTTGGATCTCTCACTGTTCCTCCTAGGTGTTCTCCAATGAAGGCCAGTTCAAACTCCGCTTTGGGGTACGAGGCCGCTCTCCTGGGCAGCTACAGCGCCCCACAGGCGTGGCAGTGGACACCAATGGTGACATTATCGTGGCTGATTATGACAACCGTTGGGTCAGCGTCTTCTCGCCCGAGGGCAAGTTCAAGGTGTGTTTGGCTCCTCAGTTTCCATCTCCTTCCCTGTGCCGAGGTGAGAAGGGAGAAGGCTGTTTGAAAGTTAAGAGGTGAAAGTTAAGAGGTGGTCCATGGGGGGGAGGGAAGGGAGCTGGATCTACAATTGAGCTATGGGGATAGGGAGAAAGAGTTTACGCGTCTCCCAGCTGGAGTTTTGGCACAACTCCTTTTTCCTGGACTGTTTTTGGCTCTGGGTCTAAACAAGAATTTCCTTTCTCTAGCCTAGGTCCCTTAGACCTAGCTCTGGTGTCCTCTATAGTCTCACGTTACCTCCTTTTTCCTTCCTGGAGCCAAGGAGTCTAATCCTCCTCCTTGGAGAGACAAAAGGAAGAATGGGATTGGAGAAGCCTTACTCTGCTCACAGTGGTCCCTTCCTTCCTCTCCTTATACCTCTTGGCCTCTCTATTTCCATCCCAGGCTATTCCTTAGACCCTACGCTCAGACATGATGATTTCCCTAGACTTACCTTATCCTGGATGACTAGCTTAGACCCTTCTTCTCTCTCTGGGCTTTGTAGACCAAGATTGGAGCTGGGAGGCTCATGGGACCCAAAGGTGTGGCTGTGGACCGCAACGGGCACATCATCGTGGTGGATAACAAGGCTTGCTGCGTCTTCACCTTCCAGCCCAATGGAAAGCTAGTGGGTCGCTTTGGGGGCCGTGGTGCCACTGACCGCCACTTTGCAGGTATGGGGGTAGGGTTATAACCAAGAAACCCTGAAAATTACTAAGAGATTTCCCATTACCCCAAGACTCTTTCTTCTTTGGAGACATCCTCTTTATATTGGATCTGAGGCCATCCTATCCACACATATCCATTGCCCTGGGACTTCCACAGCTCTGAAGCAGAAGGCCCTTACACCTAAACAAGATTCCCTCTACCAAATTCCCTACAAAGGGTTAGCAAGATTTTGCTTGATGGCCTTTAGCTCTGGAGAGCCTCCTACCTCTCATAGCAGATGATTTTCCTTTCAGAAACCCAGTCACTTTGAAGTTTTTCTTTATGTTAAACCTAAATCTGTTTATCTGTAACTTCTACCCATCGCTTCTAGTCCTGTCCTCTAGGGTCAAATAGAGCAAATCTAATTTCTTTTCTGTATATCTTCAGATATACAATATAACTTAAATTGCTGGAATCATTATTTTCTTCAAACTAAATGTCCTAAGTTCTTTCAGCCGATCTTCATGTGGGATGATCTCATTTGTTCTCATCATCCTGGTCACCTACTTCTAGATATGCTCCAGCAGGATGGTACTTGGGGCAAATAGGTGGCTCAGTGGATAGAGAGCCAAGCCTGCAGATGGGAGGGTCCTGGGGGCAAATCTGTCCTCAGACACTTCCTAGCTTTTTGACCTTGTGCAAGTCACTTAACCACAATTGCCTAGCCCTTACTGTTTTTCTCCCTCAGAACCAATACTTAGTATCAATTCTAAGACAGAAGGTAAGGGTTTAAAAAAAGTTATGCTCAGAAATTATTGGTCAACACATTTCACAAATAAAATCAAAGAAAGAAAAACTAGTTATAAATGATTGCAGACGAAACTTCAAATTTCCATTATTTCTAGTTTGAGTAAAAAAAAGTTTTGACAGCATACCAACATTTTCCAATTTCCTTGTCCTTTTCTCATTTTCTATGCATTTTTCATTTTTTTTCAGTCTCAGATACAATTAGTCCAGGTAAAGTGCTTTCCTATATTTTTTGGGTTTTCACCCTGTTTACCATTGTTTATTTATCCTTCCCAGTCCAAATATCGTCTACGTTCACAGAGAAAGCAGGAGCAGAATTTGAATTGAGTGGTTCTGCCTTTCCTCCATTGAACATTATTGCTATCCCCATTTACTCTAGGCTGCAATTCTAAGTGTGTGATCATGAGCATGCCACATAACCTCTGCCCACCTCATTTGGAACGTAGGGATAAAAATAGCAGTAACCTCCCAGGGTAGCTGTGAGGATCAAATGAGGTTCTGGGCTTTGCAAACCTTAATGATCTCTAAAGGTTTTCAATTAAGACTGTTATCTTCCTTTTGCTTCTAAGGGGGAAAAAAACTTTTTAGTTCTCTTTGTTGGCTATCCTCCGTTTCAACTCATACTGTATGTTCTACTACTAACACTATCTTTGCAGAATCAAGTCACTCTTACATTCATTATCAGTTAGCCGGCTCTGTTTTTATTTTTCATAATGTTTAGTAAGCACTGAATTGGTTGATGTTCCCTACGTATCCAAATCAGTTCATCTTTCTCTTCCTCATTGGAATTATTTGTATTTGGGTTAGAAGTATTTCATTGTTTTAAAAGTACCTTTTTTTTTCTGGCCCAATAAAAAAGTTTTATCATTGACTCCTATCCAAGGAATTCTTTGAAATATATTCTCTTAAGCAGAGGTTTGCCTCATTTGGTCCTATCTTTCCACTCTTCTCTTCTCTTCTCTCAAGAATTTTAAGATAGAATGAGTAATCTATCCTGCCAAGGTTTTTAGCCCTTCAACTGCAATGCAGTTCAGTTTAATGTAAATGTCTGTTAAGTACCTTCTGCCCTGCAAGGTGCTATGTTCTTACCAAGGGATACAATGAAAACATGAAAACCAGCCCTTGCCCTCAAAATACTTATCCTCTCCCAGGGAAATACAACATGTAAGAAGATAAGTAAATATAAGAGAATTTAATGGAGAAAGAAGATTGGGAAAGGCTTCCTGGAGGAAGTCAAATTGAATTAACATGACTTTCTCTGAAGTAGAAAATGATAGGAATTTTTTTTTTTAGATTGACTCTCTTCACATTATTCTGCTTTTTCTTGCTTTTTCTAGCACTCACATCCTACTTTTCCTGGGGAATATCTTCTTATCACTAGAGGACCATTAACCCTTATTTCTTTTTCTTTTCATGTGAGACTTCTTTTCATGTAATATGTAGCAGCAAAATAACTTTGTTTTGTATTTGCATATATTTTTTTTTAAATCTACTTAAGAAGTCAGACCCAGAATTGAAAAGAACTATATATGTCACTTAATCCAATCTCCCAATGTACAGGCTTTCTATTTAGTTTCCCTAGCAGATGGTCATGAATTTTATCAACTTTTTTTTTTATCAGAAACCATTTAGTTTATCAACTAAAACAAACAAACCTTTTTTTCTTTATCAATCTTTAAGAGTGTCCCTGGCCCATCACACAGTCCCATAATTCTTAAAGTTGATAGTCTAGCTTCTTATGGTACTGTATAATGCTAGAATTAATCAGCACTTCAATGAGTTCCTCTATATTGGTTGGAATCAGGTTTTTTATAACAGTTCTCTTAATTGTTTCCTTCACTTTCTGAACAATAAAAGTATCATTAAGAAGGCAAATCAAGCCTCTTTTATGAGTGAGTGGAGGTCTTCAGAGGTCCAGACAGTAGGGTCACCCACCCCTTCACCTACCTTTTTCCCCTTTTCCCACATGGGTTCCCTGTGTTCATACATACTACCCTCCATGGAATATGTGTGTGTGCACATCAGTGTGTGCATGCACACACAGACACACACGCTGCGTACACATATCTGCTATCCTGGGACCACTCAGTAAATCTCTGAGCAGTTTATGAGAGCTATTATTCCCATTTCCACAAAGAAATTCTTTCTTTCTGCTTCCTCCCTGTGTCTTAAGGTCCCCACTTTGTTGCTGTGAATAACAAGAATGAAATTGTGGTGACAGATTTCCATAATCACTCGGTGAAGGTTAGTGACCTCCCCATAAACACCCTTCTATACTTTCCACACTCTGGATCTCCGGGCCGCTGTTCTCCCATGATTCATTTCTTTTTAGCCCCTTTCTCCCTCTTTTCTCTATTATTCTCAGTCCCTCCCCCTGTATCTCCTATGCTGGGTGTCTTTGACCTGACTTTAAGTCCCCTCCCGTCCCAGGTGTACAGTGCAGATGGAGACTTCCTCTTCAAGTTCGGCTCCCACGGCGAAGGTAATGGGCAGTTCAATGCCCCTACTGGCGTGGCTGTGGACTCCAATGGGAACATTATTGTGGCAGACTGGGGAAACAGCCGCATCCAGGTGAGCCTTCAGTCCCTGGAGCTGTGGGAGGTTAGGGGCAGGGGGCAGGCCGCGCTTTGCTGACTTTGCCTCCGTCCTACAGGTGTTTGACAGCACAGGCTCTTTCCTATCCTATATCAACACCACTGCAGAACCACTCTATGGCCCCCAGGGCTTGGCACTGACCTCCGACGGCCACGTGGTAGTGGCTGATGCAGGCAACCACTGTTTCAAGGCCTATCGCTACCTCCAGTAGCTGCTCCGCCGGCCCAGACCTGGATGGATAGACCGATGGACGCCACCACTTCAGGGATGGGACGGGCCCAGGATCCCTCCACTGTGGGCCAGATCAGGGAGTGATGAATGTGGGCGCCGTGTGCCCCCTGCCACTCCAGGGCCTTCCCCAGGGACCTTCTCCCCACGTTCACCACTTGACCTTTATCCTCTCCCCATCTCTGCCTCTTCCCTTCCACCCCCCCCCCACATCCCTTCACGCTGCACTTTATTTATTCGGTTCCTGCTTTGGTGACTGGGGTGGAGGGGAGGCTGTGGGGGAGGCCACGGGGGCTGGAGAGCCTAGGAGATCTCCCTGAGCTTACCATCCTGCTGCCTGCCCACTTGCCCACCCACCCACGTGGTTTTTGGTTTCTACAAGAATGTGCTAAGCTTCCTCCCTAACTCCTACCCCCACTTAGATTTATACCCCAAGAGGGGGGGTCTAGACCCCCTTTAGGCCTGGTCTTAGCCCCATCACGTAGATCAGCCCCTGCCGGTCCTTCTGGCCTGTCTCCAGGACGCGTGTGGGGCCTCCCCAGCTAGACTGCTTCCCGGGGCAGTGCCGTAGGCTGGCAGGTCACAGTTGTCCCTCTGCCCTCTCAGACAAACTGACAGACAGTAATACCCTTGCCCGGCCCGCTTCGATGTACAAAATAAACGGTCTCCGTGGCTTCCATTTTGATCCTTCTTGGAGGAGAAGGGGATGATGCTGGTTTAGGTAGAAGCATGGGGTGAGGAGGTGGGCCAAGGACCCCAAAGCAGGGAGAAATGGGATGAGGGAAGGAAGCTATTGTTCCCTTAGACCTTGGATCGGAATGTGTTGTGCTCTCAGAGCAGGTTCTCCTAATGCAGCTTTGAGGTTGGACTGTGGTGGCAAGAGAGAGGGTCACTCTGAGACTCTGGGTCTCATCCCTCTTCCTTAGCTCCTTCTCCAAAAGGCCATGTGTGCTAAGGGACCAGAAAGCTGGGAGGATGTGAGGTTCCTAAAAAACATCAGAACAGTCGCCAGCTGGGTAGAGAGGAGGAAAGGGATGAAATATGCATGGAGCCATGGGGAGAAAGGGTCCTGGAGGGCAGGTCTGGCTTGATGAGAAGGGCCAGAGGGGATGATGACAAAGAAAGCGAAGGCAAGTGGGATAGTTGTTGGGCATCTTGTACCCTGAGAAAGGTGGGTTTCCAGGATTTATTTCACAGACTTAACACCTAATATTTGGACCAAAGCAATGGGTATATATACTCCAGTCAGGCTTCCAGGAGATGTCTAGGCAGGTTTAATAAAAGTGTGAACAACCCAGACTTAGGACCTAATTGTGAGAGTGCTTCCACATGTATACACATAGCCATATTCCCACATAAAAAGAATGAACACCAGAATAGAAATTTTAGAGGAATTTAGAATTTGGAGTAAAATGCTAGAGGAAATTTCATATGAATAGACTTCCATAATCTGGGCAGGGACAAGTTTTGGGATGGATTTGTTTCTAGATTGGGTACCCTCCTGGATCCTTGGGGGCTGTCCTTGGAGGGTATAGTAGACTCAGGAATACAATCAGACTTAGAAATGGCTGGGCAATGGAGAGAAAAATTACTATCCATTCTTTGTGAGGAGCTTGAGGTAGGCAGGGGAAAAGAGGAGAGAATCCCAGAAAGTTGTCCCATTTGTATGAAGGAGCTTGAAGATTCCGTTAGCAGATATCTGAGGTATGGGGGACAAACACTTTTAGGTAATTCTCACGATAATCAAAATAGATTTCACGCCTCAAGATGTACAATTTCTGTATTGCACTGTCCATGGGGGCATATTTGAATGGCATAACGACTGGTCACTAAATTATCCACCCTAAAGGAGTTAATGTGAGGATACTCCAAAGGATTTGTCATCTCATCCATTTGTTTACTTTTTCCAGTGATATAGTTCACAACTTACCTGTGTCTGTCCATCTCATGGGACATTTGTTCATGACTTCCTATGAATCTCCCACATCAGGTCCAACAAATGTGGGAAGGACTTTCCTCATGCTTTCTTGATATTGTATGGGTGCCCGTGGAACAAGTGAGAGTTGTTCAGAAATTATCCCTTGTTCTTGTGTAAGCACATCTGTTTTCTTCAGTTATAAATTTCTCTACTACTACTACTAATAATAATGACATTTTATATGGAACTTTGCAAAGACATTTACATTTAAGCCTCAACTCTGAGTGATGATACCAGTAGATAACTCCATTTTACTACTGAGGAAACAAACTTAGAGAAGTTGTGACTTACTCATAGTTGCACAGTTAGTATCAAGGACAGAATTTGAATATGGAACTTCCTGATTCAAGCACCCTGATTCCCCAACATGGCATGCAGGTGGTCTTCCATTCAAAGTCTAGCCAGTGAAGTGCAAGCTCTGGCTGATACTACCACTTTGAAAAGACTTCAAGTACTATTCCAGCAACAGATTATATCTGCTTTCTGAGGATTGACTTCACCAAGTATGAAGAAATTTGTAATCATTTTGGCCACCTGGTCATGAATTCTTTGGCGATGAAAACCTATGAAACAAAGGGGAAAATGGTTTTTCTAGAGTGATTCTGGCAGACTGACAAAAGGGGGAAGAAAGTGCTAAGTCATATCCAATTACCAAGTGAATATCACTGGAGCAACTGAATCATATCAGTCTTGGCACTCTGGGTTATAATATATAGCCTTAATTTCCAAAGGTTGGGGCAACATGACTTTAGGATTGGAACTGTCCCACTTCTCTGAAACAAGCCCAAGATCTTTGGGTCAAATATTACTCAAACAGCCTAGAGGAAGGAAGGCAATCTTCATCTGCAGAAATCAGAGGCAGGGTTCAAATCAACTAGGAAATAAAAGCCAAGCCACATTTGCACTAGGATATTTGCAAGATTGAAAAATCCAAGAGCACACAAATAGGAAAACTGGGTGGAGGGGCAGAATTTAAAAGTTTGAAGGGGCAGGATGAAGTCTCAAATCAGTATGTTAAGGAGTTCCTGGTTTAGCCAGTCTCTTCAAAGATGTGGGATTTTTATGATGGCCACTAGTTTTCCTCAACATCCTGGCATAATTGGGGGCAGGAAATACTGTCCTAATCTAAGTGCTCCCATCAGATCATGTCGTTGGATTCTGGAACTACCTTTATCAGAGGTGCTGATTTTACTTCAGTTGATGACATTCCTCTGGGCTAGACCTGACAAGGCTAAAGACAGAATTGTAGAATTTCAGATTTGGAAGAGACTCCTGTTACCTACCAGTTCAAACTATATATACCCAGCAAAGAATCCACTCTGCAGCCAACCTGACATAGAAGTGTCAAGCCTCTGAAGACCTCATATTGCTGAATCCAAGGTAGCTAGCCTTTTAAATTCCTGATTAGCTCTCATTATTAGCAAGCTTTTCTTTCCATTGATCATACATTTGCCTCTGCAATTTCCACTCTTCTGTTTGTAGTTTTGCTTTCTGAAGATGGAAACAAATCTATTCCATATGTCAACCCTTCACATCCTAGAAGACAACTATCAACTATCATGTCATTCCACAAAGTCTTTATGTCTTCAGGCTAAACATCACCAGTTCCTTCAGTTGATCTTTTATGGCCCTTCACCATCCTGGTTGCCTTTCTCTGGACTTTCCAGTTTATTAACTAACCTTTAAGAATGAATCCACAACTGTCCCCCATACTCCAAAAGAAATCTGACCAGGGCAGTACAAAAGGACTATTACTCTATTGCTGGATGCTATGCCTCTTAATTCAGTTTAAGATTGCATTAACTTTCTTGGCTACTATATCAGAGCATTGATCCATACTGAGCTTGCAATCTTTTTAATTCCCCTTTCCCTACCCCAGACGTTTTTTGGATGAACTACTGTCTAAGTTTGCCTCTTCCATCTTGTACTTGTAAAGTTGGTTGGTTTTTTGAACCCAAGTGTAAGATTTTTGTATTTATACCTATTAAATTTCATCTTATTTGATTTGGTCCAATGTTTTAACCATCAATATATTTTAAAATCCTGAAAGAAGGACCAAGCTCCCAGAGGAGACATGAGGGAAAGGGGCCAAGGACACAGGAGTAAGCCTTGTGATGGAAAAGGCCTATTTGTTCCTCAGAGACTGAAGCAAATGAAGAGAATGGAAGGTGGCATTAAAAAAAGATTTGAGGTGCAAAATTGAGAGTAAGAAGGAGTTCCAAGACAGATGGCTACAGTTTTCTCAGTATAAAGCAGGATCTTTTGCTGAGAGGGAGGAAGAGAAGGTGGTTTTGGTGATCTAAAGAGAAAAGAAATGTATAACAAATGCTTTGAGGAATAAGATAGAGAATCTGGGAAGAGTAAAAGGATCATTGTGATGTAGTGAGTACCCATTTGATAAAATTAAAAATCTAGTGAACTCACTAGGATTGTGTGAGTACTAGTGATAGCATTTGCATTTGGAAACAAAAAAGCAGGGGAGAAGGAATGATGGGAGTTACCCGGAGCTGAAGATGAGCAGTAATAGAGCAAAGAGAAGGCATTCAATCAGTGGTAGAGAACACTGTAAAATCAAACTGATTTAATTATTTGGCTAAGATTTTGAAGGGGAAAATGAGAACAAAGGATTAAGTGAAGTTTGGGAAAGCAGGAAGGGAGGGAGTACAAAGAAGTTGCCATGAGGACAGAGGATAGGTAGAAGGGGCTGAAACACAGAGAGATAGAATAGGAGGTTGTGATTAGAGAGAAATTTCAGTTTCCCATGATAGGAGTGGAACACTTCTACGTAATGAAATCAAGGGCATTACCATCCCTCTGTATGCGAGAATAGAGTCAAGTACAGGCACAGGGATACACTCTTCTCTTCCCTACCCCTTTACTTGTTTCTTTTAAATAAAATATGGTATTTTAGAGCCATATTTCAGTATAGAGTATCATCACATCAAATTTCAGTGATAACCTGTAAAGTCAAATATGATTTCTTGCATTAGAATCTTTTGCTTGTGGAGTAAATCCATGGTCTGAAGCAATCACCCTAGCTCCTACTCTCACTAATGAGTTGTCTCTAGAGAATGGCTAACACCCCCTATCAGGGCACTAAGAGTAGTTCTGAGGTCTTGGGCTCAGGTTCTTTCTAATACTATAGTTCACAATCCCAGACTGGTGTGCTTCCCAGCATCATTGTCAGCTGATATCAGTTAATCAACTATACAAAGGGGTATTGACTAAATTGGCAAGAACGGCTGTTAAAATCCCCTTCTAAGTAACTACAAGATACAAAAACTATCTAGAAATCAATCTATCAAAGCACACAAAATACTTGTATAGATTGAATTACAAAATGCTCTTTAAAGAATTAAAGAGCTATTTAACTAGAGGAATATTCAGTACTCATAGGTAGGCCATGCCAATATGATAAAAATGATAGTTTTCTAATATAAAGCAGGATCCTTTGCTGAGATTACTACCAAAGTTAATTTACGGTTTTAATGCTTCACCAAAGTTTCAAAAGGTTACTATATAAAACCTATTAAATGGCAAAATTCATTAAAAAAATCTAGACTATCAAGGGAAATAAAAGAGATGAAAGGGAAACAGTCCTTTCAGACCTTAAACTATATTAGGAAGCTGCAGTCATCAAAACCATCTGGTACCAATTTAAAAAAGAGTAGATCAATGGAACAGTCTAAATAAAGAGGAATGAAAAACAGTGAAGCTCAAAAACCCAGTGCCCAATAAACTAGAAAGCATAAATTACCTAAAGGAATTCCTTATATGATTAAAAAAAAACTTCTGGGAAAACTGGAAAGCTATCTGGTGTAAATTAGGCTGAGACCAACATCTCCCACTATATTCCACAATACATTCTATATGGATATGTGACCTTAATATTAAAAGTCATTCTATTAAAAAAAAAAGAGAAGCAGATCATATATCTCTCAAAGCTATGGACAGAAAATCAAACAAGGGATAGAGGCAACTACAAAAGATAAAATAGATATATTGATAACACAAAACTAAAAAGTTTTTGTACTTATGAAATCTATCTAGGGAAGTGACCAAATGGAAGACAAAAACTACATTTCTGTGATAAGGGTTTATTCTTCAGGACACATAAACAACACATACATATGCATATTACAAATTGTTACAAAGTCATAACTCCAAAGAAGAAATGGTAAAAACACCTCCCCACCCTACCTTTATGTAGAGATGACAGGTAAATGAGTGTGGTACATTTTTTTTTCACTTTTTTTCCAATGTATCAATCAGTATTGCTGATTTTTACCCTTGCCTTTTTAAAAAATCTTAAAATATTATTTGCAATATAGGATGGTTCTCTGGGAGGAAAGGAGTAGGGGTATTGGGGGAAATTATATTGATGAAAAGAATGTCAGTAAATGCTGATTAAAAAAAAATAAAAAAGAATGGTTGATATAACACTGCTGCCCTCCTCCCCCCAAAGGGGAAAGTGGGTTCAAGCTTAGCACATATGGCAAAGGGGTAACATGGCTTCTGGAAGCTCTTTTGCTCTAGTGCTCAAGATGTTTCTTAGGTATGGCATAGTTTCTTTTGCCTGGTTCTTCAAAGAATCTTGAATCTTCATCCAGTCTGTCTTTGGTTCCTGATGTAGTCATTGATAGATGTTTTGGGAATGTTGTTAGAATTAAATAAGGATAAAGTGCTTACATTCACATATAGAAAGGTCTCACATGTTTTTTTTTTTTATCTTAGCTTTATCCTTACTAATGAGAGAATGAGAAGTCTGATGACCTGTGGGCCCTTGTAAGCTCAGAGGTTCTTCTTTGACCAAGTAGAATGGGGATAGAAGATCAAGGCTCAGTCATCTACTCTCTATCACTACTGGTAATTCTTATACAGAGGTTTGACTGGAATGGCTGCTACCACTAAACTGCTAGATTATTGATTCTCCTTGGTTCTGAACTGTTCTGTTGATATAAAGAAGGCCCATTTAGCATGTCCAAGTCCCTTGTTTAATCCTACCTACCATCATTTAACTTTCAAAAATATTTTCAAATTTATCAATGATTTTCCACACTCTACAAAGCAGGAATTCCAAATTTGAAATCCCAAAATATTGTGGATATGTTTTAGAGGTGTGTGAATATAGATGGGGGGAAAATTATAGCTTTATTTTCACTAACCTCTAAATTTAAAAAACATTATTCTGAAAAGAGGTCTTTAGACTTTTATAGTCTGCCAAAGGGGAATCTTTGACATAAAAATGGTAAATAACTCTCATTGATTAATTGGGATGTTTCTTACCATGTTGAGGTATCATTTACTTTAAGTGGGTGGGATAATTGACTTAGAGATTCAATGACCCTCATTCAAAAAAATATTTTGTATCCTTACATTACTGCATCTGAGGCTGTCTGTTTTATTTTGTTTGTTTTCATGGATTTTGTTTCCCATGAATTTCTAGATTTCTCAAATATTATTAACTAAACATTGATAGCTTTAAAAAAAGATTACATATGTATATATGTGTATATATGTATACATATATATACATATATACACATATATATATATATATATTTAAACCCTTACTTTCTGTCTTAGTATCAGTTCCAAGATAGAAGAGTGGCAATGGCTAGTCAATCAAGGTTAAGTGACTTGCCCAGGGTCACACAGCTAGGAAGTGTATGAGTCCAGATTTGAACTGAGGTTCTCCTGACTCCAGGTCTGGTGATGTGCTACCTGGCTGCTACTCTGTACTTTTTTCAAACAGAAGAAATCTGCCTTCTTTCCCTCTCTTATAACCTTCCTCCCCAATCTGAGAATGAAAGAAAAACAAAACATCTGTTACAAACATATATAATCAAGCAAAACAAATTCCTACATTGGCCATGTCCAAAAAATGTGTCTTATTCTGCCCTTTTAGTTCTTCAACTGTCTATCAGTAGGTGGGGAGCAAATTTTATCATTAGTTTTCTCAAAACATAATTGGTCATTATGCCGATCAGGTTCTTAATTTTTTAAAAAATGTTTATCTTTATATATTGTCATTATATAAATTGTTTTCCTGGTTATATTCACTTAATTCTGCATCAGTTCATATAAATCTCAGATTTCTCTAAAACCATCTCTTCAATAATTTCTTACAGCACAATAACATTCCATCACATTTGTATAACTCGTATAGCTATTCTTCAATTTATAGACATTCCCTAACATTTATATTCTTTGTTTCCTCACCAAGAGCTATAAATGTTTTTGTATATTCTTGGAATTTATTTTGTTTAGGATCAATTAATCCTTTAATCTTCCTTCATTCCAATTCCCTCTTGTCTCCTTTTGCTTCTATTTTCCTATTGAGTTCATGCATTTCTGTACCCAACTCTGTGTGTGTGTATTTGAATATTCCTTCCTCAATTAGTTCAGATAAAAATGTCATCCACTCCCCTCGTTGCAGTTTCCTTGTTTCTGATGATGTTTATCTTCACACATTGATTATGTGAGATAATTTACCTTCACCTACCTTTCTGTTCCCCCTCCTAATGTGTTCTTTTCTCCTTCTCCTATTCCTAAGATCAAGACAAAACCACTCCTTGGCCTTACCTAATTAGACTCCCTCTGTGACCAATGATGATCATAGGTTCTGAAGGGACATGTGAAATCTTTCTCTATGTGAATGTAGACCCTTTATCCTTTTTTAGCATCTGATTATTATTTATTCGTGTTTACCTTTTTATGTTTCTATTAACTACTGTGATTGTACTTCAAAGTTTCCAAATAGCTCTGGTCTTTTCATCAGGAATGATTTGAAATCCTGTTGGATCCAGTTCTCATTTTACTTATACAAATATTTTTAATTTACTTTAAAAAAACTCTTGCTTTATCTTTTCCAGGAATTGTAGTTAAATTTGTTCCCAATCTGGGGTTTTCTTTGAGGAGTTGCATATAGATGTTTTGGAGTCATTTTCTTCTTGTGAGTTTGTGTCTTGAGCATCCCTGTCACCATAATAACTTTTTAGAGAGTGGAATACTTTCCTGTTTATTATTCTAGAATATTTCCTGAATGTATATTTCATGTTAGGAATGTACCCTGTACAGTTACAGAGGGAAGATCTCAGCTGATTTTGTTGCTGCTTTTGGGGGGGGGCATCAAGGGTTGTGTTATTCCAGGATCTCAGTGACAGCTTACACTTAGAACCTGAAAGCTTTTAGTGCTACCAAAATGGTCTGATACAGGACAAAGTCTGATTGTTGCTTTCCTGATCTAAGCCTTCCCATTTTCTGACCTGGGTTTGGGTTTGTTGATATTCAGAAACTATCAGTCAGCAAAGATCCTTTACTTATTTGGAGTGTCAGAACTTTAGGTTCTCCTTTTGACTGTGATTCTTGCCCTGGTTATTCCTGTGCAAGCTTCAGACTGGACTAGAAGCTGGCATTCGATATCCTGTTCCCTTCCAGGGATGTCACACAATTCCTCTCCTCAGTATACACTGGATCTATGACCCAGAACAAAGCTACCAGCTGTCACCTGTTCCCAGACTGCATGTGGTGTTCCAGTATAGTATGGTCCTTAAACACCCTCTTGTTCTGGTTCTTAGCTTCTCCCTGAATACTGAAGGGTTCCCTGAGTTTCCATGCTCTTGGCCAGACCCCCCCCCCACAACTATCTGCAGATCTCTTTTGTGGTCTCCCTATGCCAACCTGGGCTGTAAAAATGAGTCACCATGACTTTTTTCTTGGATTTCCCCACCAGGATTCAGTCAGTGGATTTTCCAGATCTTTTAGAGGAGAGCTATTGTTTTGTAGTTGGGGTTGTGGGGACTCACTGTATTCCTAATTCTCTGCCATCTTGTTCTACCTCCCCTGATACATCTTAAATGGCTATAGTGATATGCCATGAATATAAACTGAAATGCAGTCCATGCACTGCTTAGGGGCACAGTGAATCACCCCTCTCCATCATTATCCATCATATATCCTTATTGATACACATCCATTTCATATTCTTTTTTTTTTAACCCTTAACTTCCACCTTAGAATCAATATTGTGTTCCTTAGAATCAGTACCTTGTTCCAAGGCAGAAGACCAGTAAGGGCTAGGCAATGGCAAAATAAGTGACTTGCCCAGGGTCACATGGCTAGGAAGTATCTGAGGCCAGATTTGAACCTAGGACTTCCCATCTAAGACTTGACTTTCTATCCATTGAGCCACCTAACTGCCCCTATAACAAATTTTCATTCTCATCCACTGATTATGCATAGATTTTTTTTGAAATTCGATTAGTAAATTTTTACATTCTCTGATAAAGTAATTGTAAAGTGTTACATTTTTGTATTTTTTTTTTAAATTCTTACTTTCCTTCTTAGAATCAATACTGTGTACTGGTTCCAAGGCAGAAGCATGGTAAGGGCTAGGCGATGGAGGTTAAGTGACTTGCCCAGGGTCAACACCTAAGAAGTGTCTGAGGCTAGATTTGAACCTAGGACTTTCCATCTCTAGGCCTGGCTCTCAATCCACTGAGCTGCCCAGCTGTCCCCACATTTTTATATTTTTAATGAATGGATTCAAAACCCACCGAAACTCTTCAAAAAAAATTTCAAAAACAGGTTAGGAAGTCCCATTTCCAATTTTTAAAAGCATACAGATATGAGAATTTTTACAGGTGTAATGAATAATTTTCAGTGACCCAGAGGGGAAAAAAACAAGTATCCAGGAGAAAAGAAGGTGCTTTACAGTATCATATGCTACAGAGATTATAGAAAGGGTGAGGATTGAGGTAAGTTTGTCAGCTAAAAGACCACTTGTAATTTGGGAGTCACTTTAACTGAGTGGAATCAGAGATGATGTGATGAAGAGGCTGAGGATCTGGAAGGTTGGAAGGTTGGTATCATCCTTGACAAATAGAAATAGGAAAGTTCGGAAAAGGGTGGAGTTTCATGGGGTGGGGTGAGGGATGGAATATAATATGAGACCTGTAATACAGTTCACAATTCATTCATGCTTGCTCGTCCTGTACTATTTTTCCAATGAAAAATAAAAAGGACAAAGGTTTTTAATCACTGGCTCCTACCCCAGAGCACAAAGCTAGCCTGCTGAGGGATGCCTGTGGCAGTCACAAGGTGAGCTGGAAGCCAGAAAATGTTACCCCTTGCAGCTGCTGTGGGATGCCAAAGTCCCTGTTAAATCAATCAAGGGAGAGTTGGGAGCTTGCATAGTCACAGGAGGACAGCTGCTAGAGAGGGGATAGAGTCAGAGATTGCAGTATGATAATGGGAAACAAGGGTATTGCAGTTGTGATGGAGATAAGCTCTTTGATTGGCTATCACAGGGAGGAATGCAACCCATTTTCCTAACCTCAGATGGGTTATTCCTTAAGGTCATGCCACAGTCCCCTGGGGCTCCCCCACTTTGAAGACCGCTGCCTTCTGTTATGGTATGAATTACCCCAGCTGTCTACTCAGCTCCGAAGAGCTACGCCCTCAGTATAGTCCCAGAATTGGATACAACACAGCTAAGCATTTTTTATATAGCTCTTTAAGATTCGCAAAGTGTTTTACAAATATTATGTTATCTTATTCTCACAGAAATCCTGGAAGGTAAATGCCATTAAGTCCTCCATTTTATAGATGAGGAAACTGAATTGAACTTGCTTAGGGTTAGGGTTACAGGTAGTAAAATTCTGAGCCTGGATTTGAATTCCGTTCTTGACTCCAGGGTCAGTGCTCTATTCACCATACCATCTAGCCACCTCTATGGCCAGCATCTACGTAGCAGCTTAAGGTTTACAAAACATTTCCTGTGTATTAACCCGTTTGATCCTTGGAAACCTGTGAGGTGGGCACTATTATTATCCTTATTTTACGGATGAGGAAACTGAGGCTGAGGGAGGTTAAGCGACCTGTCTAAGGTCACAAAACTAGTGTTTGAGGCAGGGTTCTTGACTCCCAAGACCAGTACAATATCTGTTTAGCATCTAGCAATCTGCTTAAAAAAGAACTTCTATTGATGGAATATGCAATACCTCTTAAGGTAGCCTGTTTTTCCCCTTTTTGTAACTATTTGTTAGAAAATTTATCCTTAAAAAGAACCAAAATCAACCTTTCCCATATTGTTCCTAGTTCTTCCTCCCTAGAGTCTAGCAAAAAAATAAAGGCAAATCCCTTAATAGACCTTCCAAATATTCAAACACAGTTATGCTATTCTCTCCAAATCTTCTTGTCCCCAGGAGAAATATCCTCAGTTCCTTCAATAATATGGTTTCAAGTCTCCCCCTCCCCATTCTGATTGCCCTTCTTTAGAGGGGCTCCAGCTTGTCAATGTTTTTCTAAACATGTGGTGCCCACAACCACAAGTAATAAATATGCCTCAGATGGTCCCATCAGAGCAGAGTACAGCAGAATTGTCACTTCCCTTATTCTGAATACTATTCTTTTATTTTTTTAACCTATACCTTCTGTCTTGGAATTGATACTAAGTACTAGTTCCAAGGCATCAGAACAGTAAAGGCTAGGCATTTGGGGTTAAATGACTTGGCCAGGGTCACACAGGACAGATTTAAACTCAGGTCCTCCTGACTCCAGGTTTGGCTCTCTATCTACTGAGCCAACTAGCACCCCCAATACCATATTTTTATTTATGCAGGCAAAAGGGATTTAGTCTTTTTGACCACCTTAACACATTTGATTTGCAAATCAAATTTAGTACATTGAGATCCACAGGATTTTTTTCAGTGGGGATGCATAGGGGGATGGATGAGGATGAGAACTGCCAAAAATTCTCTCAAGTGAGAACAGGAAGCTGAGTCATAAGTACCTCTGCTCCCAGAGAATCGTGGCTTGTGCCAACAGATTTAAGGTTCTCTCTTTGCCCACAGATATAACACTAACCAAATGTCTCTCAACCAGAGGAATTCTGCCCTCACTGTGTCTGTACAAAGGACTCTGTTCTTAGTAACCCAATACTAAGCCAATAAAGAGACATAAAACATAACAGAAGAATCAGGAAAGGAAATTCCCAGAAATTAAAGGCATTAAGGATTCTCTAGGACCACAATGCTGACTGCCTCTCATTATTACTAAGTCCATAGCAGACCTCTATGAATCATACCCTTGGAAATTTAGTCTCAGAACCCAACTGATTGATTATATACCATTGATACTCTCCTCCTCCTTATCTATCTATGGTCTCCTATTTATCCTCCACAGACAGTCTATCCAACAACAACATAATGTAAGTTTCTTGAAGGCAGGGACAGTTTTCACTTTCGAATCCCTGATGCTTCATGCAGTGCCTGACACATAGTAGGTGCTTCATAATGGTATGTTGAATAAACAAAATGAATGTATATATTGGAAGCTTTTTTTCTAGTCCTTTGAATATCTCTTAGGTACTAGGGCAGTATTGGCACTCCCCATCTGTTACCCTTCTGTTTCACTATATGCCTCGTTCACCATTTCTGCTCAGACATTTCCTAGGTGAGGTTTTAGAACACTTTTTGCTCACAATCATTTCTGGTAATATTTTGGCCACTGCCTAAACACTTACCATGTTATTTCTGTATTACTTCTTAGGTGGTTTATAATTCTGATTCTTCAGAGATTGTGTTCATTTGTGATTTGTAGCCATCTGATATTAGGGGAATATTAACATTGAAAATGATGAGATTTTGCATCAGGGAGAAATTGGAAAATACTGCAAATTTAAGAGTAAATCGATAGTACACATGTCTGCCCCTTGACCGGGTGCTAGAGGAGGAAAGATAGATAAGTGGACACCAAGGACCCAGCTGCTTCCTACAGCAATTCTCTGGAACTTGGGATGAATTCCTTCTGTACACCGACATGTGGCACTATACGCTTGAGGTACCAGATGAAGCTGCTTTCAGTCATTCTTCAAGAGGAACTGGCCAGGGCTTAGTGCAGCTTTCTGGGCACGTGCCTGGGAGTACTTCCAGCTTCCTACCAGTTCCTACCTGGGATCTTCTCCAATCCGTCTAGGGCTTAAAAATATTAAAATAATCTACAATATTTCACAAATTTATCATAATTAATTCATATTTGTTCTCACTCTATTAAAAATACTATTTCCTTCCTAGCTTTGTGTGTTTCAAAAGAGAAAATCTGTATTTAGAATTTTCTAATGTAGTTAGAATTAATTTACTGAGTTAAATCATGATTAAAAGGACATGGTATCAAAACTCCTAACCTCTGGTTATTCCAGTAGAGACCTGAAAGACTTCTACTCTTTTACCTTCAGTCTTTAGCCAGATATTCCTCAGGAATTCTTAATTTTTCAAAACCAAAATTATCCTTTTGCCTCTTATTAACTTCTCTGTCTCTTGTTTGGTCATGACTTCCCTTGTCCATAGCTTTGATAGGGAATTTTTTTCCATGCTCCCCTAATTTGCTTATCATCTCATCCTTTATGTCTAAATCATGCACCCATTTAGAGCTTATCTTGAAATACGGTGTGAGAATTCGGTCTATTCCTAGTTTCTGCCAAACTGACTTTTGGACATTCCCTTTAAGTTAGTAGTTATAAGGAATCCACTCCCAGACCATTATACTTCTTGTTACTGTATGGGTGAGAAATGAGAAGAAAATGCCAAGGCAAAAGAAACCTACATAATCAGATGCTGCACTCAAATTCCCAACTAGAATCAAGCTCTTCCTCCTATCCAGTTCTGGACCCAGTTCATTGTCCATCTGCAGCGTCTGCCTAAGATAGTCAATTGCCCATCATAATGTGAGCAACACACATTTCTTCATGTCTGTTTTTCCTTCGTGGGTTGGTAGACTGTTGGGCTGGACTTCTCAGTGAGCCTGCTCTGAACTTTTCTGGGGCTTGAGGCAATCAGCAAACTGTAATCTGAAAACAGCCTCTGAGTGACATCTATATCTATAGGGATTCCCTCTTCCATTTGGATTCTGCATAAGTTATCCTCCACGAAGTGGACAGACATTTTTGGTGAGTATATACCTCTAATTTATGCTTAATTTGATATCGATAAGGATAGTATCAATGAACAAAGTTCAGTCAACAAGCATTTACTGAGTGCCTATCATGTGCCAAGGCACTAGGGATAATAATACTAGCTAGCATTTATATTGTGCTTAGTATGTGCCAAGTATTGTGTCAAGCACTTGGCAAATATCTTTTTTGATCCTCACACAGCAATCCTAGAATGTAGGGGCTGTTAATTATCCTCATGATACAGATGAAGAAACTAAGGAAGATAATGGTTAGGATCAAAGAGCTAGTAAGTGTCTGAGGTTGGATTTGAACTCATGTATTCCTGACTCCAAGTCTAACACTCTTATCCACTGTGTGACCTAGTTGCCTCAGATACAAAAGTGAGATAGTCTCTAACCTCAAAGTCTCTTATAATTCTGATTCTTTTAATTATCCAGATAACTGTGTCTATCAATGACACCAGAGACTCCTGGTCTGAGGAAAGCTTCTAAGGCTGAATTTTGTTTTACTTTGTCATATGCTTTTTTTCTAGTCATCAAATAATTAAATTATGTGATCTCATATTCTCTCCCTTTTCCTTTGATGTTTGACTCATAAGATAAAATCTATTATAGAAAAAAATTGTCTGTTTTCCCCCTTTCTCATATTTTCATCAAGGATGTCCTTGATTTGTGTATAGACCATTCTCATAAAGATTTTATGGTGATAAAAAATATGCCTATGGCTCAATAACTACTGATCTTCTCCCCTTTCTTCATCCTTTCTATATCTTCAAACCTCAGAATATTATTAATCCTGAAGATGAGATGACCTAAATGCCTACACAGGAAAAAAAAAGCCAAATGGATGAAGAATGCCCAGACTGTGACATGCAGTTAGTTGGATAATAACACAGGCCCATTTATCATCATATCTTGGACACATACTGTAGTGGGACAATGAGCTCAGCCTAGAATTGAACAGGAGAATGGATTGGACTGTCTTTAGGAAGTTTCACAGCTTTGTTCTTTTTTTTTTTTTTTTTATAACCTCAAGCTTCTCTCTGAAACAAAGGATAATTTTTTTTTACACTAATATACTTCCAGTACCATCCAATGGAGAACAGCATTTACATAGTAGATCAAGGGCTGGCCTTGGGGTCAGGAAGACCTGAGTTCAAGTCCATCTTCTAACACATATTGCTTGGGTGAACCTGGGCAAATCAATTAACCAGATTCCTGAGAAAATTCCAGTCAAGGAATTTTAAGGAATGATTCCTTCTTCTTTAAGTTTACCTTAGCTTTATTTTCTATCTATGTACATTGCCTCTCCAAATGAATGTAAGTGTCTTGAGAGCAGAGACTATTTTTGCTTTTGCTTTTGCTTTTTATCTCCAGGACTTAGCTCAGTACCTGGCGCATGTTAGCTGCTTAATAAATACTTATTGATTTATTTATAGCTAAAGAGCATTTAGAAAAGCAGCAGTGATTACAAGAATCAGCTTGTCTTTATCAAGACCAGCTCATGTAACTCTAATCTTATTTCCCTTTGTGACAGGGTTACTAAACTAGAAATACTGCAAGTATAGTTTAACTAGATTTAAGTGAAGCATCTGGTAAAATATCTCATGTGGTTTTGTGGAGAAGATGGAGAGCTGTGTGCCAGAGAGCTCAATGGCTTCAGAGCTGCTTTCTCTATCTCTGTACAGAAAATCATCAGTTACCACTGCTCTTCCTTCTTTGACACTTAAGCTGAATAATACCTCTCCTGATAATTTTCCATGGCTCTACTTTAGCATTTCTTGGAGGATAAACACTAACTTCCTCCTCTGGGCATCTGATTCTCTTCTCTTCAGGAAGATCTTTGAATTTGTGTTTTAGCTCCAAGTGCTTCACTGTTCTTCTTCTTTTTTTTTTTTAATATTTATTAATATTCATTTTTAACATGGTTACATGATTCATACTCCTACTTTCCCTTTCACCCCCCTCACTTCCCCCACCCATGCCGATGCACATTTCCACTGGTTTTATCATGTGTCCTTGATCAAGACCTATTTCCAAATTGTTGTTAGTTGCATTGGTGTGGTAGTTTCGAGTCCACACCCTCAATCATGTCCACCCCGACCCATGCGTTCAAGCAGTTGTTTTTCTTCTGTGTTTCCTCTCCTGCAGTCCTTCCTCTGAATGTGGGTAGCATTCTTTTCGATAAATACCTCAGAGCTGTCCTGTGTCATTGCATTGCTGCTGGTACAGAGGTCCATTACATTCGATTTTACCACAGTGTATTGGTCTCTGTGTACAATGTTCTTCTGGCTCTGCTCCTTTCGCTCTGCATCAATTCCTGGAGGTCTTTCCAGTTCACCTGGAACTTCTCCAGTTTATTATTCCTTTGAGCGCAATAGTATTCCATCACCCGCATATACCACAATTTGTTCATCCATTCCCCAATTGAAGGACATATCCTCCTTTTCCAGTTTTTTGCCACCACAAAAAGCACAGCTATAAATATTTTCATACAAGTCTGTTTATTTATGATCTCTTTGGGGTACAAACCCAACAATGGTATGGCTGGATCAAAGAGCAGGCATTCTTTTATAACCCTTTGAGCATAGTTCCAAATTGCCCTCCAGAATGGTTGGATCAGTTCACAACTCCAACAGCGATGCATTAATGTCCCAATTTTGCCACATCCCCTCCAGAATTCATTACTCTCCCCTTCTTTCATTCTAGCCAATCTGCTACGTGTGAGGTGATACCTCAGAGTTGTTTTGATTTGCATTTCTCTAATTATTAGAGATTTAGAACACTTTCTCATGTGCTTATTGATACTTTTGATCTCTTTACCTGAAAATTGCCTATTCATGTCTCTTGCCCATTTATCAATTGGGGAATGGCTTGATTTTTTATACAATTGATTTAACTCCTTGTATATTTGAGTAATTAGACCACTGTCAGAGTTTTTTGTTATAAAGATTTTTTCCCAATTTGTTATTTCCCTTCTGATTTTGACTACATTTTTTTTGTTTGTACAAAACCTTTTTAGTTTAATATAATCAAAACCATTTAATTTACATTTTGTAATTTTCTCTAACTCTTGCTTGGTTTTAAAATCTTTCCTTTCCCAGAGATCTGACAAGTGTAGTATTCTGTGTTCACTTAACTTACTTATAGTTTCCCTCTTTATATTCAAGTCATTCACCCATTCTGAATTTATCTTGATGTAGGGTGTGAGATGTTGATCTAGACCTAATCTCTCCCATATTGTTTTCCAAATTTCCCAGCAGTTTTTGTCAAATAGTGGATTCATGTCCCAAAAGTTGGGCTCTTTGGGTTTATCATACACTGTCTTGCTGATGTCATTTACCCCAAGTCTATTCCACTAATCCTCCTGTTTGTCTCTTAGCCAGTACCATATTGTTTTGATGACTGCTGCTTTATAGTATAGTTTAATATCTGGTACTGCTAGGCCCCCTTCCTTCACATTTTTTTCATTATTTCCCTTGATATTCTTGATCTTTTGTTATTCCAAATGAAATTTGTTATAGTTTTTTTCTAATTCAGTAAAGAAGTTTTTTGGTAGTTTGATAGGTATGGCGCTAAATAGGTAAATAAATTTGGGTAGAATTGTCATTTTTATTATGTTAGCTCGTCCTACCCATGAGCAATCAATGGCTTTCCAATTGTCGAGATCCAGTTTTATTTGTTTGGAAAGTGTTTTGTAGTTGTTTTCATATAATTGCTGTGTTTGTTTTGGTAGATAGATTCCCAAGTATTTTATATTGTCTAGGGTGATTTTAAATGGTGTTTCTCTTTCTACCTCTTGCTGCTCTAATGTGTTGGAAATGTATAGAAATGCTGATGATTTATGTGCATTTATTTTGTATCCTGCAACTTTGCTAAAGTTGTTGATTATCTCTACAAGCTTCTTAGTTGATTGTCTAGGATTTTTTAAGTAGACCATCATATCATCTGCAAAGAGTGATAGCTTAGTCTCCTCATTGCCTATTTTGATACCTTCAATTTCTTTTTCTTCTCTAATTGCTACTGCTAGTGTTTCTAGTACTATGTTGAATAATAGAGGTGATAATGGGCATCCGTGTTTTACTCCTGATCTTATTAGGAAGGCTTTCAATTTATCCCCATTGCATATGATGTTTGTTGATGGTTTTAGGTATATACTGTTTATTATTTTTAGGAAAGGTCTTTCTATTCCTATACTTTCCAGTGTTTTCAATAGGAATGGATGCTGTATTTTGTCAAAGGCTTTTTCAGCATCTATTGAAATGATCATGTGATTTTTGTTTGTTAGACTGTTGATATGGTCAATTATGTGGATGGTTTTCCTAATGTTGAACCATCCTTTCATTCCAGGTATAAATCCCACCTGATCATGGTGGATGATCCTCTTAATTACTTGCTGGAGTCTCTTTGCTAATATTCTATTTAAGATTTTTGCATCTATGTTCATTAGGGAGATTGGTCTGTAGTTTTCTTTCTCTGTTTTTGATCTCCCTGGCTTTGGAATCAGTACCATATTTGTGTCATAAAAGGAATTTGGTAGGACTCCTTCTTTGCTTATCATATCAAATAATTTGTATAGTATTGGGATTAGTTGCTCTTTGAATGTCTGATAGAATTCACTTGTGAATCCATCAGGCCCTGGCGATTTTTTCTTAGGGAGTTCTTTGATGGCTTGTTCAATTTCTTTTTCTGATATGGGATTATTTAGGTATTCTATTTCTTCTGCTGTTAGTCTGGGCAATTTATATTTTTGTAAATATTCATCCATATCTCCTAGATTGCTATATTTATTGCCATATAATTGGGCAAAATAGTTTTTAATGATTGCCTTAATTTCCTCTTCGTTAGAGGTGAGGTCTCCCTTTTCATCTTCGATACTTTCAATTTGGTTTTCTTCTTTCCTTTTTTTAATTCAATTGACCAGTACTTTTGACTATTTTATGTTTTTTTTCAAAATACCAGCTTCTAATCTTATTTATTAATTCTATAGTTCTCGTACTTTTGATTTTATTACTTTCTCCCTTGATTTTTAGTATTTCTAATTTAGTTTTCATCTGGGGATTTTTAATTTGCTTGCTTTCTAATATTTTAAGTTGCATGCCCATTTCATTAATCTCTGCCCTCCTTAATTTGTTAATATATGCACTCAAGGTTATAAATTTCCCCCTGAGTACTGCCTTGGCTGCATCCCACAGAGTTTGGTAGGATGTCTCATCATTGTCATTCTCTTCAATGAAATTATTGATTGTTTCTATGATTTCTTCTTTGACTAATTGGTTTTGGAGAATCATACTATTTAATTTCCAATTAGTTTTTGATTTGCCTGTCCAGGTGCCCTTACTAATTATTATTTCTATTGCTTTATGATCTGAGAAGGTTACATTTATTATTTCTGCTCTTTAGCATTTGTTTGCAATGTTTCTATGCCCTATAACATGGTCAATCTTTGTGAATGTACCATGTGCAGCTGAAAAGAAGGTGTATTCCTTTTTGTCCCTATTTATTTTTCTCCACATATGCATTAAATCTAATTTTTCTAGGACTTCATTCACCTCTCTTACCTCTTTCTTATTTATTTTTTGGTTTGATTTATCTAGATCTGAAAGAGGAATATTTAGATCTCCCACTATTATGGTTTTACTATCTATTTCCTTCTTGAGCTCTGCCCGTTTCTCCTTTATGAATTTTGATGCTTTGCCACTTGGTGCATACATATTGAGCACTGTTATTTCCTCATTGTTTATACTGCCTTTAATCAGGATATAATGACCTTCCCTGTCTTTTTTAATCATATCTATTTTTACTTTGGCTTTGTCAGATATCACAATTGCCACTCCTGCCTTCTTTTTCTCATTTGACGCCCCAAAGATTTTGCTCAAGCCCTGAACCTTAAACTTGTGTACGTCCACCTGTCTCATATGTGTTTCTTGTAGACAACATATGGTAGGGTTTTGGTTTCTAATCCACTCTGCTATTTGCTTCTGTTTTATGAGTGAGTTTATCCCATTCACATTCAGAGTTATAATTATCAGTTGTGCATTCGCTGACATTTTCGTATCCTCCCCTATTCCTATCCCTTCTTCTTAAACTATTTCCTTTTAAACCAGTGGTTTGCTTTAAGTCAGTAACCCTTGTACCCTCCCTTGATTTACTTCCCTTTCTATTTACTCCCTTATTATTCCCCTATTTTTATTTTTAAAGGTCTAATAAATTCCCTCCCCCTTCTTCTCCTTTCCCTTTTTTGACCTCCCCATTCCCCTGCTCTCCTTGGTTTATCTCTTCTGACTTTCTCAGTAGGATTAGATACAGTTTTTTATCCCAATGGATAATATAGCTACTCTTCCCTCTCCAGTTTGATTACACTGAGAGTAAGGTTTAAATATTACCTCTTAATGCTCTCTTTCTCTCCTTATAATAGTATTTGTCCCCTCCCCTTCCCATGCCCTCTTTGTGCATAATAGAATATCCTATTTTTCTTATTCACTCAAGTTTCTCTTGGTGTCCCCTACTATTCACCCCCCTCTTTCCCACTGCTCATATCATCTTAGACCATTTAGTATTCTGACCTCTCCCTATGAATTATTCTTCTGATTACTATAATAGTGAATAGAGTTCACTACAGAGAATTATACATAGCATTTCTCCGCATAGGAATACAGATAATTAGATCTTTACTGAGGCCCTTAGAAAGGCAAATTTTAAAATTATGAGTTTTCTTTCCTTCCCCTCTGTTTCTTATTTACCTTTTCATGTTTGATTTTTGTGGTTGGATATCAAACTTTCCATTTAGTCCTGGTCTTTTCTGTGAAAATACTTGGAAATCTTCAATTTTGTTGAATGCCCATACTTTCCCCTTGAAGTATATAATCAATTTTGATGGGTAGTTGATCCATGGTTGAAGGCCCAGCTCTCTTGCCTTTCTGAATATCATATTCCAAGCCTTGCGGTCTTTTAGCGTGGAGGCTGCCAGATCCTGTGTGATCCTGATTGGTGCTCCTTCATATTTGAATTGTCTCTTTCTGGCTTCTTGTAAGATTTTTTTTCTTTTACTTGGAAGCTCTTGAATTTGGCTATTATATTCCTTGGCATTGTCCTTTCTGGGTCTAGTGTAGAGGGTGATCTATGGATCCTTTCAATGTCTATATTGCCCTCTTGTTGTAGAACTTCAGGGCAATTTTGCTGAATAATTTCTTTTAGTATGGAGTCCAAATTCCTATTAATTTCTGCTTTTTCAGGAAGACCAATGATTCTCAAATTGTCTCTTCTAGACCAGTTTTCTTGGTCTGTCACTTTCTCATTGAGATATTTCATCTTTCCTTCTATTTTATCAGTCTTTTGACTTTCTTTTATTTGTTCTTGCTGTCTTGTGAGATCATTGGCTTCTAATTGCTCAATTCTAGCCTTTAGGGACTGGTTTTCAGCTATAATCTTTTGGTTTTCCTTTTCAATCTGGTCATTTCTGGTGTTCAATTTGCTTATCAGTTCATTTGATTTCTGAGGCTTACTTTCCAGTTGCAAAATTCTGCTTTTTAAACTGTTATTTTCTTGCCTGATTTCCTTTTGAGCTATTTCCCATTTCTCTAGCCAAATCTTTTCCAACTTTTTCGTCATCTCAAATTTGAACTCTTCAAGCGCTTGTGACCAGTTTTCATTATTTTGGGAGGGTCCGGATCCTTGTTTGTTCTCCTCTTCTGTTTGCTTGGTTGTCTGGATTTTCTCTGTGTAAAAGTTGTCGAGTGTTAAAGATTTCTTCTTGTTGTTAATCTTTCTCTTTTGGCCTTCCTGATTCTGGGTTGCCATCGTTAGACAACTTTTACACAGAGAAAATCCAGACAACCAAGCAAACAGAAGAGGAGAACAAACAAGGATCCGGACCCTCCCAAAATAATGAAAACTGGTCACAAGCGCTTGAAGAGTTCAAATTTATCCTTGCGCTCAGGGTCTGTCTGCGCTCTTTTGGCTCCTGAGGTCTTAGGTCTGGTTGTTCTCAAGGTCAAGCCCCCTGGTGGACCCTCTTGCTTGACCCTCTGCTAGAGGCTCCTTTACAAGTCTCAGGGCACTGCTTCCACAGTCGTATACCCATCTGCACTGGTTCCCCACTCAGGGTTTCAGAGCCTTTGCTCACGCGCGCGTGCCTGTGTCTGCCTTCACCCGCGCCTGAGCTCTGAGCCTGTGCTCCGCACCCGCACTCAAAGTCCGTGTGCGTTCTTTAGCCTTTTGGGGTCCTAAGTCTTGCTGCTCTCAGGAACAGGCCCTGGAGCTGCCAATGACTCAATGTGTGCCCCAAACTTGCTCTATTTCTCTTGAGCTGGCTTTGGCATTGTAGGTGGTATGTGTGTGTGTTTGTGGGGTTGCTCAGCTTGCGATTTAGTGAGAGCTGTTTCACCCCTTTGTAGCATGGAAATGCCCCGATTCCATGTACCTTCCATGCTGCACCCTGTTGTGGGGTCCCTCTGTTCGTCTGGATTTGTTTTTATGTCCCCTTGAGGAGTCCTGTATGTTTTGGTTAGGAGAGGTTAAGAGCTGCTTTTTACTCTGCCGCCATCTTAACCAGTCCACTGTTTTTTTTTTGTTTTTGTTTTTTTTCCTCTGTGTGACTTTCTTAAACTCTTTAACTTCTTGACAAGGATAAATTTCATCTCCACCATTTTGGATTCCCATCCTCATTCCAAATCCCATCTCCATTGAAATCCTACTTTCATTCTTCTTTTTTTTAAACTTTCACTTTCTGTCTTAGTTATAGTTCTAAGACAAAAGAGCAAGAAGGGCTAGGCAATTGGTGTTAAGTGATTTGCCCAGAGTGACACAACTAAGAAGATTTTGAGTTCAAATTTGAACACGGGTCCTCCTGACTCCAGGTCTGGCGCTCTGTCCACTGTGCTACCCACCTGCATCCCTTCCCCTACCCCCACCATACTCATCCTTGACTAAGGAGAGGCACTCTTCAAGCCCCTTCATTTCCTTTTCTTGGAGAGAGACCAGCTTTTGCTTGTAAGGCAGATAGTAGTTATTTGACTTTGTCAAAAAGGTAAACACTGCACAATCAATGGAAGTCACTTTAAAGATTCATGAATGGAAAACTTTAGTCTTGATAGAAAACATTGATTAAAAAAAAACCAAACAGGTCATGCCAAACAAACCTTATTTCTCTTTTTAATATGTTTAACAGACTGAGAGATGCAAGAAATACTGTAGACAACAAATGGCATAGTTATACTTCAGCTAGTCTTTTTTTTAAGCCCTTACCTTCCATCTTAGAACCCAGAATACTGGGTATTGGTTGTAAGGTAGAAGAGTGGTAAGGGTTAGGCAGTGGGGGTTAAGTGACTTACTCTGGGACACACAGCTAGGAAGTGTCTGAGGCCAGATTTGAATCTAGGACCTCCAACCTCTAGCCCTGGCTCTCTATCCACTGAGTCACCCAGCTTCCCCCTTCAGGTAGTCTTTTGAAAAACTCACCAGATTCACAAATCTGAGTTGACAAAGACTTTCAAGGCCTAGATGTAATTAGATAGTAATTCTCCTCTAAAACATTCTTTATATGTAGTATAGTACAGAGAGTGGGGGACTACTCATCTGGCATCCACTTGAAAGCCTTCAGAGATAGGGAATCCACTACTCTCAGAGACAGACTATTCCATTTTTGGCTAGCCCTAGTTATTAAAATGTTTTGCCTTATATAGAGTTGAATTTTTCCTTTCTACCCTTCTACCCATTTCTTTTGGTTTCACTCTTTGATACCAAGGAGAGCGAGGATAATTTGATGATAATGTTATAGACAAGAAAAGAAGATATAAGTTAGATGGTAATGTGATTGATTGGGTTTTGATTTCTTTGAATAACTTAAAACGAAGAGTAAATGGAATTCTATAAATGTATCAGGCAGCCTTTAGGGAAGTATCATAAGGTACTGTTCTTGTCTCTTCAATAAATTATCAGTGACTTTGATAAAGGCATGGTTGACATACTTATCATATCTGTGACTGACACAAACATAGGGGGAATAACTAACCTATTGGAGAATTGATAGATTCCAAAAATATGTTGACAAGGTAGAATCATAGGCCAAGTCTAAATAAAATGAAGTCTAACAAGATAAATATAAAGAATTACACTTATTTAAAAAATTAACAGCACAAGTACAGTATGGAAGAGGTATAACTAGACAGTGCTTGTAGAAAATGTTGAGTGAATTTTTTTAAAAATTGGATTAAAGCTCAAAATAAATCCACAGTGGGTCTTCTGGGGTGGCACCAAGATGGTAGAATAAAGCACCAAGATGGTGGAATAAAGCAGGAATTCCCTGAGCTATCCTAAATTTGCCTCCAAATAACCATGAAAAAATGGTGGCAGAACCAACAAAAAACGATGAAACAAATTTCCATCTAAAGACAACCTAAAAAAAAAATAAAGACAACCTAGAAGGAAAAGCCTGTTTCTCTGGGGTAAAAGGTAAGCACAAATGAACATAGGCAACATCTGGGGAAGTCATTCATAGGTCTTACCCTAACAAGTCAGCAGCAAGGCTCCCTTTCCCTGAAGCCAAGCGTTCCCCCCCCTACCCCTACTTTACCCTCCTCATGCAGCCCCAAAGTCACCCAGGCCCACATGACCCTGGCATAGTCCCATAGGCAGCCAGGCCTTATTCCTCCAGCCCAAGAAGGTCAGAACAATGTCCTTTCTATCCCAGGAACAGAGCCCAACTTTAGCATAAAGATAACAGTAACAAAATTGGCTGGAAAAGTGAATTGTTTTTCTTCCCTGTTTGCCCCACGTGCTTCTTTATGGAATATAAATTTACTCCATTTTGTTTGTTTTCCCAATTTTCTTAATATTACCTTCTTCCCCCCCTCTAGTTTTGTACATATTTATACATACTATTAGAAATAAAAGGGTCCAAAGGAGATGTATAGATGTATAATGATGTTGATGATATATATCTGTCTATACTCTCCTCAACTGCAGTTGATGGGAGGAACACCTACTTCTATTATCCTTGACTGCTGCTGTAAGTTATCCCTTTCTCTTTAACAGCTGCCAAGTAAGGACCCTCGAGAGGTTAGATGGATGGGTAACCTTTCCAGGTCCAACCTGGGGTTGGGTAAATTAGTATTGGGCTATTGATTTGTCTTAGATAATGTTCAGGATCTGACTGTGTTTGACTCCCTTCCCAAGGTCCGTGATAGATAGACTACTCAGGAAGGTACTTGTTGTTGAACACTCTTTATCTATGAACAGGGAAAGGACAACAAGGTCAAGGATTGGGGATTGGAAACCCTATTGATCTATTATCTATAAACTAGTTGACAATCAGGACTGGAGGCAATTAATCTGGTGGAAGCTGGAGATTTACTCACTCCCTCTATCTCTGGCCGGACCTGGCCATAGCCAAACCAGAGAATAGGGAAGGCTATTGATACATATGTATTGATGATATTTCTCTCAGCTTTCTCACTACCAGTGTTGGTGATTCTTTAGCTCTCACAGACTATCAGGAAATAACTTCAGGTTTATTCCTACCCTCTTCTTCATAGACCTCCCTGCCACCCTTCAACCACCCACTCAGAGATTTCCCAATCCAGAGACCTCCAGAGAGAGACTTCCTTCAAAGTGGCTGTCAGGGGTATTTATGTTGTGGGGCCAACAGATGTTTGCCCCTGGCTCACGGCACCTGGGAACATTTCGAGTCTCTCCAACTGCCATCCCTGTCAGTCAAGGTGGCATCCATCACTTCCCAGATTATGAATATAACAATACATACATACATACATACATACATATATATATACATACATACATACATATACATATATATATCTATATCTATATATCTATATATATATATCTTGACATTTCATCCTATATAGTTTGTCCCTGTTCCCTCTATGTAAACTTCTTCTAGTTACCCTGTTGATAATAACAATTTTTAATATTTGCCAATATCTTCTTTTCTTCTAGGGATACAAATCAATTGAACTTATTGGGTCCCTTAAAGAAAAGATCTCTCCCACCCCCCACCCCGCTCTCTTAATTACCTTATGGTTATTCTCTTGAGTTCTGTGATTGGGCAGCAAACTCTCTGTTTAAGTCTGGTTTTTTCTTTATGAATTCTTGGAAGTCCTCAATTTTATTGAATGACCATACTTTCCCCTGGAAAAATATAGTCAGTTTTGCTGGATAGTTGATTCTTGGTTGTAGACCCAGTTCTCTTGCTTTCCAGAATATTATGTTCCATGCCTTCCGGTCCTTCAGTGTAGATGCAGCCAGATCCTGTGTTATCCTAATGGTGGTTCCCTGGTATCTGAATGACTTCTTTTTAGCAGTTTGTAATATTTTTTCCTTGGTCTGGGAGTTTTTTATTTTGGCTATAATATTCCTGGAAGTTGTCAGTTGTGGATTAAATGTAGGAGGTGATCTGTGGATTCTTTCAATTTCTACTTTTCCCTCTTGTTTGAGAATGTCAGGGCAGTTTTCTCTGATAATATTTTGTAGGATGATGTCTAAACTTTTTCTTTTGTCATCATGTTCCAGTAAACCAATAATTCTTAAATTGTCGCTTCTAGCTCTATTCTCCAGATCTTTGGTTGATTCAATGAAATGTTCATATTCTCCTCAAATTTTTCATTTTTAAAATTTTGTTTTATATATTCTTGCTGCCTTGTAAAGTCATTTGTTTCTAGTTGTTGAGTTCTATTTTTTAAAGACTGAATTTCATCTGTGGCTTTTTGGTCATCCTACTCCTTCTGGTCTGATCATCTTTTGCCTTCTTTGCTTCATTTTCAAGCTGGCCAATTCTGGTTTTTAAGACTTTATTTTCTTGTTTTAGTTCATGTACTTCCTTTTTCAAATTGTCTTCAGCCTCTCTTGATTGCTTTTTGAGTTCCTGAAGTTCTTGAGTTAATTGAATTTTCAGATTTTCCAAAGCCTGTGCCTAATTCGCTGGAACTTCTTCCTCTTCTATTTCATTTGCTCTCTTTTCACTTCCTTGAAAAAAGCTGTCAATTGTCATTTCTTTTCTCTTTTTCTGTTGTTTACTCATAGTTTTTCCTTTTTTGTTCTGCTAGCTTAAGCTGATGGATTTAATGAGCTTTGATGAAAGATCTTCCCCCAGCTGGCAATGGAGGTTTGTAGTTACTTTCTATGTAGTGTATGGGGGATGGGTGTTGGAGTTTCCCTGCCCTCTGAAGACTTCTTGTCTGTCCAATTGATGGGATTAAGCCTATATTGATTGGATTATTCTGCATTGCTTAATGTGCCTTGAGGCCAAAACCTTTCAAGGGGAAAAAAAAGAAGTGGGAGTACAAGATGGAGTGTTTTTGCTGAGCTGTCTAGCAGTAGGGTCCCCCTGCTCTGTCCTGCTGTTTGACCTTATTTTCTTTCCTCTTGAAGCCCTTTGTTCTCTATCTTGGTTTGATAAAGCCAGGCTGTCTGAGGTTTGGCTCCATCTAAGCTGCCATCTTCCAAGCATTTTTGCTGTGTTTCTCTGGCTTTCTCCTCCAGTCACCTCCCTGGTGCCTGTGTTCAACTCCCTAAGTCCAGTGCCAGCAAGGCCCTCTCTCTAGGCATGTGCACCTGCCCACTGGGAGATTTCAGGGGCTGCTGGAGACTCTGCAGAGCATGTGGGGGAGGGGTCCTGGGATTCCCCTTCTATACCCTCAGACCCAACAGTTCAAGAATTCAAGTCTTTTTCTTGGTGTACATCTTTAGCTGTCCAGCAGTAGGGTTCACCTGCTCTGTCCCGTTGTTAGATTTGGTCCTCTTTCTTCTCGAAGTGCATTGTTTTCTCTCTCGGTGTGGAAGGTTTTAAGATTTGCTCCATCTCAGCCACCATCTTCCCAGAATTCCCAGAAAAAAAGTGAGCAAAAAGCAAAAAAAAAACCTGACCATAAAAAGTTACTATGGTGACAGGGAAAATCAAAACACAAACTCAAAGAGGACAACATTGCCAAAATGGCTACATTCAAAGCTTCAAAGGAAAATGTGAAATGGTGTCAGGCCTAAAAAGCAGTGTTGGAAGAGTTCAAAAAGGATTTTAAAAGCTGATTTATAGAGATAGAAGAAAAATTGGGAAAACAAATGAGAATGATGCAAGAGACTTGTGAAAAAAGTCAACAGTTTGATAAAGGCAACACAAAAAAATGGGGAAAAAAAGACTCACTGAAGAAAGCAATATAAACAGTAGTATTGACCAAAAGGAAAATGAGGCACAAAAATACAATGAAGAAAATAATTCTTAAAAAATAAATTAAGGGATGGCTACCTGGCTTAATGGATCAAGTGCCATTTTCACATGGAGGATATGAGTTCAAATCTAGCCTCAAATACTTCCTAGCTGTATGAGCCTAGGCAAGTCACTTTACCCAAATTGCCTAGTCCTTATCACTCTTCTGCCTTGGAACTGATACTTAGTGTTGATTAAAGAACAGAAAGCAAAGGTTTTAAAAAATGAACTTCTCATTTAATAAAAGACCATAGAAAGATAGGTTAAAAATTAAATGGAAACTAAACAATAATGAAGAAAGGAGTCAAAGAACAAAACACAGAAACAATCAGTAGTTTTATTGAAGAGAATAACAACCATGAGATAATATACTAAAACTTATGGGATACAGCCAAAGCACTATTAGGGGAAAATTTATATCTCTAAATGTTTACATCAACCAATCAGAGAAAGAACAGATCAATGAACTGGGCATAAAACTAAAAAAAGGTAAAAAAAGAACAAATTTAAAATCCCCAATTAAATATCAAAATGGAAATATTGAAAATCAAAGGAAAGATTAATAAAATTAAAAATAAGAAAAACATTGAGCTAATAAAACTAAAAGCTGATTTTATGGGGAAAATAAACCATTGGTTAATTTGATTTAAAAAAGAAAAGAAAATCAAATTACCAGTATCAAAAATGAAAAGAGTGAATTCTCTATTAGAGAAGAGAAAACTAAAGCAATTACAGTGATTCCCTCACCTATCATGGGAGTTACATTCCAGAAACCCCTAGGATAGGTGAAAATCTGGGAAGCAGTGTTGTTATATTTATTTATTTTTATTTTTTTTCATTTATTAATATTTTTTTAGAAAAGTTAACGTGATTACATGATCTTACTTTCCCCTTCACTCCCCCCCCACCTCCCCCCCCACATAGCCGATGTGCATTTCCACTGTTTTTTTTTTTTAAACCCTTGTACTTCGGTGTATTGTCTCATAGGTGGAAGATTGGTAAGGGTGGGCAATGGGGGTCAAGTGACTTGCCCAGGGTCACACAGCTGGGAAGTGGCTGAGGCCGGGTTTGAACCTAGGACCTCCTGTCTCTAGGCCTGACTCTCACTCCACTGAGCTACCCAGCTGCCCCCTGCACTGGTTTTAACATGTGTCATTGATCAAGACCTATTTCCAAATTGTTGATAGTTGCATTGATGTGGTAGTTTCAAGTCTACATCCCCAATCATGTCCGCATCAACTCATGTGTTCAAGCAGTTGCTTTTCTTCTGTGATTCCTCTCCTGCAGTTCTTCCTCTGAATGTGGGTAGCATTCTTTACCATAAGTCCCTCAGAATTGTCCTGGGTCATTGCATTGCTGCTAATACATAAGTACATTACATTCTATTTTACCATGGTGTATTGGTCTCTGTGTACAATGTTCTTCTGGCTCTGCTCCTTTCGCTCTGCATCAATTCCTGGAGGTGTTATATTTATTTTATTATTTATATGTATTTTAAGACTAAGTGATCCTCCAGTGAAGTCTGGCTCACCCACCCTCCCCCCAGGGGCTCCCTCAAGTAAGGATCTCCATATGGAAGTCCCAGTGGTGTCTTCTGTCAGAGTTCCATCAATGCAGAATGACTCCAAGGAAAAACATGTTTCTACATGCCATCGTGGAATCCAAGAGAAGAGTCTCTCCAAGGAGCCAGCCTCTCCAAAACCAAGGAAGCAAAGAGAGGCAGACCATGTTGTTCTCTTCTTTTATGCCCCCCTTTTCCATGTCATTTCCTGTCTCTCCCCCTCTTCACAGGAACCAATTGCAGTCTCCCAATTTGCCTAGCACTGCCCAAGGGAGGGCAGTGTTTGTAGTCTTTGGAGGTGTTAACTAGTATGTGACTTGTGAGCTCTCTTACCTAATGATTAGCTAGCTACTAAGTAGGGATACTTTAAGTTCTTGATTTGATTAACTAAAAATAGACAAAGGGAGAGTTAATTCTATCTTCACAGTAGTATCTATCTAAAACCATCAGCAAGCAGTATCTGTAATAGGGAAAGCTAGAAGTCTTCTCAGTAAGATCAGTGATGAAACAGAGATGTCCATTATGACCACTATTATTAAATATTGTACTAAGATACTAGTTATAGTGATAAGAGAAAAAAATGGAAGGAATTAGAATAGGCAACAAAAAATGAAAATTATCATTTTTTGCAGATGATAATGTCAAAATTAGAGAATCCTGGAGAATCAACTAAAAGCTAGTTGAGATAATAACTTTAACAGAGTTGCAGAATATAAAATAAACCCACATAAATCATCAGCATTTCTACATCTTACCAACAAAGTTCAGTAGAAAGAGATAGAAAAAGAAATCTCATTAAAATTAATGGGAAATGATGCAAAATACTTTGGAGTCTACCTGCCAAGCTAAACCTAGGAATTATATGAACTCAATTACAAGATACTTTTCACACAAATAAAGTCAGATATAAACAACTAGAAAAATAATTTCTCATGGCTAGGTTGAGTCAATATAATGAAAACGATAGTTCTGCCTAAATGAATGTACTTATTCAATGCCATACCAATCAAAATGCCCCAAGATTATTTTATAATGCTTGAAAAAATAATAAAATTCATTTAGAAGAATAAAAAATCAAGAATATTAAGGAAATCAAGGAAAAAATAAGTGAAGGAAAGTGGCCTAGCCATACCAGATCTCAAACTATATTACTAAGTAGTAAATCATCAAAACAATCTGATACTGGCTAAGAAGTAGAGTGGTAGATCAGTGAAATAGATTAGGTACATGAAACTTAGTAATAAAAATAATAAAGATAAAAGTAATTTAGGTTTTGATAAGTCAATAGATCAAAACTTTTGGAACAAGAACTCATTATGGACAAAAACTGATGGGANCCTTCCTTCCTTCCTTCCTTCCTTTTTCTTTCTTATCCTCCTCTTCTTCCTTCTCTTCCTCCTCCTCCTCCTTCTTCTTGGAAGAATGGGAGAGTATGAGTAAGGGAGGCAGGGTGAGAAAGAAAAAGAAAATTTTGGAATTCCAAATTAAAAAAAAAGAATGTTAAAAATTGTTTTACATGTTTAAATGTTTTTAATTGTCAAATTTAATTTTAAATTGTTTTACATTTTAACTGAGGAAAAAATAAAATATTTTAAAAATGATTTTGGAAAGTAGAAGTTAATGACTCCATGAGACATCAAGAAATGAAGCAAAACCAAAAGAATGGGGAAAAAGAAAATGTAACATATTTCACTGGAAAAAATGACTGATCTGGAAAACAGATTTAGGAGAAATAAATTAAGAATTCATTGGCTACCTTAAAGTTATGGTCAAAAAAAGGCTGGACATCATATTATAAGAAATTATCAAGAAAAACTGCTCTGATATTCTTGAATAAAAGGAGAAAAAGAAATGGAAAGAATTTACTGATTACCTCCTGACAGAAATCCTCAAATGAAAAATCCCAGGAATATTATAGTCAAATTCCAGAGTTCCCAGGCAAGGAGAAAATATTGCAAGCAACCAGAAGCAATTCAAATATTGTGGAGCCATAGTCAGGATTACAAAGTTTCTACATTAAAGGATCAGAGGGCTTGGAATATGAGATTCTAGACGGCAAATGAGCCAGGATTGCAACCAAGAATCATCTATTCAGTGAAATTAAATAAAGTTCTTTGTAGGAGGGAAATAGATATTTAATGAAATTCAGTACTTTTAAGCATTCTTGATGAACACACTAGAATTGTAGAGAAAATTAACATTTTCCTAATTGTTTAGTTCCGAATTTATTTTTGTGAAAGATATTTTTAAATTATTTTTCTATAATTCCTGAGTTTGTCTTGGCAAGTATGCTCCCAGGCATTTTATACTGTCTAGAGTTATTTTAAATGGAATTTTTCTATCTCTTGACACACGACTTTTTTTGGGTAACATATAGAAATGCTGATAATTTATGTGGATTTATTTTGTATCCTACAACTTTGCTAAGGTTTTTAATTTTTTTCAACTAGCTTTTTAGTTGTTTCTCTAGGATTCTCCAAATATAACAGATCATCCACAAAGAGTGCTAGTTTAGTTTCTTTATTGCCTACTTTAATTACTTTTTTCTTCTCTTATTGCTATAGCTAGCATTTCTAATACAATATTAAATAAAAGTAGTGATATTGGGCATCCTTGCTTCACATTTTATTGGGAAGGCTTCTAACTTATGCCCATTATAGATGATACTTGCTGATGGTTTTAGATAGATAGTACTTATTATTTTAAGGAAAGCTCCACTTATTCCTATGTGCTCTAGTGTTTGTTTTTAAACCCTTAGCTTCTGTGTATTGGCTCATAGGTGGAAGAGTGGTAAGGGTGGGCAATGGAGGTCAAGTGACTTGCCCAAGGTCACATAGCTGGGAAGTGGCTGAGGCCGGATTTGAACCTAGGACCTCCCATCTCTAGGCCTGGCTCTCAATCCACTGAGCTACCCAGCTGTCCCCTCTAGTGTTTTTTAAATAGGAATGTATGTTATATTTTGTCAAAAGCTTTCCCCATAACTATTGAGATAATCATATTATTTCTGTTTATTTTGTTATTGATATGGTCAATTATGCTTTAGTTTTCCTAATATTGAATCAGCTCTTTGTTCTTGATAAATTCCACCTGGATATAGTGTATGGTTTTTCTGATATATTGCTGTCATTTCTTTGCTAGTATTTTTTAATTTTAATTTTAATTAAATTATTTAATTTAGGACATTTTCCCTTGGTTACATGCTTCATGTTCTTTTCCTTCCCTCCTCCATTCCCCTCCCAGTAGCCAACGAGCAATTCCACTAATATTTTCAATAGAGTGATCGTTTAGAGTCTACACCCCCAATCATATCCCCAACAAACTATATGATCAATCAAATGTTTTTCTTCTGTGTTTCTGCTCCCACAGTTCTTCCTCTGAATGTGGATAGCGTTCTTCCTCATAAGTCCCTCAGAATTGTCCTGGATCATTGTATTACTGCTAGTAGAGAAGTCCATTATGTTGATTTGTTGATTGTGCCACAATGTGTCAGTCTCTGTGTATAATGTTCTGCTCCTTTTACTCTGCATCAATTTCTGGAGGTCTTTCCAGTTCACATGGAATTGCTCCAGTTCATTATTCCTTTTAGCACAATAATATTCCATCACCAACAGACACCAAAGCCATTCCCCTATTGAAGGGCATCCCCCTTTTTCCCAATTTTTTGCCACCACAAAGAGCTCTACTATCAATATTTTTGTACACATATTTTCCCCTATTATCTCTTTGGGGTACAAACCCAACAATGGTAAGGCTGGATCAAAAGGGCAGGCAGTCTTTTAAAGCCATTAGGGCATAGTTCCAAATTGCCTTCCAGAATGGTTGAATCAATTCACAACTCCACCAGCAATGTATCAGTGACCCAATTTTGCCACATCCCCTCCAACATTTATTACTTTCCTTTGCTGTCGTATTAGCCAACCTGCTAGGTGTGAGGTGGTACCTTGGAGTTGTTTTGATTTGCATTTCTCTGGTTATGAGAGATTTAGAGCATTTTTTCATGTTCTTATTGATTCCTTGCTTGTATTGTCCTTAACATTTTTGTATCTATATTTATTAAGGAAATTGGTCTGTAACTTTCTCTGTTTTTGCTCTTCCTGGCTTAGGCATCAGCACCATATTTGGGTCATGAAAGGAATTTGGCAAATTCATTTTTTGTCTGTTTTTTCAAACAGTTTACATAGTATTGGGATTAACTGTTCTTTAAATATTTGGGAGAATTCACTTGTTAATCCTTCTGGCCTTAGAGATTTCTTCTTAGGGAGTTTATTGATGGCTTGTTCAATTTCTTTTTCTGAGATGTAATTATTTAAGTATTCTATTTCTTCTTTTGTTAATATGGGCAATTTATATTTTTGTAAATATTTATCTATTTTACTTACATTATCACATATATTGGCATATACCTTGGCAAAATAGGTCCTATTGATTGTTTTAATTCCTTCTTCATTGGCGGTAAATTAATTCATCTAATTTCTGATACTTGTAATTTGAAGAATTCACTATGTGACAAAAATTTCTAGGAAAACTGGAAAGTTTAATTTGTGCAAAACCAAGGTATAGAACACAGTGTATACCAAGATAAGGTCAAAATGGGAACATGATTTAGACAAAAAGCGTGATACCATAAGCAAATTAGGGCTGCAAGGAATAGTTTACTTGTCAAATGTATGGTTAAGGGAAGAATTTATGGCCAAATAAGGTACAGCATTACAAGATATAAGATGGACAATTTCAATAATATTAAACTAAAAACTTTTTCACAAAAAGAACCAGTGCAACCAAAATGAGAAAAAGCCATAAATCTGCTTAATTTTTTCACAGATGGTATCTCTGATAAAGACTTTATTTCCCCAATATATAGAGAACTGAATCAAATTTATGAGAATATAAGTCATTCCAAATGATTAATGGTCAAAAGATATGAACTAGCAATTTTTATTTATTTCCTTTTTTGTTTTTTGTTTTTGTTTTTTTTTTAAATTTTATTTAATTAATTTAGAACATTTTCCCATAGTTACATGAATCATGTTCTTTCCCTCCCCTCCTCCCAACCCCTCCCATAGCTGATGCACAATTCCACTGGGTTTTACATGTGTCACTGATCAAGACCTATTTCCATATTATTGGTATTTGCATTAGGGTGGTTGTTTAGAGTCTACATCCCCAATCATATCCCCATCAAGCCATGTGATCAAGCAGTTGTTTTTCTTCTGTGTTTCTGCTCCCACAGTTCTTTCTCTGCATGTGGATAGCGTTCTTTCTCATAAGTCCCTCAGAGTTGTGCTGGATCAGTGCATTGCTGCTAGTAGAGAAGTCCATTACATTCGATTGTCCCATAATATATCAGTCTCTATGTATGAATTTTTCCTAGTTCTGCTCCTTTCACTCTGTATCAATTCCTGGAGGTCATTCCAGTTCACATGGAATTCCTGAACTGATAGTTTTTAGATGAAGAAGTCTCTGAAAAAAATGTTCTAGCTCAGTATTGATTAGAGAAAAACAAATTAAAAGAACTCTGAGGTATCACCTTATACCTTGGCTAATATGACAAAAGAGAAAAATGAGAAATGTTGAAAGGGATGTGGGAAACTAATGCACTGTTAGTAGAGTTGTGAACTAATCCAACATTTTTGAGAGCAATTTGGAAGTATGATCAAAAGGCTATAAAACTGTGCATGTTCTTTGATTTAGCAATAACACTACTAGATCTGTATCTCAAAGAGATTTTTAAAAATAGAAAAGGACTAATTGTACAAAATATTCATGGCAGATCTTTTTTTGTGGTGGTAAAGAATTGGAAATTGATGTCCATCAATTGGGAAATGACTGAACAAATTTTGGCATATGATTGTGATGGAATAAGAAACAATGAACAAGGTGATTTTAGAAAAACTGGAAAGACTTACATGAACTGATGCAAAGTGAAGTGAGTAGAACCAGGAGAACATTGCATGCAGTAACAGCAATATTGCATAATGACCAACTGTGAACTTAGCTAATCTCAGCAATACAATAACTTAAGACAATATTGAAAGATTTAAGATGAAAAATGCTGTCCACATCCAGAGAAAGAACTGATGGAGCCTTAATGTGGATTAAAACATACTATTTTCACCTTCTTTTCTTCTTGGTTTGTTTTTTTTTATTATATGTCTTCTTGCACATCCTGACTAATATGGAATATGAATATTGCATATGTAACTCATATCAAATTGCTTATTATCTTAGGAAGGAGAGAATTTAGAACTCAAAATTTTATAAAACTAATAATAAAAATTAATTTTACATGAAATTGGGAATAAGTAAAATATTGCAAGATAAAACAGATAAATCCATAGTGGGACATAGCAGCCAATAAAGTTAAGAATCACTGGCTATATAGACAGAGGCATATTGTTCAGAATGAGGGTGATTGTCATGTACTCTTCCCTGGTCATAACAAATGTGGAAAATTATTTTCAGTTCCGGGTTCATCATTTTAAGAAGAATAGTGACAGATTGGAGCATGGCTAAAGAATGGTCACCTAGATGGTAAGAGGAATGGAGATAATTGATGGAAAAATATTGATCAAAAGAATTGGGGATATTTTAATCTGAAAAGGAGAAGGCTTGTGGGAGTGGTGGCTAATGATAGTTGTCTTCAAATATTTGAAAGCCTGGCATGTAGATAGGATGACTATGTGAGGAACACACATGAAGTTATAAAGAAGAATAGTTCATTCAGTTTTATACAAAGAACAACTTGCTAATAATTAAAACTGAGTAGTAATAGGAGTAGGAGTAGTGGTAGTAGTGTTGATAGTGGTGGTGGTGGTGGTGGTGGTGGTGGTGGTAGTAGTGGTAGTAGTAGTAGTAGTAATGGTAGTGGTGGTGGTGATGGTGTTAGTAAGTTGTTTATTAGAAGAGATCTACAATTGGAGGCTTGATAATTTCTTGTCAGGTATACTGTAGACTGGATTTCTGTGGAGATATTAGTAGAATTATCAGGTATTCTTAACCATTTTTGGTATCATGGATCCTGATGCAATGGCAGCCCATTGAAACCTATGGTCCATTTCTCAGAACCCTGTTTTTAAATGCATAAAGTGCAATATACAGGATCTCAAAGGAAACCAATTACGTGGAAATAGAAACTCATAGATCCATGAAAGTCTATCAAAGACCTCTCTGTGAAGCACTCCTGTACTTGATTGTGAGATTCCTTGATACTGAAAGACAGTGATTTTTTTCTATTCTTTCTTAAAAACAAAAAACCCAAACCTCTTACCTTCTGTTTTAGAGTTGATACTAAATATCAATATCAAGGCAGAAGAGCAGTAAAGGATAAGCATTTGGAATTAAATGACTTGCCTAGGATGACACAGCTAGAAAGTATCTGAGGTCAGATTTGAACTCAGGACATCCTGTCTACTGGCTTTGCTCTCTATCCACTGAGTCATCTAGCTGCCCCTAAACAGAGTAATCTGACAGTGGCTGGCAAGTGGGTAGCTGGAAGACGCTCTGGTTATTTATGTTTAGTATAGATGATGAGGTACTGAGTTCCCTCGGCATTTCTATACCTATAACCCAGCAATGACTAAAGTTGCAAGAAGAGTTCCAGTCTGGTCCACTATTATCCTGAGAGAAAAACCATCCAATCTAGAAACCTTGCAGGTTATCTGTTGGTTAAAATGATCCATTCATGCTTCCTATTGGCCTCTCATGTGCCCCATGAATTCAGTCCTATTTGTCAGAACTTGGCCAATACAGAACTGAAGCAGTACAGAATACCTGGCATTCCATACAAGCTTTACCAGGTCAATAAAGCTATATTTCACTTGTCAGTTTCCCCTATCTGGGTCATATTGTTCAACCCTGTATTTATTGGCCTTGAGAAAACAAATTTTGGTGGACTTTGGAGTATGTATGTGGGGGATGGGGGTGGGAAATGGTGGCAAACAATTGCTATCTTCAATATATGAAAGACTCTTATAATCTCATATTTGAGAAAAGAGACTCAGCATCACAGGGTTATTATAGGAAGGCAAATAAAGGCTCACTATAAAAGAAAACTTCCTGAAATTTAGAGCTGCCTAAAAATCCAGTGGATTGTCTCAGGCATTTTAGTTCCAGAGTGAATATTTTCAGTACATGGTCCCTGTGGACAGGTCAATGGTACTGCTCTAGGATTACAGAGATGGTAAAATATTTGCTTCAACTATGCTGGCCACATCCACAAATTCCTGGTAAGTGGAAGGAGCTCCAGGCCAGGATCTAGGATGGGGCTGTTGCTGGACACAGAATCTCAAAGTTTGAAAGAAACCAGTGTGGATCATGTGGCATCTTCTTCCAGAAATATGAGTGGAGTTCCCTTTTTTCTCTAACTGGGGCTGCTGTGTGGCAGAATGGATAAAGCAGCAGATCTGGCAAGAGCCTAGTTTAAATTTGACCTCAGCGGGCAACTAAGTGACTCAGTGGAAGAGAGCCAGGCCTAGAGATGGAAGGTCCTGGGTTCAAAGCTGGCCTCAGACAGTTCCTAGCTATGTGACCTGGGCAAGTCACTTAACCCCAATTGCCTAGCCCTTAATACTCTTCCAGGTTCAGTTGGAACAGTTGGGTCAGGGTTAAGTTGTGGGTTTCTCAAGAAACTTAGCTTGGAGTTGCAAAGTATTATTGTGTCAAGGTTCCATAGGAGCAGAAGCCCTTGTCAAACATGGTAGCTCAAGCAAGTCCATATGGTTAGTATAATCTCTATTCATTTCATTTTCATAATTCTAAGATGGAAAGTAAAGGTTTAAAAAAATAAAGTGACCTCAGACATTTATTAGCTATGCCACTTTGGGCAAATCACTTAATCTACAAGCTTCCATTTTCTCATCTATAAAATGGGGATAATGATAATACCTACCTCCCAAAGTTGTGAGCATCAAATGAAATAATTGTAAAGTCCTTAGCATAATGTGTATCACACAGTAAACACTATATAAATGTTATTTATTATTATTATCATTATCACCATTATCATCATCATCATTGTTATTATCTAGAGTTAGAATCTAAGTTATATAAAATACAATTAGTGGGCACCTAGTGTGACTTGGAAAAGAGAGTTCTGGATGATTTCCAGGTTGGGAAATTCCCAGTTGCCTCCACCAAGGTCCAGAGGGTTCTTACTCTGAGTGACCTATTCAGATATAAGATGGGCACCTCTTAATGATTACAGTCACCACCAGGAACTCAATAAACATTTACTGAGGGTCTACTGTGTGTATAACTCTGTGAACAAAATTTAGATAAAACATTGCCCTGCCTATAGCTTATAGTTTTATTAGGAGAATAAGACACGAACACCAATCTATTCAATATGGTACAATGGAAAGAGAGATGGATTGGGAATCAGAGGACCTAGATTCAGATACCTGCTTACTTACTACCTCTAAGATATTAGGAAGAGACTTAACCTCTGTATGCCTGAGTCTCCTCATCTGTAAAAATGAGACAGTTGGACTAGAGGGCCTCCGAAATGCTTTTTTAGTCCAATAAATGACATAGATCACAACTATTCAGTGGTTTAGTAGATAAGACTTGCTATACCCAAAAATATACTACTTGGTGACTTCAATACATCTCTAGATATTCCATTGATCGTTGGATGAATGCACATAGAAGGTATTTAATAAATGTTTTTGATTGATCAATAGAGACTATTGCTGGCATAATTAGATTGGATTTATACCCGGCCAGTGGTGTTCTCCTTCCCCATATCTGCCAAATTATGTGACATGGGGGTGGGATGGGTAGGAGACCAGTTGTACGTGCATCAAAGATGATGAGGCAGGGCATCTAGGTGGCTCAGTGTGATATAGTACCAGACCTGGAGATGGAAGGTCCTGGGTTCAAATGTGACTTCAGACACTTCTTAGTCATAGTGACCCTATGAAAGTCACTTAACCCAAAATGCCTGGTTCTTACCACTCTTCTACCTTGGAACTGACACTTACTATTGATTCTAAGACAGAAATGAAGAGTTACTAAAAAAAAAAAAAAGAATAATGAGACCAATGGACTTGAGTACAGTGTTACCTGGTGGATGATTTATAAATTATACTACTGTAAGGGTTAATAAAATGACACAATTTTCCCGAGGGCTTCAGGGAGACAGCACATGAGCTGGTGCCTTAAAAATCCTTTGGGATATTTACCAATAGGGGTGTGTTGGAGTCAGCTTGCCCTGATTGTTAATTGAGATCTGATTGTTAAATTTTCAGTGTGAGCATATACATTTTGGATATCAACAAACACTATAATTCAGAATTTGAAGTATTGCTTTACTAATTAGACTTAAGAAAGTGATGTTAATAATACAGACAAAATTTAAAAAAGGCGTCATAATGCAGATTGAAGCATTATTTTTTTCTCTCTTTTGTCTGTTTTCATTTGCAATATGCCTGACATGAAAAAAAATTATATAATCAATATTAAATTGCTTGCTTTTTCAAGGAGGGGGAGGGAGACATGGAAGAAAGAGAACTTGGAATTAAAACTTTTAAAAAATGAATGTCAAAAATTACTTACATGTAATTGGTAAATATTTAATTAAATAAACAGAAAGATTTTTAAAGTGCATCATATTTTTTTTTCCTCTAGAGAGCTGGTTGTTTCTAGATCCCCTTTTCTTATTAGAATAATAGAATTATTATTTATAGCTTCTCTTTTTGTGGTGACAAAGAATTGGAAAATAAAGGGATGTCCATCAATGAGGGGAAGGCTGAACAAATTGTGGTATATGACAGAGATGGAATATTATTGCTCTGAAAGAAATGATGAACAGGATGATTTCAGAAAGAACTGGAAAGACATATGAGAAATGATGCAGAGTGAAATAAGTAGAACCAAGAGAATATTCTATATTGTTACAACAATATTGTGGAATAATCAGCTGTAATAGACAGCTACTCTCAGCAATATAATGATCCAGGACAATTCTGAGGGAATTATGAAAAGAATACTATCCACCTCCAGAGAAAGAATTGTTGGAGTCACATTGCATTCTGTTTGTATCTCTAACAAATATTATGTTGGTCTTTTTTTTTTTTTTTTTTTTTTAGTATCATTGTCAATCTCCAAAGCCCTTTCCTTATAGCACCCACCCTTGCATTAAAGGAAAATATTTAAGCAAAACCAACACATCAACCACATGACATTAATTAGTCCTCTGGAATCAAGATCAGTCATTACTTTAATCTGAATTCTAATGTTGTTTTCCTTTCAGTTAATGTGGTCATTGTACATTTTGTTCTTTTAGTTCTACCTTCTTCATTTTGCATCAGCCCAGGTAAGTCTTTCCAAGTTTTTTTGGATTCCTCATTTTTCTCATTTTTTATGGCATAATGAATCTATCACATACATATAGTGCAATTTATTTTGCCATTCTCTAATCAAAGAGCAACCATCTTGCTTACATTTTTTAAAAAGCTCCCATAAAAAAGTATTGATGTTATTTAGTTAATTCTATGACTGACACTCTCAGGGATTGAAGTAAAGAATTCAAGTGATTGAATCAGTCTTGCCTGGTTCCCGGAAACTGGAGGATTGAATTTGAAAGAGGATCAAATTTGAAGGTTCAGAGATCCATTCTCAGCCACTAACCGTTCCTAAAGACAGACCAAGATTGGAATATGGTTTTATGTCTTTCCCAAGGACTTAGTTTAAAAAAAATCAATGAACCTGCAATCACATCTCAATCATGGAAGCAACTGTGACTAAGCTAAGGCATCTTTCTCAAACATCTGCGAACTGTGTCTATCCCTTCTTTCCTAAGCCTTTGCGAACTCATGTGATTGCTCTTCCTTGTTCTAAAAAGATATAGTACCCCAATTTCTGCAGATCAGTGCAATTCCCAGTAATTAAATTACTGTCAGTGTTTCTGGAGATGTGGTTGTTCCAAGATGGTCTCCTTGTGTAGTGTTTTGGATCACAGTCTCCCTTGTTCCCATTAAAGACTTGTACTTAACTACTACCCTGGTAGTTTGGATTATTTTTTCAGGTTGACAGTATTGAAATATTTAGCTAAATATAGGGTGTTTCCCTATATCTCTGACCTCTTTAAGATACATGACTAGTCCGATTAATGTTAAAGTCAAGGAATATGTACAATTTAGTCACTTTTTCTGAATAATTCAAAATTATTCTCCAGGACAATTCATAGTCCCACCAGTAGTTGGACCAATTCACAGTCCTCCTAACTTCTCTGACTTCCTTCAAGATTCAGCTCAGGGGGCAGCTGGGTAGCTCAGTGGATTGAGAGTCAGGCCTAGAGACGGGAGGTCCTAGGTTCAAGTCTGACCTCAGACACTTCCCAGCTGTGTGAACCTGGGCAAGTCACTTGACCCCCATTGCCCACCCTTACCACTCTTCCACCTATGGGCCAATGCACAGAAGTTAAGGGTTTAAAAAAAAAAAGATTCAGCTCAAGTCCCACCTTCTGCAAGATGTCTTTTGTATCTCCTCCTTTCCTCTCCCTCTGAGGTTACCTTTAATTTTTACACTGTAGGGCCAGTTAGGTGACTCAGTGGATGGAGCACCAGGCCTGGGGATGGGATGTTCTGGGTTCAAATCTATCCTCCGACACTTCCTAGCTATGTGACCCTGGGCAAGTCACTTAACCCTCTTTGCCAAGCCCTTTTATACTCATCCATCTTGGAACCAATTCTTAATATTAATTCCAGGATAGAAGGAAAGGGTTTAAAATTTTATACTATATGTATCATATAAATACAATTTTTTGTTAAGTTGTTCTCCAACCTGCCACCCCCTATTTCCATTAGAATATAGGCATCTCCACAGCAGGGACTGTGTTTTCACATTTCTTTTTATAGCTGGCACTTAAACAGAGCCTGGCACATAGTAAGCGCTTAATAAATGCATGTCCACTGATAGGCATGAATGAGTTTCACAACTTAAAGAGTCATTTGGAGTTGGCAGGAATAAATCTTGGCAGAATAAGAAGCCTTGAATGAAGCTTTAAAAAATCCTTGTCATGGCACTTTCTTCCAGACAAAAAGGCAAGTCCTTTGGCATACTCATCCAGCCAGATGCTAGACTGAAAATTGTGAGCCTGGGAGGCAGGCAATGGACTGAGAGTTGAAGGAGAGGAGCAAAATCTTAGAGTTCATCTAACTGGACATTAGCTGGCAAAGTCAGGTTTCCTTGGGTCATCACTTTAGGGCACATCATGCATGACCTCTGTTCCTGCTCTGGTGGCTGAGGTCATCTGATCCTCCAGTGTTTCCAGAGCAAAAATGGAAAGCAGAGCTTGCAAATAGGCAGGAAAAAGGAGCCATTTGGCCACTAGAGGTCATCCAGGGTACAGCTTTTCTGGGCGCCTGTAGGTCTGTTTTTGAAGGTGAGGCCTTGAATCAGTTAGCAGGATGGTACAGACATTACTATCACCTCTTTGAGAGTTAGGTATCAAAGTGGGTAGTGTTGGAGCCACAGAATCTCTTTCAACTGCAGTTTTCTTATCTGTGAAATGGGGGCAATAATGGCATATTATAAATAATATATTTGGGCACAGCTGGGTGGATTGAGAGCCAGGCCTACAGATGGAAGGTCCTAGGTTCAAATCTGACCTCAGCTAATTCCTAGCTGTGTGACCCTGGGCAAGACACTTGACCCCCATTGCCTACCCTTACCACTCTTCTGCCTTGGAGCCAATACTCAGTATTGACTCTAAGACAGAAGGTAAGGGTTTAATAAATCAATAATATATTTAAGATGCTTTGAAAACCTCAAAGTTCTATGTAAATGCTAGTTATTATTATTAATATCATTATTTAGACGATCTTCTTCTCTAAGATATTACTAAGGATGTTAGGTTTAAGACCTCTCTCCCAAGGTTCCACAGAGGTTAATGATAGCTCAACTTCAGAGTCAGCTGAGGAAAAGGACTACAATTTACTAAGGTGAGATATGGGGTGGGGAAGGTAGAGAGAATAGTGCTGTGCCATATCTTCCTTGCCCCAGAAACAGAGACTGGGTGGGGTACAGCACCTTTAAATTCAGTTCTCCATCTCATATAGTCAGAGAGGAAGAGAGACATATTAGCCTTCATATCTGAGAGGGACAGACATACAGGACCTCAGAGGTGACCTAGTCCAACCCTCTCATTTCATAAATGAGGAAGCTAATGCCCAGATAAGTGATTTCTCCAAGAACATAAAGGTATTAAGCAAGGATCTAAAATAAAGTTGTGGGGCCAGTTGGCTCATTTGGTTAGTATATTGCTAAGAATATCAAGGTAACAGGTTCAATCCCCACAAGGGCTATTTGCTTCTTTTGGGGGGAAGTTAGGTGGTACTCATCTCTCTAAATTCAAGTCTGGTCTCTGACATTTACTAGCTGGGTGATCCTAGGCAAGTCATCTTAACATTATTTGCCTCAGCTTTCTCACCTGTAAAATGAGCTAGAGAAGGAAGTGGCAAACTGCTCCAGAATCTTTGTCAAGAAAATCCCAAATGGAGTCATGAAAAGTTGGATATCACTGAAATGAGTGAACAACCTCTTAGTCCAAATCTGTGTTATTTTAACTGTCACGCTAGTTCTCCTTAAATGATTTAGGTGGCTTTGCAACCTATTTAGATAAGATAGGGCTAACTATAGGCAGGTTGAGACATCTCCAAATAATCACACATGCATACACATATATATGCATATATAGCACCATCTCCATCTATCTATCTATCTATCTATCTATCTATCTATCTATCTATCTATCTATCTATCTATCTATTTATCTATCTATCTATCTGTCTGTCTACCTACCAAGACAAGCCATCAGAGCATTTTGAAATTTATATGTTCAAACCCAGCAAGAGACAAACAGAGAAAGAGAGGATATATCTATTTGTAGATAGATAGATAGATAGATAGATAGATAGATAGATAGATAGATAGATAGATAGATNTAGATAGATAGATAGATAGATAGATAGATAGATAGATAGATAGATAGATAGATAGATATAGATAGATAGATGTTACAAAGCATGGAGGGAATCTTGTAAGTTTGGGACAGTTGCCTTTCTGGAACATTTGGAAAGGAGAGCTTCTTATTTTAATTTAAAAAATTGTTTTGTGTCATATAAACATCATTAAACTCTAGCATTTCCATTTACACAGGAAAAAAGAGGTTTGAACTTGAAACTGAATTGCTATTATTTAAAATTTACTTTTTAAAATCAATGCAATAATTTCCCTTTATTACTCCTCTTCTCCTCCTTCATCTTATTCTGCCCATTGAGTTTCAACCTCTCAATGATGAGTAAAAAATTTCTTCAGTCCTTTCTAGTAGAAGTGGTTCGTCATTACATTGATCTGACTTCCTAAGTTTTTAGAAGTTGTTTTTCTTTAAAATGTGTAGTTGTACAAATGAGCAGTAACCTACATTTGGCAGCAACAGGAGATGCTGTTTGTTTTTGTTTGGGATGAAGCAAGATTGTACTGTCCCCACCTCTAAGATTAACGGGAGGATAGAGTCAACAAAACCCGGGAAAGATCTCTGCAACCGGTAATACTGTCCAAAGGTCAGAAACAGGAATCCCCTGTGTGACCAATCTAAAAGAAGAGAAAATGATCTGAATTTGGGCAAAATGAATCCAGAGCTAAGGGGGTGGGCATGGCAGTCTGGACAGAACAAGATCAAAAGAACGATTTTTTAAAATAGAAGCTTTGACCAAATAAAATTTAGTTCATGCAAAGAAATAGTCCCAGGTAGCTCCCGTGGGTTCTAGTTATACCTTCTATCCCGACCTCCAATTAGCTGAAGACAACACATTTCATACATCCCTTTCCATTTGGATAATTCTACTTGCTAGGAAATATTTTCTTATATCAAGTCTGAGCCCGTCCCTTCAATATAATTTAATCAAATGTAAGAATTATAGAATGTAAATTCTTTGAGAGAAGGGACTATTTCATTTTTGTCATTGGCATTTTTATATGTCAGTGCCTGACACATAAACCTGGCACTTAATTAATGTTTGTTGATTGCTCTTTGGAGGATAAACAGAACTCATTGTGGGGGTGATGGAAAGAGCACCATATTTGGAGTCCAGATGATTAAGGTTCAAATTTATTGACTTTGTGACCCTACCTAAGCAATTTAGTTTCTCTCAGGGTCAATTTCTCACCTCTCAAAAGGGGATAATATTATATTTGCCCTACTTAACTCACAGACAGGATAGTTGGAAGGAAAGCTCTTTGTCAACATTAAAGTGGCATGGAAATAGGAGCTGTTATTAGTTCACATGAGAGCCATATCCAAATGATCATAGGAGATCATATCATCCAACTCTCCCATTTTATAGATGTGGAAACTGAGGGTCAAAGAGTGGCAGTCACTTGCTCAGGGGCATACAGGCAGTTATAATATCTAGCATTTAAATAACATTTCAAGATTTGCAAAACCCTTTATCAATATTATCTCATTTTATGCTCACAGGTGGTATTGCTTCCATTTTACAGATTAGGAGACTTAGGTGGGAAGATTTAATTTTAATGCTTCATTATTTCTATTTCTAAGTAATGCTTTTTATAATTTTGTAATTGAGACTCAATCTGTCTTTCAAGCCCCTTTCCACATACCGTTGTTCCTGGAAATTCAAAGAATGCTCTTTACCCAAAGCAACTTCTAAATTGGAATGATTGAAATTGAGATTGTGAACTCGATCTTGCCTGGTAAACAAAAAATTAATTTAAGCCAAGTACATCTGGGCGGCAGCAGGGCAGTGTCCTTGGGTTCCCCATTGAAATGAGCTTTGGAGGTCAAAACTTAACCTAACCCAACTTCCCATCTAGTTCTACAAGGGCTACTAGAATTTTATCACCAGGTTTGATTCTTCCTACCACCATGAAAGATGAAGAGAGATGGAGAGAATGTTAGCTCACCTCCTCATTAGGTATTCACCAATTAGAGATGTGTAGGGAAAGGCTGAATAATGAGCTTCCAAAGTTTATTTAATGATTCAAAATGCTGAATGTCTTTGATCACCAAGATATCACTGACTGATTAATTTACTGGTTATTGCTAGCCTAATCAAGAAATTGATTTTTTTTTCTTTGGAACCCAGTCTCTTGGAATTTTTACTTGCCACTGAGGCAAACAGAGGTTGAGAAATTTGGCCTGGCTACTGAGGTCAGATTTAAACTCATTTCTTCCTCACTTGAAACCTATTTGAATTCTGGAGAGAAGATAACATAGGGCTAACTATAGGCAGGTTGAGACATCTCCAAATAATCAAACATGCACACATATACATGCATATATAGAGCTATCTCCATCTATCTATCTGTCTGTCTGTCTGTCTGTCTGTCTGTCTGTCTGCAAACCTGTCTCATAGTGAAGTTCTAAGTAAAAGCCAGGATTTGATTCAAGTTCTCCAACTATAAGTCTAAAATAGATATATACCACCTTAAGTCTTTGCCCCTCCCAAGCCTGTCCTTCTCTAGGCTAAACACCCCTGATTCCTCAATTCATCTTTGTATAAGATTGTATCCATTCCTGGCACCATTCTTATTGCTTTCTTTTGGACATGCTTTGCCATTTTCTTCGGAAAATGTGGTATCCAAAATGGAACATTGAACTCCAGATATGATTTGTCCAAAGGCAGCTCTCCAGCTTTAGACACTATCTTTCTCTTGATAGAATATCAAAATTTTTGTTTTCAGTCATTTTCAGCCACGTCTGACTCTTTGTGATCCTATTTGGGGTTTTCTTGTCAAAGATACTGGAGTAGTTTGCCATTTCCTTCTCCAGTTCATTTTATAGATACCGAAAAACAAGTTAAGTGATTTGCCCAGTGTCTCACAGCATCCGAGGCCAGATTTAAACCCAGGGAGATAAGTCTTCCTTACTTTAACCCACACTCAACCGCCTAGCTGCCCCTGAGAAAAATCAAATAACATTAGCTTTTTTGGCTTCCGTATTGCCTTCCAGACTCTTGTTTAGTTTGTGGTCCATTAAGCATCAAGGTGTCAGGAAAAGATTACTAGACCTTGAGTCACAAGATCTAGAAGCCCAGGCTTCTAACTACTAAGTAGGTAACCTCAGGCAGGTCATTTCCCTTCCATTGTTAACTCAAAGGGTTTGTGAGTGAGGAGTTTTGTGAACCATAAAGTATTATAGAAATGGAAATAATTATTATTATCATTACTCCCCTGAATATCTCTGACTCCTTATTTGTGGTATAGCACTGGCTTTTAGTTTTCAAAGGCTACCCTGGCAAAACTCATGTTTTGAAAGGGCCTACCAGTCTGGGAAGGCTTCAAGGATGGTCCTAGCAACAGGGTAGGTATCTGTTTTCTGAAGACTGACCTGGAAAAGTTCAGTGAGGTTATTCACCAGAAAGTGATGCATTCTTTTGTTCCCCCCCCCTTAGCCCCTCCCAATGTAATCTCCTTGAGGGCACAAACTGGTCCCATGGCTGACAAAATCACTGATCCTCAGAGTACTGACATACATTTGATTTGATTCTGTCATACTACCTTGTGTGACTGAAAATCTCCAGAAGCAATATTTTTCAAATTTAAAATAATTTATTAATTGACTAGTCAAGACATACTAAAGTGGTCAAATGATTCTGTCCACAACCAAGAGACTCTCTCCTGGTTCAGACATCTATCTACTCTCTAGAGAGCTCATTATTCAGCTCCTCCGTTGAAGACATCCTTGAAGACATTTGGCTCCTCCCAAGACACCTCTTATTAGTAAATAGCTAATTAGGAGATGGTTTACTCCTCATCCTCATCCCCTGTGATGGAAGTCAGTGGGCTAGAAAAGAATCATTGTCTCTTTTGCCTGCTGGTCAGATTTTGTGAAAGGAAAACACATTCCTTGGAATTCCTAAGAACAAAGAGAATATAAACATTTGTAGATTGGATGATATTTATGATCCAAAACCCTGTTGCATGGGAATTTTCTCTAAACTATAGGAATTGACTGGGGCCTTTCTAACCTAGGGCCTTGATACAAGAATTAATACAGTGTATGAAAAATAAATATGTACACTTGTCAAGACTCTTTTGGATCTTGACTGTCATCCAACATGATAGTCATCTCTCCTGCTTTGGGTTATCTGCCAACTTGATAATTATGCTTTCTATTCCTTCCTTCAAGCCACTGACAAAAACTTTGGGCAGCATAAGGCTGATCCCTAAGCCAGATCCCTAAGACACTTCACTAAATGTCTCTTGTAAGGGAGGGATTGATTTATTCATAAGTACTTTGGATCTAACTAGGTTAACATTTCTGATGCTGGTTAATCATCCTTTCATCCTGTTTGCATTTTCCATTCCTCTTGAGCCAAATTCCTTTTTAGAGTCTTAGGTCATAGGATCCTGTTTATTCTATTTCTCAAGTCTTTGAAATCTTTTTCCTTAATGCTTAGTGTATACATCAGACTACATTTTTGTCAAAACCCCCACCCCCCATTTGTCTATCAGAAACTCTAAGATGAAATATAGAATTGGCAATGGAGTAGTTTCATTGAGTATATCAAAGAGATACAGAACTATATGGAAATTTAGGAACCTGAGAAGAGAGCCTGATGAAGAGGTTTCACATGAAGCTCATAGGAGAGAGAAAGAGAAACTGTATTGCGGTAAGAATACACTACAGATCACCTGACTTGAAGGAGGAGAAGGATGATTAGTTTCTCAAACAGATCCCAAACCTGGTTAGAAGTAGAATTTGGTAGTGACAAGGAATTCCAACTATCCAGTTGTCTTCTGAAGACAGCCCCTAATATGGTACCTTGCACTTAATAACCACGTTGTGAATATTGTTGAATTTAATGAAATTGGCTCTTAGTCTAAAGGTTGAAAGACAGGACAAAGAGTTGAAAGACAGGAAAAGTACGATTTCTATGGAATTAAACTCTCAAAGGAAGGCCGATCCAAGATGAAGACGAAGCTCTCAAAAACAAAATTCTCATTGAAATGATCCCAATTATTTTCAATAAAAAAGAAATTAGGGAGGGGATCTGGCAAAAAACCAAAGACCTATAATGTTGCAGAGTGAACTCATTGACCAATTTTGATTTTTATGAAACTGTAATTGGAGTTGGATAAGATAAAGAAATGTCCACAGGTGAAAAATTAGTGAGTGATCACAAGAGGTGCTTGTTTGCTTATGTTGAATCATAGAATATAATCTCTAATAAACTCTGAGTAAGGAGTCAGGACACCTATATTTTAGTCCTTGCTTTGCTATTAACTAGCTATATGGTCTTGTATAAGTCACTCACCTTCTCTAAAATTAGTTCATTGGACTTAAATATTCCTGAACATTTATCTTGTTTTGCCTGGAACCAGTCCCTCTGAACAGCTAATTAATGTATGGAATTATTCATTGAATAAGAGAATGGAACCGCAAGGGGATACCTCTGAGTGGAATGGGGGAAGCATATCCATTTCTCTGGATATTTGCCAGAAAAGACCATGATCACAGCAGAAAGTAATGTTTCAATCACACTTTAATCAAGCACAGAGGGTATGGGGCAAACAATGCAGGAGAGAGGAATGGTAAGTAGGGTGTGTTCAGAGGGATTGTGGGGATCAGAATGGGCTGGTGGAGGAAGGTAGGCAGTGAGGAGAAGAAAATGGGGAAGAGGAGAGTCATTTACAGCAGTGTGGACCCTTAGGAGATGGAAGAGTACTCAAAGGAAAGGATTGTGGGGTTTCATTTTTATAGGGTTTTGGTGGGGAACAGAATAACTCTTATATATGTCACCTTTGAGCTAGGTGGTTCAGTGGATAGAGAGTTGGGCATGGAGACAGGAGGTCCTGGGTTCAAATCTAGATTCAGACACTTCCTAGCTGTGTGACCCTGGCCAAGTCACTTAACCCCACTTGCCTAGCTCTTGCCACTCTTCTGCCTTGGAACTGATACTAAGAATCTATTCTAAAAAATCCACCTCATTTTGAAATTAACAGCAACATCTGGTGTTCTGCTGGTCTTACTATGGATCAGTGGTTCCTAAACTTTTTTGGCCTTCCACCCCCTTTCCAGAAAAAATATTACTTAGCCCCCTGGAAATTAATTTTTTAAAAATTTTAATAGGAAAGATAAATGCACCCGTGACCATCACCACTCTCCTGGATTGCTGCAGCACCCAGCAGGGGGCGGTGGCACCCACTTTGGGAATCATTGCTGATTATCTGAGGTTTACAGACTGTGGGCAGTTAGTAGGACCAAAGATCTAGCTGGCTTTTCCTGATTTAGCACATAGTCTACAGATGTGACTTTTAATTTGTGATACACTTTGCAAGTAACCATTATGCTCCTTTGTTCTCCAGCACCCGTCTGTAAGAGACTTCTGGATTGCCTTTTGCAATCTGACTTCTTGCTATTGTTACTTTCTACTGGCTACTTATAAATTTACCCTCTGCACTATCTAGAAGAGGATGGTGGTTAGGGGGACCAAAATGAGATACAATTTTAATACAGTCTCCATTCCATCCCCCTCCTCTCCTTCTTCTCTTCCTCCCTCCTCCCCCTTCCAACACCACCTCTGAGAATAGTAATCAAACTAACACTACCATTCTCGGACAAGTTAATCGATTGCCTGTGACTCCATCTCTTTGACTTTCCTGGCCAAAATACATTTCCCCGACTACCAGTCCTCTCTAAATGTTGCCTTCCTATCTTAGAATGTGTTAGCTCCTTGAAGGCAGAGACTCTTACTTGTATTTTTATCCCTAGGGCTCAGCACAGTACCTGCCATATAGTAAGCACTTAATAAATACTTTTTCATTCATTCATTCCTTATACATTCATATATTAGTTTACAAATGAAGAAACTAAGTCACAGAGAAAGGAAGAGGCTTAATATTATATAGCAAATCAGGAGCAAGAACCAAAATTAGAACTCAGGTCTCCTGATTCCAGCAGAGGGTTCTTTCTCCTTTAGCAGGTGGTATTTTGGTGTGCAGAAGGGGGTAGGAGTGTTACTGCCCAAGGAAAGGGAACCCTAAGGAAAGGGAAAGGCAGATATGAAGGTTGCCCTGGGATGAGGTCCCAGTGAGAGCCTCAGCTTCCCATGGACTCAGATCCTATGTGGATTAATCCCAGGAGCACCCTGCCCCTTTGGTACAATGATCCCTCTGTATTCCTATTCTTCTGTACTTTCCACCCACTGATCTCTGACCCCTAGTGCAAGGTTCTTAATCTAAATCAGTCTTTAACTGGTTTGGCTCACTGGAGTGTGTGTGTGTGTGTGTGTGTGTGTGTGTGTGTGTGTGTGTGTGTGTGTGTGTGTGTGTGTGAGAGAGAGAGAGAGAGAGAGAGAGAGAGAGAGAGAGAGAGAGAGAGAGAGAGAGAGAGAGAGAGAAAGTAGAGAGCTTGGGGGTAGGAGTGGGGGGATGGGAATGGGATGGAATAGAGATGGGGAGGGGAAGTGTCAGAGGACTGATTATCCATTTACCCACTTCTGCTTCTTTCTGTTAACCATAACAACTACCATTTATATTGTGCTTTAGATGTTGCAAAGCATCTTATTTACATGATCTCTTTTAAGCAGATTTCAGCTGCCTGATGAGGAAGGAGCTATGAAGACCTTTTAATGTCTTTTGCAAATGAAGTGATGTGTGCAAGCTAGTGATATTAAGCGTCAGAAATAAGAGCTAGTCCAGGTCTTCCCAATTCCAAGACTAACTGGCCCTGTAGGTAGGGAGTTTTTAACTTTTGTTGAGGTATAGATTCCCCTGGCAGCCTGGTGGAGCCTTGAAACAGGTGGCACTTATATAGTTGCAAAGCATTTTATGAATAATACCTTATATTATGCTCACAGAAATCCCTGAGAGGCAGGTATTATTGTTTTTCTCATTTTACAAATAAGAAAACTGAGGCAAATACAAGTTAAGTGACTTGCTCAAAGTCACACAATTAATAAGATTCTGAGGCTGGATTTGAGTTCAGATCTTCCTTTTTCCAGGTTATGTGTCACCTGGATTCCTCAGTTCTGTTATGATTCAAATTCCCTGGAGATGGAAATTAATTTATTATTATTTATTAGTAAAAGCGAGTGAGAGAGAGAGAGAGAGAGAGAGAGAGAGAGAGAGAAACCTGATCACTCAAAAGTAGATCCACTCACAAGACTCTCCAGCCCTGAAAACACAGAGGATCTCGTCTGTCCCCTTTCTTATTAGGCCAACGATGTCACTCTTTCTATGTCTCTCTGGTTGAACAGACTTGACTTCAGTCTGGGTCAGAGCCAAGTTTTCCAAACGACAGGAGTCACATGGAATTTGGGGCCATCTTCTTCTGAGGGACAGGGAGCCATGAGACCTCTGGCATCCTTCCATAGTATCAGTGCATGCCCAGTCAAATGGTAGGGTTGACTTGATCAAAATGGGTTTTCAAATAGAATGGGGGGGGGGAGAATAAATTTATATTAAATTCATATATTTCTTAGAATAATGATTATCGAGTAAATTCATAGCTAAAGGAAATCCTACATTCGGTTTAGTGAAAATAAAGATGTAATTTTATTTTTTCTCATTCAAGTTCATAGACCCTTATGAAATCTATCCATTGACCTCAGGTTATGAACCTAAGCTTGGGGCAGCTAGGTGGACACTTCTAAGCTGTGTGATTTTAGGCAAGTCACTTGACCCTAGCCTATCTGTAGCATAGGTGCCGAATATGGCACACAGAGCACTCTTGGTGGGCACACGCACTCCCCCAAAAGTTTGTTTCTATAAAGATAGAAGAAATCTGGTGGAGCTACTCTCTTATCCCTCTCCACCAAGCCTGATGACAGTTTTCCACATTACCCACCCCTCTGCCTAGCAACCCAATGGGAATGCTTCCTCCCTCCCCTCTGTGGAGTAAGGCAGACAGGACATGCCACAGAGCACAGCACATGTTCTCTGAGGGTGGGTCAGTCTTTAAAAAGTTCACCATGACTGGCTTAGCACTTACTGTTCTTCCTCCTTGGAACCAATACTTATTGATTCTAAGACAGAAGGTAAGGGTTGTTTTTTGTTTGTTTTTTAAAGAACCTGTGCTCTATGTATTATGCCATACTTTCTCACCATTCCTGGAGGTGAGACCCTCTTTCTTTCCCTTTTCTCCTTCAGCTTGAATACCATGTAGTTTTTTCTAAGTTACATTCACAGAATTACAGATATGGAAAGAACCTCAGAAAATATCTAGTCCAAATCATACATGAACAAGAGTTCACTCTACAATACATCCAATAGATTATCTTTTTGGCAATCAATAAGCATTCATCAACACTTACAATGTACCCTCTGGTGTTGTGCTAAGTCCTGGGGATACAAAGAAGATAAAAATATTTTCTGCCCCAAAGGAGATTCCAAGGAGGAAACAACATAGATATAGTCAATAAAAATTTATTAAGCATCTACTAGTTGCCAGGCACTGTGCTACATACTAGGAAACAGAGAGGCAAAAGACAGACCTTGCCCTCAAGAAGCTCACAGTGTAATGGGAAGAAAACAAGCAAATAAATACATACAAACAAGTTAAATATACAAGAATTAGAAAATAATTAATAGAAGGAAGGCACTAGAATTAAGAGGGGTTGGAAGAAGCTTCTCGTAGAAGATAGAATTTTAACTGAGATTTAAAGGAAGCCAGGGAAGTCTATAGATGGAGAGGAAGAGGGAGAGCATTCCAGATATGGAGGCTAGCCAGAGAAAATACCCAGAATAAAGAGAGGACTATCTAGTTTGTGGAAAAGCCAGAAAGTCAGCGTCACTGGATCAAAGAATTTGCATCAAAGAGTAAGTGTAAGAAGACTGAAAAAGTAGGAGGGATCTAGGTTATGAAGGGCTTTGATTTACCAAATAAAGAATTTTGTGTTTGATCCTGGAGGCAATAAGGAGCCACTGGAGTTTATTGAGTAGGACTAAGACATAGTTAGACCTGTGCTTTAGAAAATCACTATGAGGGCTGAATGGAGGATGGAATAGAGTAGGAAGAGACTGAAAATAGGCAGATCCATCAGCAAGATATTGCAATAATAAGGCAATGAGGACCCACACCAGAATAGTGGCAGTGTTAGAAAAGAGAAGGAGGCATATTCATGAGATGCTAATAGGATGAAACCAATAGAAATTGGTAACGGATTGGATATGGGAGGGTAGAAATTGCATGGAGTTGAGGGTAACATCTAGATTGTAGGCCCAAGGGATTGGGAGAATGTTGTTAATCATGTTAATCTCTACGGTAATGTGGAAGTTAGAAAGTTGGGATGGGTGGGAAGGTTGGGGGTAGGAGGGAATGAATTCTGTTTTGAAAACGGTAGTTTAAGATGTCTACTAGGTATTCAGTTCGAGATGTCTAAAAGGTAGTTGGAGATCAGCAGAGAAGATAGAGCAAAATAGGTAGATTGGAGAATCACCCACATTAAGGAATTAAGTCCATGGGAGCTAATGACATCACCAAGTAAAGTGATGTAGAGGGATGAGAGGAGAACCTAGGACAGACCCTGTGGTTAGAGGATGTGATCTGAATGAGAAGCCAGCAAAGGAGATTGAGAAGGAACAATCTGATAGGCAGGAGGAGAACCAGGAGAGAGGACTGTCCCAAAAAGCTGAAGAGAAGATGGTTTCAATAGTGTCAAAGGCTTCAGAGAGGTCAAGGAGACACAGAGTAAGTGAAAGGTAATCTCATGGGGAAGGAACGGGAAGATTGAGAGAGGCCTTCTGAAGAAGTAGGACCTGAGCTGAGTTTTGAAGAAAATGTAGGAAACTAAGAGGCAGAGTGACTGGATAAAACATTCATTTCCCCTCATCTGGATATGCCCCATGCCTTTATTCCCATGTTTCTAGGTGTGGAGTACAGTCATGCAATTGCCTCAAGACCTCTAATAAGATAGATCCTACTACCTCCCAAAGCAACTAATTTCATTTTTGCAATTCAAATTGGCATAGTAATAGCTTACATTTCCATAACATTTACAAAGTACTTTCCTTATAGCAATCTATGGGGGCAAATAGGGAAAGGATTATTTTCATTTTCAGGTGGAGAAACTGAGGTGCAGAGGATTTAAGGATCCTATCTAAGTCCACACAGAGACTAAGTGTGTAAGGCAGGATGCAAATGCAAGTCTTCTGACCTCATTCCAATACAACACACTGCAATAACAAATGTTTTTTCTTACATTGAAACAAAGTTATTTCTTAGTAACTTCCTCCTAGTATTCCGAATTCCACCTTTTGGGATTAAAATAGAAGAAATTTAACCTCTCTCTCATGATACACCTGCAAAAACTTGGACATGCATTATGCTCCCCTAATTCCTTTCTTCTCCAATTTAGACATCATCAGTTCTTTTAACTGAACCTTGTATATCAAGATGTTTTAGTTTTTTCCTCCTACAGGGTGGCACCCAGAAATGAACACAGATAGTTTGAGTTTGAAGAGATCTCAGAGGCCATCTCTGAATCCAGCCTATGATTAAACAAAATCCTCTCTAATTGCCTGATTCTAAACACCTCTAATCAGGATCACCTGAAGACATCTAGGAGGAGGGGGAACTTTCTGTTTCTTGAAACAGCTCATTCTACTTTGGAGAATCTCTAACTTTTAGGATATTTTCCATAAGGTCATACTAAATCTATTTCTTTGCAACTATAGCATAATGGGCCCTCCTTAACATTTGAGCTTCTTTGGGGTTAAATGACTTGTCCAGGTATCTGAGCTTCTTTGCACACTATTCTAGGTTTGAGGTACTCTCTTTATATTTGTGTTTGATACCACCGATTTAAGTCATTGGTAACCTCCGCTTTGTCCCCAATATTTAACAAAATGGGATCAAAGACAGATTCCTAGCACTCCGCTAGAGATTTCCCCATAGGTGGACTTTCAATACATTAATGATTATTTTTTATGATCACTCCACCAGTTCTGAAACTACCAAACTATAGCATCAGCTAACCCATTTCTCTCCATATTGTTCATACAAATTACAGGAGAAAAACCTATAAAAATCCCTCCCTAATCCTACCAACTCACAAAGGGCTCTTATCTTATGCCTTAATTCTATGCCACCTGATGTTTCTAAAACCTGTTGAGCAGGCTGAGTCCCTTTGCCACTCTCCCTTCAGAGAGAGAAACATGAGACGTCAACCAAGGGATTCTTTATTCAAAGGGTGTTCGGGACCCACTGAAGGCATCTGATATATCCTAGCTCCTGGAAGCCACCCTGTACACACCAGTCTTCTGAGGGTGCTTTGGAAACCTCGATCTCATGAAGGTAGAGGTATGCCTGGAGCCAGCTAATTGTTAAATGCCCAGTGTGAATGTTTATACCTCAGGACTGCTAGGAATCAAGGTTTGACTTATTGTTTTGTTGATTATCTCGATTTAAGAAAGCGATAGAGACAATATTAATAATAAAGATTAAACTTAAAAGTCTGTCCTGGCCACATTTTGGAGAGCCACTTGTTAAACATTCTCCAGAACATGGCATTGTATGAAGGCATTCTTCAGTGTCTAATCTCTTGGGGTAGATCAACAGCCTGTACCCTTTAAGAACAAGCCTAAAACCAAATACTGACCGTTCTATAACAGACAGTCAACCTACCCTTCCTGTTCTTTTTTCCTCTCCCTCCAAGAGAAGGGAACATTTTTTCACACACAGGGCCATGATGGAATTCCCATACTTTCACAATATACCTAGGAAATGGGGAAGCCTTGTGGAGAGGGGGGCAGGTGGAGGTAGGGAAGAGAAGTCACTTCAAGGAATCACCTAGGCCCCTGCTTCCCAGTTTTAGCTCATTGTTTACAGTGATGAAATCACGGATCTTGTCCCGGACTTGGGGAGGGGCTGGAGGAGGGCATGTTTAAGTTAGGGGCACTGAGGGGCATTGGGGGAGGGTGCAGAGGTGTCGTAATCTCATCTGTCCTATTTATTGTTCCCAGGGCTCCACGTTCACTGCCCTCTTGCATCTTCTGCAGCCACCAGCATGACCGGGGCCCTGGGAATATTGATAGTACTTGGCCTGTGCTGGCCTTCAGTGCTTGCTCACCCCCTGTGAGTACAATCAGCCCAGGGGGGTCAGCTAGTCATGGAAGGATACCTGATTGGGGGTCTTCTAGAGAATAGGGTGGAAAAGGTGCAAATGAAATGTGAGGAGAGGGATTGGAGCTGTGGGGAAGGATTCAAGATCCCTGATCTCTCTCCAGGGTCCCAAAGCTACAGACAGGAACCGAAGGGGGAAATGTGACTGACCAGCACTCAGATGAAATTGGTGAGTGCATACTGTATCTGTTTGTCTGTCCTCATTTCTAGGTCTCTCCAGATCTCTGTCGCTTTGTCTACTCGAATGTCCATCTAGTTGTCTCTTTACATATTTGCCAGTTATCTCTCTGTCCTAGTTTTTATGCCTCCAACCTGTCTATCCAAGACTATCATTACACCCGTGTATTTAGGCCTCTTTTTATCTAGGTTCTTGTCTGTCTGTCTTCCTGCCTCCATGCCTATCTCTATCTTACTGTATTCCTCATGTCTAATTTTGTCTCCTGCTAGGCCGTTGTTCTGAGGATTGGGGTTTTGATGCAGTAACCTTGGATGAAACTGGGAACATGATTTTCTTCAAAGGTTTGGGCATCAGGGCTGGGGCATTTGGAGGCAAGAGATGGAGATGTTAGGGGTAGGCTAGAGATTGGAGTGGTTAGCAATTGTGAAACTGGTATTTGTAGATCCAAGATGGAATCAGAGATAGGAGCATTTGAGGGTTAGAGATTGGGTTGATGAAGATGAAGTTATTTGGGGATCAGAGATAAAAGATTTAGGAATTTGGAGACAGAGATGAAGTGCTCAGGAGAAGACAAGAGGGAATTTGTGGAGTTGTGATCCATCTATGGATGGGCTTTTTTTGTCCTGAGAATTGAACTATCCCTGGGACTTTTATCTTGAGAGACTCCCTTGGGGATAGGCTCTAGGATGCCATGTGAGTTCTTCCCTTCTCTCCTATCACTTCCAGGTGAGTCTGTATGGAAGAATCACAATGGATCCCGTGAGCTGATCTCAGAGACCTGGCCAGAGGTTGAGGTCCCTGTGGATGCTGCCTTCCGTCTGCATCACAAGGCTAAGCCTGGGTTTCATGATGGTGTATATTTGATCAAGGTAGAGTTGATGGGAGGAGGAGGGGCAAAGAAGAGAAGAGAAGGGAAAGCTGGGAGAACCACAGGGAATGAAAACTAACAGGAATAGAGGAGAGAATTTTTAAAAAGAGCCTCTCTCCAGCCAGGTCCATCTGAGTTAGCAGTGCCCTCATGGAAACAGTGAAGAGGAGTGTGTGTGTGTGTGTGTGTGTGTGTGTGTGTGTGTGTGTGTTAATGTGTGTGTGTGGAAAAAAAGGAGAGAGTGAGGGGGGAAGAGAGAGAGAGAAAGAGAGAGAGAATGTGTATACATGGAAGGGAGGGCATAAGGTGTAAGGATACACATCCAGGCTAAGGTATTTGTGTGTGTATTTATATGTGTGTGTCAGGGTAACAAGGTCTGGGTGTATGTAGCTGGGAAGCTGAAGTCTGGGTACCCAAGACTCCTCCAGAAAGAATTCCCTGGAATCCCATCACCGCTGGATGCAACTGTGGAGTGTCACCCTGGGGAGTGCCAGGATGAGGGGATTCTCTTCTTCCAAGGTTGGTTTGGGGAGTGGGGTCTGAAGAAGTTGACAGACATAGGAGAGAGGTCTGAGGAAGGACCTGTCTCATTTTAGGAGATGTTAGTAACAGATATGGGAATGATCTTAATAGATGTAGGAGGGTATCTCTGACAGACAGAAGAAACAGTGATGCCTCTGACAGGTTCTGGTGGGCATCTCTGACAGATGTGCTGGGGTTTGGGACTTGTAGGTAACCGGACATGGTTCTTGGACCTGGGCACTGGAATGGTGAAGGAACGGATGTGGCACGACCTGAATGAATGCTCTTCAGCCCTGCGCTGGCTTGGTCGCTATTATTGCTTCCAGGGCAGCAAATTCCAACGGTTTAACCCTGTGACAGGGTTGGTACCCCAGAATTATCCCCGTGATATCCGAGATTACTTCATGAGATGCCCTGGGAGAGGTATGAAATTACATATTGTTATTCCCCATGACCCTATGATCTTCCCTGACTCCTACACACCTGATTCGCTGACCCTATGACCTCTTTGTTTTCTCTTGGTCCTCACAACCTTTGACCTCTGTGACTTCATCTGGTCCTATTATTTCTATGACCTCATCAGCACCCCTCCTTGTTCCAGCCTCAGGCTGTCTTTATCCCCCCCTTCACCCCAAAGTTCCCAAGAAATCTCCAGTACTCACCTTGAATCTCAAACTGATCCCTGCACATATGTGACTTCCTCCTCTGCTACTCAGGTCATGGACGTGGGAATGCATCTGTCACCCCTTGCAGCCCGGATTTTGTATTCTCTGCTTTTGTTTCTGATGACCATGGTGCCACATATGGCTTCAAGGGTAAGAGATGAACCTTGGTCCTTGATAATGCAAGCCTCCCTCAGGACTCCTTTCTCATTTCTGGCCCCCTTTGTTATTTTAGAGACTCATAGTACATCCCTGACCCTCTTGCTATTGCTAGGATCCTTAATTCCTGGGCCTCCCCCTTATTTGAAGGATCTTCTTGCCTATTACTAAGTCCAACACTTCTCTAGGCCCTGCCCCATCTTTGGAATCCATCTCTTATCCTTAGGACCCCTCTTCTAGCTCTTAATTCCCCAGGATACTTTGCTGTGGAACTTTTTCATCCCCAACCCAATTTCTTGCCACTTTCTCATTGTATCCATGCTATGTGTCCCACTTATGCCCTACTTGTGTCCTGCCAAAAGTCTTTTATGTCCCTTTCTGATTCAGTCTTCCACATATCCTCCCTATTTCCTTAGGGACGCCAGACCCTATGCCACTGGGAGAACAGTTTGATTTAGGACTAGCTCCCCATGTTCATTCTTTGTTTCCAAAGAGGTCAGAGATTAGTCACTCCTTTCTGAGTTATCACTCTCTGTGGGTTCCAAAAACACTTCCTTCTGAGTTCTCTTCTTCTAGGACTCAGCCTCAAATGGCTCCTCGTTCAGCACAGGCCTGGTTCCTGAGGTTTCTCGAGAGTCTACTTCTCGAGCCTTTCAGGGACAACTAGGGGAAGAATAGCAGATCCTTCCTACCTGTCATGGGACAGAGAAGCTCTTAGTCCTAGAGAAGACATTTCTCTCTGAGCTAAGCTTTTTCTGCTCTTGGCTTTCTCTCTGCTTCATCTTTCTCATCTCATGAGCATCCTACCCAAGCCTCATGTAGTCTCCCTTTTCAGGGCAGAGATAAAGGATTGCCTTTCTATCCCCAGAACCCTTTCCCCACTACCTACTTGCTATGAGCCCAATAGGGGAGGTAACATACCCACTTAGGGAATCCATAAGATCCTACGGGACAGAGATTAGAAAAGAACACTGTCTCTGGTGTCACAAGACCTGACTTTGAATCTTACTTCAAGTATTTTCTCTGTGACCTTGGGCAAGTCTTTTCTTTCAGTTTCTTCAGGGATAAAATAACAGTGGTAGGGATTGGGCTGGGGAAAATGTACTAGATGATATATAAGGTCTTTCTAGCTCGAACAGCATATGCTCCTTTGATGTTTCAGAGGGGAGCCTGGAACTCTCCCAGGCCTTGACTAGAATTCAGCTTTTCTACTCTTAACTTTAGACATAAAAAGGCAGATTGTTTTATTTCCTATATTCTCATTCCTCACCTTGAGTATGTGAATAAAAAGTCAGCAATTGTGGCTGCTAACAATTCCTGAAGGCCAAACTTTATTCTCAATTTGACCTCTTATGCTATGAAAGACTCCTTTGTTCCAGTTTTCCTCAAATCAGGGCACCAAATGAGATGCTAGATCTGATGGTCTAGAGTTGAAAGGGACCTAAGTGGGCACTGAGTCCAATTCTTTCTCTCCTTCCCTTCAATTTTATAGATGAAGAAAATGAAGTTGAGAGAAGTGAGATTTTTTCTGTAGGGCCATACAGAGAGGACACATAGGGCACAGATTTAAAAAGATCTTAGAAACCATCTAGCACAATCCTCTAATTTTACAGATGAGGGAACTGAGGCCCAGAGAATTTAAGGGACATGTTCAAAGTCATAGAGGCAAGTAGTTGAAGAAACAGATTTTGAACTAGTTCAGTTGACTCTAAATCCATACTTTCTATTGTACCACTCTAATTAGCAGAGCTATAATTTGAATCCTGATAGCTAGGTAGCACAGGGGATACAGCACTGGACTCGAAATCAGGAAGAATCATTTTTATGAGTTAAAATGTGGCCTCAGACTCTAGTTGTGTGATTTTGGACAAGTCACTTAACTCTATTTGTCTCTGTTTCCTCATGTATAAAAGGAGCTGGAGAAGGAAATAGCCAACCACTCCAGTTCCTTTGCCAAGAAAATCCCAAGTGGGGTCATGAAGAGTAAGCCAAAATTGAAAATTTGAGTGAACAATAATTTGAACCCAGGTTTTCTGACTATAAATTCAATGCCCTTCTAATTATACCACAGAAGAGATCTTTTCTAGATTGTTGCCAACCTTCTCCATTGGGAAGCAATTTTCCGTAAGGAAGCCCCATCCATCCGTTAACCCTAACCTTCATATTCCAGCCTCTGTCCCAAAGTCTTTTGTTAGAATCAGAGACTCCAGGATAATGTTTCCTGAAAAACTAGATTCTAACTAATCCAAGTGATCCAGCAGTCTGATATAGATTTTTCTTGGCCTTAGTTTCCCTTGGGCAGAGGCCAAAATATCAAAGCAACTGTTTCATCAGGGAAGAACACACCAATCTCCAGGGAGACTGGAGGAGATTCTCTAAGAGTCTTTCTACTAATTTTAGAGATAGAGCCAAGGAAAGTCCAGAGATTCATGGTTCCAGAATTACAGGTACCTCTCCCAAAACAGATTAAGAATACTCCCTATAGCATCTCCAAAGAGTGATTATTTAGCATCCATTTGAATATCTATAGCGATGGGGTACTCACTACCTCTTTAGCCGGATCATTCCATATTGGGACTACTAGAGAGGGTAGAAATAGGAGCAGTTGAATAAGTAGAGAAGAAGAAAATTTAGGGTTGAGTTTGGGAAGATTCCTAACAAGTAGAGCGATAATTAGGTAGCACTTATCTAGGGCTTTAAAAAGTTTGCAAAGAGCTATGATGTCATCTCTCTCTTTTTTTAACCCTCATTTTCCATCTTAGATTCAATACTGTGTATTGATTCCAAGAGAGAAATTTGGTAAGGACTAGGCAAACAGGGTCACACAGTGAGGAAGTGTTTGAGGCCAGATTAGAACCCCTGGACTTCCTGTCTCTCAACTTACTGAGTCACCTACCTGACCTACTCTGATGTTATCTCATTTGATTTTCACAACAACCCCAAGAGGTAGGTGCTTTATTATCCACATTTTACAGATGAGGAAACTAAAGTAGACATTAGTTAAGTGACTTGCCCAGGGTCACATAGCTAAGCGAGTCGAGATTCAGACTCAAGTCTTTCAATTCTAAGTCCAGTGGAGTCATCTAGCTATCCAAAGGTATAATGAGCTTCCTCAGGAGGTAAGAGATTCCTCCACAGTAGAGATTTTCAAACAAGAGCTGGCTGGCCAACTGGAAGGAATGCTTATTTCAGCATGCATTGGACTATGAGGTCCTTTCCAACTCTGAGATTCTGTGATTCTGTACTACCCCTGCATCAGCAGATGTTTTTGTCTATTCCCCATTTGTTCTCTGTATCCCTCTGTCTTCGTGATCTCCATGTCAGCCTGTAGTCCTCGTATCCTCTTACATCCTCTTGTCCCCCATGTCATTTGGCTCCCCATCCACTTGGCATATTGCCTTCAAAGGAAGTGCTTAATAAATGCTTTTCCACTCTGTATGTGCCCTTATTCATATCCATTATATCCCCAGTGTCCTTACTATGCCATATCCTCTCATATGTCATACCTATGATCTTGTATATCTTTTTTTCCTCCTATGGATATTCCCTGAAGGTTCCAGTTACTGGCGTCTGGACTCAGGGAGGGATGGCTGGCACAGTTGGCCCATTGCACACCACTGGCCACAGGGACCATCGAGTGTGGATGCTGCCTTCTCTTGGGAGAAAAAGCTCTACCTGATTGAGGTATTGGCTATAAGAAGGCAGAGGGAGAATTGAGGAAGGTCAAAAAGACACAAAGGGAGGGTCAGAGGGACATATAGTTGTCCTTATAGTTTTCTACATTGCACCAATTTGTCAATCTCTACAGGGCACCCAGATCTACATCTTCCTGACAGAGGGGGGCTACCGCCTAGTGGATGGGTATCCTCGGAAATTGCACAAGGAGCTGGGAAGCCCACATGGAATCTACCTTTCTTCTGTGGATGCTGCCTTCACTTGCCCTAACTCATCACAGCTCTACATTATCTCTGGTGAGGGCTTGGGTAGACAGGGAACTACTGGGGTGTGTATGTATATATATGTAGTAGTTGGAGGAGTGGGGTAAAATAACTTCTTCCATAATATCTCAGATTCTCTGGGACTTTGTCAGAATTATGTCAACTATGTGACAGGGATTCCTTGAAGCCAGGCTGTGCCAGGTGGCGACAGGCTCTTCTTCAATGTGGTAGGGTCTTCAGGGTTATATAGGGGCCTTCTATGGGATATAGATAGGTTTTTCCTAAGCTATGGCCCAGTCCCCTGGGCTGCAATATCATCTCCTGGGTTATAGTGGGATCTTCCAAGACAGAGAGGAGCCTCTAATAGAGCTGATGGGATGACTGGTCTTTTTCTCACAGGGAGAATGATGTGGCAGCTTGACCTCATGCTAGGTGGAAAGGATCCATGGTCAGAGTTTAAGATACCCCATAACCATGTGGATGGAGTTCTGTGCAAACCTCATGAGCTCTATGTGGTCAGTGGCTCCAATGCATACCGTTACCGAGATCCTGAGGAACTCAGGACTACCAAAATCCCCCCTCCACCCCAGAGTGTGGCCTCCAGACTCCTGAATTGCAGACAATGAGGAGATTTGGTCAGACTTTCCCCTTATTCATCCCCTGACCCACTGGGACTTTTCATAAGAACCATGCCTTTACATAATAAAATTTAGAAATTATTCTGAACCTTTGTTCCCTACTCATCTGTCCATTCATCCATCATTTGGCTAAGTATTGTTGAACTGGCAGTCAGGAAGATCTGAGTATTGATCCTATTTCCAATATTTGCCTCCAGTGTGACCCTTGACAAATCACTTAGCTTCTCTCATACTCAAGTTTCCTTATCTGTAAAATGTGGGTAATAATTTTATTATCAACCTCACAAGGGTGTTGTGAGGATCAAATGAAATACTGGTAAGGTGTTTTGCAAACCTTAAAATGCTATATAATTTTTAGATATTACTATTATTAGTGTAAAGAAAACAGAATTCAGATATGAATGCCTTGGTATTCTACTCTTGTAGAGAAAGTGGGAAAGTCACTTAAATTTTTGTGTCTCAGTTTTCTTCACCTGTAAAGTAAGGGATTGGTCTAGATTAACTCAGTGTACCATTCTAGACTGAAATATGATGCTTTGATCATTCATTTGGTTGTCCATTTATCTGTACACACCACCTACATGTCCATTCATTTATACATTTACCTCCATCCATCCAACTACTTGTCATCAATGAATCCATCCAAATACTCCTCATCTGACTAATCTGCCCATCTATTCCTCCATCCATCCATTCTTCCATCCATCCATTCATATACTGATTTATCCATACCTTCATCCTACCATCCCCTCAGCCATCCACTTATCCATCTGCCTGTCCATACCTCTGTAACAACACATGACTATGGCAGTTTCCCCACTAGCCATTGGTGTCTGTTGTTTCCCCCTTCATTTTCTGGCCATCCTTGGATGCCTTAGAGTATCAGAAAAGAGGATGTTAATTGTCTGGGGGCATTTAAAACAAAGGCAGTTGCCAGAGGCTGTTCTTTTAAAACAAATTTCCACATAATTTTTCCAAAGTTGTATAATCCAAATTGTCTCTCTCCTTCCTTCCCTCCCCACTCTCAGAGCCAGAAAGCAATTCATTTTGGGTTATACACATTATTATCACACAAAACATGTTTCCACATTTTTCATTTTTGTATGTGAATGATGTTATAAAACCAAAATACTAAAACATAAACCCAAATAAACAAGTGATAAATCATATGCTTTCATCTGCATTCTTATTCCAACAGTACTTTCTCTGGAGGTGGATGGCATTCTTTTTCATAAGTTCTTCAGAATTGTTCTGGATCATTGTATTGCTGTTAATAGCAAAGTCTATCACATTTGATTGTTCCACAATATTGTTGTGCTTTGTACCATGTTTTTCTGGTTCTGCTTATTTCACTCTGCATTAGTTCATGTAGGTCTTTCTAGCTTTTCCTAAAATCATCCTATTCATCATTACTTATAGCACAATAATATTCCATCATCGTTGTATACCACAATTTGTCCAGTCATTCCCCAATTGAGGGACATCCCTTTAGTTTCTTAATCTTTGCCACCACAAAGAGAGCAGCTGTAAGTATTTTGTATAAACAGGTCCTTTCCCATTTTAAAAAAATCTCTTTGGGATCTGGACCTAGGAGTGGTATTATTGGATCAAAGGTTAGGCATTCTTTTATAGATCTTGGTGCATAACTCCAAATTGCCCTCCAGAATGGTTGTATTAGTTCACAACTCCATCAGCAATGCAATAGTGTTCCAATTTTGCCACATCTCATCCAATGTTTATCATTTTCCCTTATTGTCATATCGGACAATCTGAAAGGTGTGAGATGATACCTCACAGTTGTTTTAATTTGCATTTCTCTAATCAAGGGACATTAAGAACATTTTTCATGTGATTATTGATAACTTTGATTCCTTCATCTGAAAACTGTCTATTCATATCCTTCGACCATTTATCAATTAAAACGACTTGGATTCTTATGAATTTGACTTAGTTCTTTATATATTTGAGAAATGAGATCTTTATCAGAGAAATTTGCTATAAAAATTTTCTTCCCAGTTTGTTGTTTCCCTTCCAACCTTGGTTGCATTGGTTTTATTTGCACAAACCCCTTTTTATTTTAATATAATCGAAATTATTCATTTTATATCTTACAATGCTCTCTATCCAGGGGTTGTTCTGATGTAACATTATAAGGGGGATATTTTGAGAAAGTTGTCTGTTTTACTGGAAAAGATATAAGAGGCAAAAACTATCTCAATATATAAAAGGCCTGTGCTTGCAGTGTCAGTTCAGGAGGGGTCTTTCTTTTGGTTTTACTGGGGCCTACTCTCACCTCCTAGAACTGAGAAGCAACACCAGATGATACCAGGGATGACACAGACGAACTTTGTAGACACCTGGCTAAGGTGACTTGTGTCAGACACAGCTAGCTAACAGGAGTTGAGATTGGTTACTATGAGAGCTGAAAGTAGGCAGCTTTTGCCTGGTTTGCCAGGCTGGAGCTAGATGGCAGTAAAGCAGTATCCTTCCTGCATAAGACATGGAAAATGGAGTTCTGGAGAGATCCTTCCTAAAAAGTCACTGAGACTTGTGTAGTGAATATCTGGTCAAGAGATTAGGTAAAGAAGGTTAAGATTGCAGATCTTTTTGGGAGTGATGGCTGTGGAGGAAGGAGATAGCTGCTGCTTGGAAGTTTCAGTTTGTACCTTCCAATGAATAAATATATTACAAACTATATATGAGAATGAGTAGTCCTTTTGGGTCACATTGACTTGGAAAAGAATTTCGGTGGGACATGGGCCATTTCATAGATTATGCATTAGGGCTGGCCATATGCATATGCCTTAAAGTAGACTGAATTTGGGCTGAGAACACAAAAGGAGAGAACTCAGGCACTCACATAAACTTCCCTCCATGCACTCCATGTTTAATCACACAGACCTCCTTGCAGTTTCTCAAAAAGGATTCTTCATCTCTTTTCCCTGTACTTTTGTTCCTATGACTGCAACACTTTGACATTTCACCCTTGTCTGTTAGTTTTCCTGATTTCTCTTAAGACTCAGACCAAATACTACTTTCTTCATATCTTTCCTGTTTTCCCAAACTGCTAATGTTTTTCCTTTTCAGATTACCTATTGTCTATTCTGCATATATCTTGTATGTACCTAATTATTTACATGTTGACTCCCTCATTTACACATACACTCACTGAGGGCAGAGAGTACTTTTATTTATTTATTTATTTATTTTGCTTTTCTGTATATCTCCAGCAATTAGTAGAGTTCCTGGAATATTGTAAACCTATTGCACCCCCTTTAAAAACTCTTACTGTCTCTCTACAATCAATTGCAGTGTGAATTCAGGGGGTGGTTTTTTGATTTAACTAGGGTCTGCCCTCACTTCCTAGGACTAAGAAGTGGTTCCCAAGGCAGAAGAGTGGTAAGGACTATGCGATTGGAAGTAATTTGCTTAGGGTCAAACAACTAGGAAGGATCTAAGCCATATTTGAACCCAGGACTTCCTGTCTCCAGGCTTGATGCTCTCTCCGCTGAGCCAACTAGTTGCCCTAGTAAACTCTTTTTTTCCCTAATTCTTTCTTTCTACCTCTTTCCTTCTTTCTTTCTTTCTTTCTTTCTTTCTTTCTTTCTTTCTTTCTTTC
>NC_058132.1:86230636-86252722 GCF_016433145.1 Gracilinanus agilis
CCTCCCTCTTCCTTCCTTCCTTCCTTCCTTCCTTCCTTCCTTCCTTCCTTTCTTTCTTTCTTTCTTTCTTTCTTTCTTTCTTTCTTTCTTTCTTTCTTTCTTTCTTTCTTTCTCTCTTTCTCTCTTTCTCTCTTTCTCTCTTTCTCTCTTTCTCTCTTTCTTTCTTTCTTCTTTTTTAAATTCTTTGCCACTACAAAAAGAGCTGCCAAAATATTTTTGTCCATTTAAGTTCCTTTCCATTATCTCTGATGTCTTTGGGATATAGGCCCAATAGTAGTATTGCTGGGTCAAAGGGTATGCACAATTTTATGGCTGTTTGATTTTGGTTCCATATTGCTCTCCAGAATGGCTGTATCCATACACAGCTCCACCAACAATGTATTAGTGTCCTGATTTCTTCATATCCCCTCGAACATTTATCATTTTCCTTTTTGATTATGTTAGCCAATCTGGTAGGTGTGATGTAGTATCTTAGGGTTGTTTTAATTTGTTTTTCTCTAATCAATACTGATTTGGAGCATTTTTTCTTGTAACTATAGATAGTTTTAATTTCTTCCTCTGAGATTTGCCTGTTCATATCTTTTGACCATTTTTCAATTGGAGAATGCTTTGTATTCTTATAAATTTGACTCAATTCTCTATACATTTGTCAGAGACTTTTGTTATAAAAATTTTCCCCTATTTCCCCCCTTCTAATCTTTGTTCCATTGTTTTTGTTTGTATAAATAAACACTTTTCAATTTAATGTAATAAAAATTAATCACTTCATTTTTTATAATATTCCTCTATGTCTTGTTTGATCATAAATTCTTCCCTTATTCATAAGTCTGACAGGCAAACTTTTCCATGTTCCTAAATTTGTTTATGATGTCATCTTTTATTTCTAGATCAAGTATCCATTTTAACTTTATCTTGGTGTATGGTATGAAATGTTGGTTTATATCCAGTTTCTACCATATTGTTTTCCAGTTTTCTCAGCAGTTTTTGTCAAATAGTTAGTTCTTTGCTCAAAAGCATGAATCTTGGGGTTTATGGAAATTAACTACTATTTTTTTGATTATGTAATCTAATCTACTGATCCACTACTTTATTTCTTAGCCAATACCAGATTGTTTAGATGATTACTGCTTTTTAGTATAGTTTGAAATCAGGCACAGGTAGGCTGCCTTCCTTCATATTTTCTTCCCATTGATTCCCTTTTATTTTTCCAGATGAACTTTGCTATTTTTCTAGCTCTATGAAATAATTTTGGGTAGTTTGATTTTCATGGTTCTGCATAGGTAAATTAATTTAGGTAAGATTATAATTTTTACTACATTAGTTCTGCCTATGCATGAGCAATTAATGTTTTTCCAATCGTTTAGTCCTGACTTTCTTTGTGTGAAGAGTATTGTTTTATTGTGTTCATATACAGTGATACCTCAGTTTTCATTGATAATCTGTTTGAAAACAATCTGAAGCCAACAATTATTTCCCTATGAATTGATGTAAATACAATTAATTTGTTCTAGACACTCTAAAATACATATCCAAAACAAATTTTGTAGAGAATAAATAAAGTGTTTAATACTAAAAGCAATAAGAAATTAATATGAAATTAATAGACTAATGTAAAGAATAAATGAACATTTAACATGCCATTTACCTTTCTGAAGACTCTTCTTGGCATATGGAAGATAGCAAGGAGGGAAGAGAGAGGTTAATGTTTGAAAGGGGAACCCCCCCCCCCCCCCTGTCCATAAGGGCCCTAGGTATCGAGGCACTATCTGGAAAGACTTTGGAAAGAAGCTGACATGTAGAGGAGTTGTTACCTGATTATGTCCCTCTTCTCAGCTGAGATACTATGGGAGAATTCCTACTTGACTGAGATGAGATATCTCAATCCCAATGAGAGAGTTCATTCATTTTGTATATTGTCAGGTATATATTCCCTTCCATATGTTTTATCTGATTTTTGTTTGCTATCTGTATGGATAAATGGATTTATTTGCTTTTCAATACATGTATTACTCACAATGAGTAGGACAATGAGTGGGTCACACCCTTTGTTTTTACAAAATTAGCATCAAAGTCAAGTGGACACAATGATGAAATCCAAGGCAACTGACTGAAACAGAGACAAATTTTTCTTGGAAAAAATTGAGAAAACCAAAACTGATGATAACCAATGTCAATGAAAACCGAGGTATTACTGTACTTTGCTAATTCCTTCCATTTCTTTCTCCGTTGTTACTATAGCTAGCATTTCTAGTTCAATATTAAGTAATGGTGATAATGGGCATCTTTGTTTCATATCTGATCTTATTGGAAAGAGTTTTATTTTATCCCCATTAAAGATGTTGCTTGTTGATGATTTTACATAGATGCCATTTATTACTTTAAGGAAAGCTCCACTTATTCCACTATTTTCTAATGTTTTTATAAGAAATTGGTGTTTTTTTTGTCAAAAGCTTTTTCTGGGTCTGTTGAAATAGTCATATGATTTCTATTGGTTTTGTTATTGATATAGTAATTATTATGCTGAATTGGATTGAATTTTTTTTGGGAAGAACCAACCCTTTGTGCTGGCATATAGAAGAATACTAAGAATTTTGCTTGATATATTTTCATCTCTTTCTCCTTTTTTTCAAGATTCTGCAAGCATAACAGGAGAAAAGTAGAAGCAATTTTTAGTCACCCTCCCCTAGCATCTTTTAATGAAAGCCTTTGATCATAAGCATATGGTAAAGGCACACATGAAATCTGAATTATAGCCTCAAAAAGAAAGTATTTGAACTCAAACTTCCTAACTCCATTCTTGAAGAGCCAATGGTATGACCTTTCAGCCAGAGAGATAGCAGCATGGCATAGTGGATATAGTACTGGACTTGGGTTTGAGCTTCAGTTCCCTCATCTGTAAAGTGAGGATGATGATAGAATGTTCTTCATAAAATTATTATGAGAATCAAATGGCATAATTAATGCAAAGTGTTATATAAATTAATTTGAGCTATTTTTGTTATTATGTACTCTGTGGAGAAGTGAATGATATGAGCAAACGGTGAGAGTTGCTAAGCCCAAGTCTCCTTTGTAGGAAAGGAAGGATTTCTTGGACAATGTCATGTTCCTAAATTCTAGGCTCTTGGGTCCATGAGGAGGAATTTCTGGGCAATATTATCTTTTTATGCTTTTCTCAAGTCATATCTGAGAGTCAAATTTTCTATTCGGCTCTGGTCATTTCATTATAAAAGCTTGAAAGCCCTCTATTTTAGTGAATATCAGTTTTTTCCCCTGAAGGATTATCCTTTGTTATGCTGAATAGATGATTCCTTTGCCCTTCATAAGAACATCATAGTCCAGGCTCTCTCTTCATTTAATGTAGAAGCTACTAAATCCTGCATTATCCTGATTGTGGCTCTACGATATTTAAATTATTTCTTTTGGGCTGTTTACAATATTTTCTATTTGACATGGAAGTTTTAGAATTTGGCTATAATATTCCCAGAGGTTATCCTTTTAGAATCTCTTTAAGGAAGTAATCAGTAGATTCTTTCAATTTCATTTTGCCCTCTGGTTATAGAATATTAGGGCAGTTTTCTTTGAAAAATTCTTGAAAGATGATGTTCCTTTTTTGATCATGACTTTCAAATAGTCCAGTAATTCTTAAACGATCTCTTAGATTTATTTTCCAATGAGATTTTTTACATTTTCTCCTATTTTTCTCATTCTTTTGACATTGCGTGATTGTTTCTTAATGTCTCATGGAGTTATTAGCTTCCATTGTCCAATTCTAATTTTTTTATTTTTATTTTTTAGAATATTTTCCCATGGTTACATGATTCATGTTCTCTCCCTCCCTACTTTCCTCCCACTCCCAGAGGTGACAAGCAATTCTACTGGGTTATGCATGTATTATTGCTTAAAACCTACTTTCATATTATTCATTTTTGTAATGGAGTGATATTTTAAAAACCAAACCCCTCAATCATATACCCAAAGAATCATGTGATAAATCATATTTTTTCTTCCGTGTTTCTACTCCCACAGTTCTTTTTCTGGATGTGGATAGCATTATTTCTCACAAGTTCCTCAGCTTTGTCCTGGATCATTGCATTGCTATTAGTAGCAAAGTCTATTACATTTGATTGTGCCACAGTGTTTCAGATTCTGTGTATAATGTTCTGGTTCTGCTCATTTCATTCTGCATTAGTTCATGGAGGTCCTTCCAGTTCATATAGAAATCAAGCAGTTCATCATTCCTTACAGCACAATAGTATTCCATCACCATCATATACCATAATTTATTCAGCCATTACCCAATCAATGGACACCCCCATTTTCCAATTTTTTGGCACCACAAAAAGCACAGTTTTAAATATTTTTGTACAAACATTTAAAAAATCTCTTTGGGGTACAAACCCAGTAGTAGTATTGCTGGATCAAAGGGCATGCATTCTTTTAAAGCCCTTTGGGCATAATTCCAAATTGCCTTCCAGAATGGTTGGATCAATTCACAGCTCCACCAGCAACGGATTAGTGTTCCAGTTTTGTCACATCCCCTCTAATTTTTTTCTCGAGTGAACTCTTAAGTGAGTTTTTGTACCTCCTTTCCCATTTGGCCAGTTCTACTTTGTAAAGAGTTCTTTTCCTCAGTGAATTGAATATATAATAAATAACACAAGCCATTCCTCAACTGATAGTCAAAGGATATGAAGAGGCAGTTCTCAAAGTAATTAAAACTCTCTATAGTTCAAACAAAAAAGTTGCTCTAAATCATCATTATTTAGAGAAATTCAAATTAAAGCAATTCAGAGATACCACCCCACATCCGTTAGACTGGCTATTATTATAGAAAAAGAAAACAACAAAAGTTGGAGAGGATATGGGAAAGTTGAGACATGAATGCATGGTTGGGGAAGTTCTGAACTGGTTCAGTCATTCAGGAATGCGATTTGGACCTATGCCCAAAGGGCTATTAAACAGTACATATCCTTTGAGCCAGCAATGGCATTACTAATATGTTTCCCAAAAAGATAAAAAAGAGGGGAGGGGAAAGACCTAAATATACTAAAATATTTAAAGCAGCTCTTTTTTTTTTTTAGGGGTAGGGAAATGAGGGAAATACCCATCAAATTGGAAATGATAAGTTATAGTATATGATTGTAATGGAATACTAATGTGTTGTAAGAAATGACAAGGAGGAGAAGCTCAGAAAAACCTAGAAAGATTTACACTAACTGACGCAGAGTGAAATAAGCAGAACCAGGAGAAATTGCATACAGTGACAGGAATAGTGTACAATGAATAATTGTGAATAAAAGCTATTCTCAACAAAACAATGATCCAAAACTATCTCAGAGGACTCATGATAAGAGATGGCATCTGCTTCCAGAAAAAAAGAACTGAGACTCTGAATCCAGACCAAAGCAAACTTTTTTCACTTTTCATCTTAATTTTTTTTCTATTTGAGTTTCCTTCCACAAAAGGATTCATGTGGGAAAATGTTTTACATAATTACACATGTAAAATCTATATGAGATTGCTTAGCATCTCAACAAGGAATGGAGAGGTAGAAGGGAAGGAGGGAAAGAATTTGAGGCAACATTCTTTGAAAAATATTGGAAACTGTTCTTACACGTAATTGGGAGAAAATAAAATAAAATTTAATTAAAAAAGAAAATAAATGTTGCATTTGTTTTTTCATCTAGGGAGAAGCAAGATATATGTGATATAGATTTATAGCAGCATGTGCCATCTTTTTCTGTCTGCTTTATATATAGATATAAACATATATGTATATATATGTTGCATGGATGGGGTATTCAGGGTGCTCAGAGAAGACTAGTACCTCTGATTTGAGGGCTTACTGAGGTTTTTGCAGGGCTTCTCAACCACCTTTTTTTGTCAGCTGTGGCTTCAAGAAGCTATAGCATATTCAGTAGCCACACTCTTGCTAAATCATCTTGGCAGACAGACTAAACCAGGTTGAAGGTAACCTACAGACTTCAAACCCATTGATGAGTTGGGAGATATATACCTCAGACCTGTGAAGACATCCTCTAGTGGAAAGAGGATAAATGAATAATTTGATCTAATGGCCATGAAGATGGCAGAAACAGGCACCACAAAACACTTAAAGCTTGTTAGACACTGATGAAGCCAAGGTCATCTACTGCATCCCAAGCATCACCAGTTATCATGACTTTTGTTTTATTACCAGACTTTGATGACTTTGTGCAATTCTGCTTCACTTAAATCCAATTTATGCATGATTCGAAAGATATCAGAGATATCATTTTGGTCCCTTTTTGAGTGTGAAGGACAAAACCCAACCATATATATGGATATATAATACCTCCTCTAACTACAATTAGGATACAGGACAGCCCCATGACACAACATGCTGCATTTTGTCCATTTAATAGGATACAACTCCTAATTGCTTGAGAGACCTCTTAACTTGCTGTGCTGCATACTAGTGTAAGTACAAAAGGGAGAGATAATGTCAAATGATTGGAGGACTTTGAGACAAGTGGTCAAGAGAAGCAAGTTGAACTTTTACATAGTGGACAAAAAAAATCTTCCTTCAACTATGGACATATGGTAAACCAGCACTCATCATATTCCAACTTCCAGGGATTTGTAATCCTAGAGATTACTAAGAACAGGTACCTTTTGGGGGCAGCTGGGTAGCTCAGTGGAGTGAGAGTCAGGCCTAGAGACAGGAGGTCCTAGGTTCAAACCCCGCCTCAGCCACTTCCCAGCTGTGTGACCCTGGGCAAGCCACCTGACCCCCATTGCCCACCCTTACCAATCTTCCACCTATGAGACAATACACCAAAGTACAAGGGCTAAAAAAAAAAAAAAAAAAAAAAAAAAAAAAAAAAAAAAAAAAAAGAACAGGTACCTTTTAGTGAGATCATTCTTTCTTTCTTTCCTTGGTTGAGCTAAGGTATTTAATCTTGCTCCTAAGCCAAAGATTTCTTTTACTCTGGTGTATCCTGTTGTCTACCTTTAATGTATATCTTCTTTAATTTTTATTTACTGTTTACTTTGATAAATAAATTTATTAGCTATTCAAGATGGTATTTTTGTGTCACTAGCATTTGGAGCTAAGCTGGTGATGGTAAACTAAAGATTACTCAGCTGTTAAGTTCAATCAAAGAAAGTGATATTTATCCCAGGGCCCAAAGTATTATCCCTCTAGATTTCCAGTATCTGAGGTGGGGTAACTAAATATTTTAGCCCAAAACTTGCTTTAGAGATAGATGAGAGGAGCAAGTGCTCAGTCATAGGCTTCCTCCTGCTTTTAAGGGGAAAAGTAAAAATCACAGTCTCCCTTTGAAGGTCAGATTCCAGGTCATGTTAGTCCACATTTGACATGAGTTATCTTTATATCTAGTCAACAACCATACATCCATATACACTACATGAAAATGTTTATCTTATTTGGTGTTAAGTTCAGAATTAATTTTTTTTCAAAAATGGCAAGAAAAGAGTTATACTGATTGCTTATGATCTATTGTATTCCCTTTCTGTTTTTTTTCTGATATAAAAGCTGTCCTATTTTTAATATGCACATTGTTACCATGAGTACTTATAACAGTGACTAGGCATTTATTTGCTCAATTCTGTGAAGACCTAAACACAAGCTATATATGTATATATATATATATATATATTCCCCCCCCCCTCCAAAGTAGACTATGGGTAGGACCATAACAAGTCAAAGAGAGTGTGATTTTTTGGGTTACCCAGTGGGTAATTTTTTGGGTCAACCTTTGAAACTGATCTGATCAGATAACTGATTTAGAAAGTTGCAAAGTGCTATGTGGAGTTCTGGGAAAAGAAAAGGTAGAAATCAGGGAAGGATCTGAGGACATGGAATATCACAGGACAGCAGAATATCAGAGTTGGAGAGGGGTTTAGTGATTGCCTAGGCCAGCGATGGTGAACCTTTTAGAGACCAAGTGCCCAAACTACAACCCTCATGCCTTATGTGAGCTGCCCTCTAAAACCCAGACAGGGGATGGAGGACATGGGCTGCTGGGCAGAGGAGTGAGTCATGTGAGAAATGTCCTCAGGCACATGTGGAGAGGGGGAAGGGAGCAGACATGCCATAGATTTGCCAACACAGACCTAGACAATTCACCCTTGGTAAAAGGTCATATAATCATATACAATCACTATTTGAAGATTTTAATGATGAGAAACATAATCTCTAGATATAAATCATTCCATTTTTTAACATCTCTATTTTACTTGGGTTTTTTTGTCCTAACAGTTTTGTTAAGTGAAGTTGTGAAGATTATTTGAAGGAACTCAGGGACATAGCAGGAGTTTAGATGCAGAGAATCTTTGTGGCAGCAGAAGAGGAAAGCATTTTAAAAGGTAGACAAATGCCTAAAACTTTTCTTGATGGGAAACATTTCCTTGCAATTAATCTTAATCTGACCTTTCAGTTTCTACCATTTATCCTAATTCTGTTCTAGTTCAGCTACAGGACCATGAAAAAGTCATTTTCCCTCTCTGCCTTCTCATTTGTAAAATAAGAAGGTGGGGCTACACGTGCCTTAAAGTACCTTTTAATTCTGTATCTCATGATCCTATGATCCTAATTTTGGCCTCTAAGGCCAAACTCAAATAAGCCTCCATGAAAGTCTTTCAAAAACTTGAAGGTAGAAGTTATATTTCTTCCTATCCCCAAAGTTCTCTTCTGCCTCCTAAATATTTTTATCCAATATGCATATAATATAGGTTTTAGTTCTCGTCTGAGTTTTTGGGACCTGCTCCTGTTTGTCAATATTCTTCCTAAGCCTCTTGGCTGAGGGTAGTGGAACAAGTTAGATCAGTGAGTAAGTACGTTCAGGCTCTTGTTATGTCTCAAATGGTCAAAAGTCCAACTAGAGTTTGCCATCAACTAATCCAGGTAAAGTGCTAACACAGCCTCCAAGAATTAAATGCAAGATCCAGTTTAGCAGTGAATAAATTTGATAGCCCGGAACCTACTGACTTGTCTATCAGCTTATGGAGTAGAGGGATAGGTGTCTCTAATGGGCATATTGCCTATCAGTGAATTTGACAAAGTGAATGTTTTGTAGCAACTGTTTTGAGTTTAAGCCCATTTCCCCTAGATACCTAGATGCTAGGGGGCAAAATGTCCTTGGTATTGAGGGAAATTCTTTGTACTTCTTTTCTTATTGTATCATCTCAGTAAATATTAATTTGTAAAAGCTATTTGATGTCAGTAGTTAAATTGATAGTAGGGCACTACTCAATTGGATCAATCAACATAAGGGAGATAATAATTGTAACTGGCAATCAATAAAGGAGAAAATGTATTAGAATGGATCTAGAGCTAATAGCAAAAAAAAGACACCCCAGTGTTTCATGTCCCCATAGGGTTGAGGAGGGAGATATAGCCCTTTGAACTCCCGAGTCCCAATCTGCTTGCGTATGTGTGGATTGGAAAAATAAGTATAAAGTATACCTACTACAAGGTATTAAAAAGATGAGATTTGCTTTCAAGGGAAATCTGGGTGATTAAAGGAGTTTTATATTTTTCTAAAGGCAATTCAACCTACTCTCTTTCTCATGTTCAACTCTGAACCCAACTCATTGTCCATCTGTATCAATTGTTCCAGGTATGCAAACTACTGGGCAAGTTCTGTAAGTTGGCCGTCCAAATGAAATGTAATCCATGAAACAGATACTCTTTGTATACTTGGTATTTCCTTTGTTGATGGGCAACCAAACCAAATTCTCTTGTGTGATTACAGATCTCTTCCAGAAAGCTCTGAAATGTTTTGGGTTTTGGTGAAACCAACATAAATGCATCCATAAATAAAAGTATTTGGTTTGCTTCATCAACCATAGGTAATGTATCCATGTTGAGCTTAAGGTGCGAGGCTTTGGTCTAAATCTAATTTCTTCTATTCTGCTTTCCAATTTTCCCAGAAATTTTTATTATCAAATAAGGATCTCTTTTCTAAATAGGCGGGGTCTTTGTATATATCAAACACTAGGCTACCAGACTTGTTTTGTATCTGTGTACTGTGTGCCTAGACTGTTTCATTCATTGATCTTTTTAACCAGGTCCAATTTGTTTTCATGACTGCTGGTTTGTAGTACAGCTTGATGTCTGGAGCTGTTAGGTCGTCTTCCTTCTCACATTTTCTCATTATTTCCCTTAAGATTTTTTACCTTTTTTGTCTCTATAGGAATTTCATTACTATTTTTCTAGTTCTGATGGTCACATGCTAGTCAGTATCAGAGGTAAGATTTAAATCCAGAACCACTATGTCCCCAGTGGTACAGCTAGCAAATGATAGCACCAGTATCTGAGTCTGTGGCTTCCAAGATTCCAAGCTCAGTCCTCTTTTCATCCTGCCACAAGACCTCCTCAATCTCTAGGGGAGATAAAGGAAATGAGGATCAGAGGTCAGAATTAGGTTCCAGTTATGGTGGTAGTTGCAAAAAAAAGTGGGGGAGAAAGGTGAACTGATGAACAGATCAACATCTGAACAGTTATAAATTGTCATCTGGGTAATTTGGTTCAATCTGGCCATTTTTTGAATCTATACAGAGGAGATTCAGGATACACCTAGGGGCCAGAGAGGTGTAGTGGGCTAGAAAACATACACGTAGGCCACAAAAATCAGGAAAAATTTAAAAGTATGGAAAGATAAAAACCACGAGGCTAAAGATAAAAGATTTTTGACTCAAAGAGAGAGCCTAAGAAGCTGATTTTTTTCCATTTTTTTCCTAGGGACAAGCTATATGATGTTGTCCATAGCACATTCAACTTGGAATTAAGAAGCTGTTTTTTGGTTGTGTTCAACTCTTCTTGACCCTACTGTCAATGGCATCTTTCTTGGCAAAGATATTGAAATGGTTTGCCATTTCCTTCTCCATTACAGGAAGGCAAACAGAGGTTCATCGACTTGTTGGTATTAAGATAGAGTTAGGAAGACCTCAGTTCATATCCTCACTGAGACACTTACTAGCTGTGTGATAGATCTTGGGAAAGTCACTGAATTTTGGTCGTCTCAGTTTCCTCATTTGTAAAATGGAGACAATAGCACTTCATAAGGTTGCTTCAAGGACGAAATGAGATACTATGTGTAAAATAATTTGAAAACCCTAAAGATCCACATAAATGCTAGTTTTCATTATTTTTCACCAAGACCTAAAACTTATGGCTAGACTGTTTATATTCCCTTCTTGAGAGGCAAGATGGGTTAGTGGGAAAAAGAACTGAATGTGGAGAAAAAGACAAGTTTAAATTCTGATTTTGCTCTTTATTATCTGTTTGACCTTAGGTAATTTTCTTAATTCTCTGGATTCCCATTTCCTTATGTCAAATGAAGAGGTGGGATGGAATAATAGCTAAGGTGCATTCGAACCCTAAATCCTATGATTAGCATTTACAGCCATGGGGATCTTGTTCTCTGTTCTTCTTTAGTGTGATTACATCCTTCTTGAGAGGGGTTACCAGGATTGAAGATAGGATTTCATGTGCAGAGACCATATCAGAAGATCATCCCTACTTTATTTCAGTCATTTCCCATCTGAGGGAACTCTTCTATGCAGTATCTCTGGATACCCCATCATTCTGGAAAATTATTTCAGTACTAGATCTCACAATTTGGAAGTACTCTCTGGCCCTGGAGTCTTTCCCTCTGACTGGAGAATGGAAAGCTCTTCCCAGAACTTCCACTCAAGGAAGGTGCTTAGGACAGCCATTTCTTCATTTTCTACCATGCCCTCATATTGGGTCCTTTCTCTCATGATTCCCTTTTCAGCTTCCTTTTATATGTTGTCTTTCTCATTAGACTATAAACTCTTAGGGCCAGCTAGGTGGCTTAATGGATAGAGAGCCAGGCCTAGAGATTGGAGTCAAATTTGACTTTAGACATTTCCTAATTGTGTGATTTGGGCAAGTCACTTAACTCCAATTGCTTAGTCCTTACCTCTCTTCTGCCTTGGAACTAATACATAGTATTGATTCTAAGTTGGAAGGTAAGAGTTTTAAAAAAAAAGAATGTAAACTCTTTGAGGGCAGGAACTGTTTTTTTATTTTTGTGTGTATTCGTATTCCTACTTCTTTGCACAATGCTTGGAACATAGAAAGGGCTCAATAAATACTTGCTGACTTGACTATCGATCAACTAACCAGCATTTATTAAATATCTACCGTGTTCCAGGTAAATAGTGCAAGGAGATGAGGGACAAAAAGACAAAAATGAAATACAAAACTTGTGCACTATTGGTAGGGAAGAGGAGGACATGAACCCACATAAATATAAACAAAATATATACAATATTAATTGAAGGTTATGTGGTTGCAGGGAGGTATTGAGAGAAGGTTCCAATAGCTAGGAGAAACCAAAAAAGCCTAAAGTGAGAGTTGGCACATGGGCAGAGGTTTGAAAGAAAATAGATGATAAAAAGTAGAGATGAGGAGGGAATGCCTTTTAGGCATTCCAGCTAATCTATGCAAAGGTAAGGGAATAGGAGATAGACTCTCATGTGTGAGGAACAGCCAGAAAAAGGCCAATTTGCCTGGATCATAGAGTACTTGGAGGCAAGTAGTATATGATAAAAAATTGAAAGAAAAGTTGGAGCCAGCCTATGAAAGGCTTTAAATAACAAAAGAATTTTTATTTGATCCTAAGGGTGATAAGGGGAGGGAGGAGAAGGAATACATATTTATAAAGTACCTGCAGTGTGCCAAGCACTGTGCCAAGGGCACTGGAGTTTACTGAATAGTGTGGTGACTTGCTGAAACTCATACCTTAGGAAAATCACTTTGGCACCTTTATATAGGATGTATTGGAGGGGAAGAGACTTCTGGGAGGGAGAGCAATTAGGAAGATACTGCAATAGTCCAGAAGAGAGTTAATAATAGCCTGAATTAGAGTGGTGGCCTGTGAACAGAGAGAAAGGGATGGATACAAATGCTGTTGTGGCTATAGAAGCCACCAGGCTTGGAAGCTGATTGGAAATGTGTGGAGAAGAGTGAGGATTTGAGCATGATTCTAGATTGTGAACCTGGATGACTGGAAGAATCTTAATGGAAACAGGGAGGTTCAGCCTTATATCTAATGCCCAGTACTGTTAACTTTCATTACTTTCAGGTTTGCCATTAAGAGAAGGCACTTTCTACTTCTCTTTCCTGGGCTCTCCTTCCCATACCTGAACATAGACTGGTTCCCCCTATATATCCTATATTACAGTCACATTGGCACCCTCCTCCCTGGTAGCCATGGACACCAGACAGTGGAAGGAGGAGGACCAGACACAAGTCTTTATTCCCTTTGCTAACTGCTCAGCTTAGGATAGAAATAGCTTTACTGTTCATTTCAATTAGATTTAAAATTTTTTCTTCTTGCCTGAAAGAGAAAAGGACCTATTAGCACAAAAATATTTATAGTTGCTCTTTTTGTGGTGACAAAGAATTGGAAACTGAAAGGATGTCCATCAATTGGGAAATGACTGAGAAAATTGTGGTAAATGGCGATGGAATACTAATGTGCTATATGAAACAAGAAGAAGAATGATTTCAGAAAAACCTGGAAAGACTTATATGAACTAATGCAAAATGAACTGAGAAGAACCAGAAGAACATTGTACACAGTAAGAGCAATATTGTAATAATGATCAACTGTGAATGACTTGGCTTTTATCAGCAATACAATGATCTAAGACAATTCCAAAGGAGCCATGATGAAAAATGCTATTCACCTCTAGAGAAAGAATTGCTGAATTCCGAGTGTAGACTAGAGCATACTTCTAAAACTGTCTTTATTTTTCTTGTTTTGTGTGTTTTCTTTTTCAACATGGTTAATCAGTGATTCCCAAAGTGGGTGCTACTGCCCCCTGGTGGGTGCTGCAGCAATCCAGGGAGGCGATGATGGCCATAGGTGCATTTATCTTTCCTATTAATTGCTACTAAAATAAAAAAAATAATTTCCAGGGGGCTAAGTAATATTTTTTCTGGAAAGGGGGTGGTAGACCAAAAAAGTTTGGGAACCACTGAAAGATGTTTTCCATGACTTCTTATGTAAAAAAATGGGCATATTAGGTGGCACAATGGATAGCATGCTGGTCCTGGAGTTAGGAAGACCCGTCTTCCTGAGTTCATATTCACTCTCAGATATTTAGTAGCTGTGTGACCCTGGACAAGTCACCTAATTCTGTTTGCCTTAGTTTCTTCATCTATAAAATAAGCTGGAGAAGGAAATGGCAAACCACTCCAATATCTTTGCCAAGAAAACCCCAAATGGGGCCATGAAGAGTCTGAAACAACTAAACAACAGTGCTGTATAGTACAGTTATAGGGATAGGAGGCATTTGGGATAAGGAATGACATTGGACCTGTCCATTAGGAAGATTATTTAAGTAGTTTTGTAGAGGGTACGTTAGAGAAGAAAGAGAGTGGGAAACCAGTTAGGAAACTATTACAATATTCCAACCTAGAGGTGATATGAGAGCCTGAACACCAGTTATAGAATGTGAAAGGTGATCCAGTAGCAATCTTGTCTAATGCATATACAAAAGGAATCTCCCATTATAACACTCTGGATATATTGCCATCTCATCTCTGTATAGGAGTGGAAAGCCATTACTTCTCTAGTTAGGCCACTCCACTTTGGGGTAGCTCTAATTGTTAGGAAGTTTTTCTTAACCTAAAGTGACCTCTTTGTAACTTCTATCTGTTGCTTCTGATTTTAGCCACCAGAGGCCAAATAGACCAAGTTCAATTCCTTCTCCACATGAATATTAGAAAAGAGTCATCATATCTCATTGGAGTCCTCTCTACTCTAGGCTAAACCTTCCCAGTTTCTTCAACCAATCCTCATACAACGTGAATCTAAAATCATTTACTACTCTAGATGCCCCACTCTGAACACGATCCAGATTATCACTATTGTTTTTAAACCATGGCACTCAGAACTAAATATAGATGAGGTCTGATGAATGTAGAGGATAGTGAGACTATCACTTCCCTATTCCTAGAAGCTACATCTCACTTAATGTAACCCAAGATCATGTTAGATATTTTTTTTTTGTCTGCCACATGCTGACTCATATTGAAATTGTAGTCCACTATAACCCAAAGATCTTTTCAGAATTGCCTCCTGAGAATTTCTTTTTAATATATACTGAATTGGTACTGCAATTTAAGTCTTGAATTAGAGATTCCAGTCAACCTATTGACTTTTACATTTCTTTTATTCTTAGTAATTCCAAGATATCTTTTCCCCCAGTAAAGTCGGTAAGGGAGATAATGAAGCTTTTTCTTTTGAGTCAGTGACTACTCACTGTCAGCTTTGAGGGTGGGGAGGGTTTGAGAGTTTTGGTGGACCACCCCCCAGTTAGCTATTTACCAATTAGAGATATCTTGGGATATCCAAGGGAGGGACTGAATAATGAGCTCCCAAAATAGTATTTATGGACTTGTGCCAGAGGACTTAGGGGTCTTTGATTATTGAGAGAATCATTTGACCAATTCATTTATCTTGATTGGTCAATTAAGAAATTAATTTAATATGCAGAAATATGACCTCTCAAATTTCCAATGGTCACATTTCCAACTGTGCCTTCTCCATCTTATAATCATGAATTTGATTTTTTTTGGTACCCAAATGTAAGACTTTATATTTTTGCCTGATTGAAATTAATGCCTTAAATGACAGGACTGGATCAGATATCTCTGCAAAGACAGAAAATTAACTAATTAGAGAAAAAATAAAAATGAACTTCAAATTAGAAGAAAAATCATGGAATTACAAAATTTGAAAGTTGGAAGGAACATTAATAGACATCTATTTTGACACACAAATAAAAGGAGTCACCAGCATAAGATGCCCCCCCAAATGGTAAAATATATACATTTTAAATCGTTACTTTCTGTCTTAGAATCGATAGTAAGTAATGGTTCCAAGGCAGTAGAGTAAGGGCTAGGCAATTGGGGTTAAGTGACATAATTAAGGTTATACAGCTTCAGGGAGTATCTGAAGCCAGATTTGCTACTAAGCCACCTACCTGCCCTTAAAATAAAGATTTAAAGAAAGCATCGCATGGATAAGAGGAGGCTATGTAGGCTAACTAGATAGAACCTCGCACTTGGAGTTCAAATTTACTTTCAACTACGTGCTAGTTAGGTGACCCTGGGCAAACAGTCACAACCCTCTGCCAACTTCAGTCTCTTCATTTGTAAAATAAGGATAATATCACATCTCAGGGTTGATGTGAGGATAAAATAAAATAATATTTGTATATCATTTTGCAAACTTCAAGTGCTATATAAGTGATTGCTATTATTAATTACATTATAATTACATTATAACAGTTCCTATTCAAACAAGCTATTGATAATGAAAAATAGGAAATGGATAAAGATAACTATTGATTATAATGCTACAAAGAGCTGGACCCAGGAGACAGGAATCATGTTTTTCTTTGGGGAACTACATTCTCTGGAAAACTCTGTGCTAGTTGAGCAGCTCTAGTAGATCTGGGTTTTAAAAGTGAATAGAAATCTCACTAGGAAGAATGAGATATGGATTGAGCAACTGGAAACCAAGACAAGAATAAGCGATCAGAGATATGGATCAGTGAGACCTGAAATAGTGGGAAGAATGGAAGCCACTAAAGGAGGAGGAGAATGCTCTTTATCCTGATGATATGGTTGTGACCTGGAGCTATGTATGGCTGGCTACATTTACTGATACTGACTTCCAGCCAGTACCACCCTCCAACTGTGCTAAGGAGACTGGAGGGTTTTCTGTGAGTAAGAGTATTATTCCCTTAGGAAACATTTATGGAGGAGTGGATTGTAGCCATTTGGGAATGAGTGCTAGGGAGTTTAATATATGATTTAATTCCATGCTATTGCTATTTCATTAAATGCCTTTGCTTTTATTTCACAGTCATGAGATTTGGTTCTGGAAAGGAAACATCAGTGGGGGCTTTTTAGCTTTTGGTTAAATAGATTATGACCTTAACAAGGCTTTTTAGGATTATAGAAAGTATATTGTAGGATTGAGGTGGTGGTGGTGGATGAAAATGGGGAAGGAGTTACATTAAAAAGGAATCCTAGGGATTTGAATTTGAGGGAGATGATTTCATATAGGATTGGGATGCTGTAGCATTAGAAGGAAACTTCTTGTAATTCACCTATTTCCTCCCTGTCCTGTTGAATGGATAGCAATGTTTTTCTGATAAGATTTTTCCAAGTCAAATCATTGATTTAAAATATTATATTGCTATACTGAACCTGCTATTGGCTGGAAGGATATTACTGAATTGTTGGTTTGGAAGAAGTTAGGTTTAGATTAATGCCTTATACCATATATTATAATAAGCTCACGATAAATGGCATGAATGTTAAAGGCTGAAATATACAGAGGAAAATGAGATTGCATACTTTTCATAGTTATGGTTGGGAGAGAGCTCTTTAATTAGATAAAAAGATAAATTAGATCATTTTGAGTATGTAAAGTTTTCTCAGGAGCAAAATCAATGCAACTAGGACAAGGATGGAAACGTCAACTGAGGAAAAGTCTTTGTGTTAACTATCTGATCAAGGTCTGATATCCAAATTATATTCAGAACTAATAAGGCAAAGGGTCATTCATTCCCCAGTGGATATATAGTTAAAGGATTTGAATACTCAAAAGTATTGCAAAATTTTAACAACATATGAAAGATCTCTCTGAATCACTAGTAATAATTGAAATGCAAATCAAAACAACTCTGGCTTTGCCCAGAGTTGCTCAATTTACATCCAGCAAAGTGGCCAAGGTGATTAAAAAAATGATATATCTAATTTTATAAGGAGTATAGATAGACAAGCCCACCAATACACTGTTGGTGAAGCTGTGAATCGATCCAACTATTCTGGAAAGTAATTGGGAATTATAATAACAAAAATGATGATGATGATAAACAGCTAACATTTCTATAGCACTTATTATGTACCAGGCACTATGATAAACTCTTTGCAATTAGTATCTTATTTGAATTTCACAATAACTCTGGGAAGCAGGTGCTATTATTATCCCAATTTTACAGATGTGGAAACTAAGGCAAACAGAAGTTAAGTGATTTGCCTGAGGCTGAATTTGAACTCAGATATTCCTGACTCTAAGCCCAGTGCTCTCTCTCCACTATGCCATCTACTCAACCCAACAAGGGACAATCATACTTAAAAAATGACTAAAATGTCCTTTGACCCAGAGTTCCTCTGCTAGGGATGGATGTACCATAGGAGGCCAAGTACCATGCCCCCAAAGGCATCACATATACCAGAATATTTAGAGCAACATTTTTTTAATGATTGCAAAGGATTAGAACAAAGTGGGTGACCATCAATTAAAGAATGCATAAACAAACTAGTATATAAATGTTATGGAATGCCATGCTGAAGAAATAATAATATAAAGGAATTATAAAATCATGGAAGACATAAATTAATGCAGATTGAAATAAGCAGATCAAGGAGGACAATGGAAAGTAGAAATGGAAATGACTGTTATATTATACATTGTATATCAGAGCATCAGGCTAAGTAGGCACGATGGCTCATTCATTTATTAGAAAAATGATGTACAATAGCAGCTCTGGACCTTTTATGGAGACTGTTGATTAGAAGAAGCACCTCTTAACTGTGATGATGATACAATTGATATGACTTTGCACGTGCTTTGGGCACTTGGGAGGAACCTCAGGTGAAATCTAATAAGTGACAAAGAAGCTGTAGCAGCATTATATGAATTGCTTGATATTGTCAATCATCTGGCCATCCCCAAAGACAACTGTGAACGGGGCTGTTCAGAAACTACTTATTAAATTGACTTACTACTGATCAGAAGCCAATGATTGTTTAAAGCCTTCCTGGGGAGAGATCAAGAGAGTAGGAGTGGATGTGAGAGGACTGTTGGCAGAAATAGCACCATCCTCAGCAGTTCATGATTCCAAGGCAACCCCTTCCTCAACAGTCAACTAGCGTTTATTAAACATCTCTTGCACACCAGGTTGTTCACACCTTTGCCTGGAACTTCCATCTTTGGTTTAAAGTATGTGAAGATGCCTGATAATGAAGTGCAGGTTATATGCAATTTGTATATTTCCTTGATAGTTGATGCAATATGCTATATGTGGTGGTGCTGGATATTAAGTTTCTGCATGTAAATTATATGGCTAGTCCATGCTACATGATTTCAATATGAATGTTGCATACCAGACACCCACATATGCCCTGCATATTTTAGGTGATTACCTATGACTGTGTTTTTTGCCAATTGATAAATGTTTGTACTATATACTCAATTGTACCCATGTATCTGGTGTGAATCTTTTCTTCCTTCCTCTCCCTCCCTCCCTCCTTCCCTCCCTCTCTTCCTTCCTTCCTTCCTCCCTCCCTCCCTCCCTCTCTTCCTTCCTTCCTTCCTTCCTTCCTTCCTTCCTTCCTTCCTGCCTGCCTGCCTGCCTGCCTTCCTTCCCGCCTTCCTTCTTTCCTTCTTCCCTTTCTTCATGGATTGTGCCCAAGGGATAGATATCTTGCTTTGCTTTTGGGAACTATATCTCCCAGAAGCCTGTGTGTTAGCTGAGTGATTTTTGGCAACCCCAGTTTTTAATGGAAGATGTAAAACTCTGGACAGAAAAAGATAGAGTGGATTGACTTGAGACCAGGCCAAGACTCAGTCAGTGACTGGAGACCAGGAATAGAGCCACCAGAGGCTTGGCTAGGAATAAGCAACTATCATCCAAGAAAGATATGACTTGAGACTGGGCCAGGATTAGTAAAACTAAAAACCCAGAGTAAAACTAAAAACTCTGGAAACCAGAGGCAGTAGTGAAAGCCATGGAAGGTCAAAGAGAGGTAATATGAAGAAGAATAAAGTATTTACATTTGGGGAGGTGGTTAAAGAAAGGCTTCTCAGAGAAGGGGACACTTGAAAATGGCCTAATAATTTACATAGAAAAAATAAAAACTAAATGAATGCATGAACCACTAAATCAATAAGGATTTGTATACATACACAGTCACACACAGACACACAGAGTAGTGAAATACATGGGAGTTTTGGAGAAAGAACACTGACAGCTGGGGGGGGATTGGGAAGGATTTCCTTTAGAAGATGATACCTAATCTTCATCTTAAAGGAAGAAAAACTGTCAGGCAGAGATAAGGGGGAAGGGGAAATGGAAAAGCATGTTCTCCAGATTATGATGCATAATTGAATAGAAAGTCCATTTAGTTAGACCATAAATGCATATATCTTTTGCCAACATTGAAGATCAGTGAAGTAGGTCCAAGAACTGAATAGGAGGAAGAGAGCAGACTGGATTATGTTTGGGAAATAGAATAGCACTTTCAGTGATCCCAAGATAATCTTTGACACAACAGAAAAAACTCTGACTCTATAGTTAGTCTCTGATGCTCATTATCTATGTGACCTTTGCTGAATCCCTCAACCATTCTAGAACTCAGTTTTCCCATTTATAAAATAGGGACAGGTGTCTGGATTAGATAACCTCTGAGATTCCTTTCAGTACTAATTTAATGATCCTATCATTGAAAGACCCCATCTTTTTAGCACTAGTATTCCCAATGCAGAAGAAATATGACAAAGTGGACAGAGAACTGGCCTCTGGGGTCAGGAAGATCTGGGTTTCAGTCTTGGTTCCCTCTTGCAAAGACTCTTGACATTGAGCTAGTCTCATAACTTCTCACTGTTCCCAGGCAATGGATTAATACTAAAAGTTTCAGAGAAAGTGCAGATCACATTATATAGGAAGTTTCTCATGGAGACTTCAATACCCTAAATAAGTTATAGACCTTATTTTAAAAAAAAATTCCCCAGTTAATGCTAAATGACTGAGTCTTAGATTACCAGTTTCTGAAGAAAGCGAATCATGGATGACTTAGTGGACAATGGAGAGATTTAATAGATTAGTAGGCTATGGCATGTTACTATCGAGGATGTATGTGGAGGAAGTGGCGTCTAGAAATGCATAGGCATAGAGATTGATTTCACTGGGTGCTTCCAGATAAGGAAACTCTCTCCCAGTTCAGTCTGGCACCTTTTTGCAAGAGCTGACTACAGTATTAAAGGCTTAATGGCTTGCCTTGAGTAAAAGCTAGTATATATCAGAAACAGAACTAAAATACCAATCTTTAGGGCTCCAAATCCAGTTCTCTATCCATTATACCATACTATATATAGGAAAACATTTGGGAAATGTATGTTTTTAAAGGAGATGAGCCATTTATACAGGCAACACTCTGGATATGAAGTCAGAAGACCTGAGTTTAAATGTCTCTTTCTCTGGCACTGTTCCCTCTATCACTTACTATCTGTAAGACATTTGATTTACATGGAACTCAGTTTCTTTGCTGGAAAATGAACAGGTTAGACTAGATGGTCTCTTGGGTCCCTTCTAACTCTAGATCTTTGATTCTACATAGGAAGAGCAAAGAATTATAGATGCATAGCCCGAGTGCTAGATTGTTTAGTTAGACAACTAGAATTTATTTACCCAAGAAATGTTAAAATACCTAGAAGTAGGTCCTGTACACACTGAATAAACTATAGAGGATTTATGGGAGGGTATGGTCAGAATGAGAAGGTCAACATGGGTTAATAGCTCTACCGTTGAAGGTAGTGCACATGTGGATCCACCGAAGACATTTTAAAGAAAAGTTGATGGAATAAATAAATTTCCAGACTTCAAAACATAGAGGAATTCTGGGAAGATGGTGGCTTAGATGGGGCAAATCTTAAAACCTCTGCACCCTTTCCACACTGAGATAGAAAACAATGTGCTTCAAGAAGAAAGAGGACCAAATATGACGCAAATATGATACTGATTCCAAAGCCAGGCAGACCAAAAACAGAGAAAGAAAACTATAGACGAATCTCCCTAATGAACATAGATGCAAAAATCTTAAATAGAATACTAGCAAAAAGACTCCAGCAAGAGGTTTATCCATCATGATTAGGTGGGATTTATACCAGGAATGCAAGGATGGTTCAACATTAGGAAAACTATGCACATAATTGACTATATCAACAAGCTAACAAACAAAAATCA
>NC_058132.1:86256951-86280065 GCF_016433145.1 Gracilinanus agilis
ATGTCTCTTTCTCTGGCACTGTTCCCTCTATCACTTACTATCTGTAAGACATTTGATTTACATGGAACTCAGTTTCTTTGCTGGAAAATGAACAGGTTAGACTAGATGGTCTCTTGGGTCCCTTCTAACTCTAGATCTTTGATTCTACATAGGAAGAGCAAAGAATTATAGATGCATAGCCCGAGTGCTAGATTGTTTAGTTAGACAACTAGAATTTATTTACCCAAGAAATGTTAAAATACCTAGAAGTAGGTCCTGTACACATTGAATAAACTATAGAGGATTTATGGGAGGGTATGGTCAGAATGAGAAGGTCAACATGGGTTAATAGCTCTACCGTTGAAGGTAGTGCACATGTGGATCCACCGAAGACATTTTAAAGAAAAGTTGATGGAATAAATAAATTTCCAGACTTCAAAACATAGAGGAATTCTGGGAAGATGGTGGCTTAGATGGGGCAAATCTTAAAACCTCTGCACCCTTTCCACACTGAGATAGAAAACAATGTGCTTCAAGAAGAAAGAGGACCAAATATGACGCAAATATGATACTGATTCCAAAGCCAGGCAGACCAAAAACAGAGAAAGAAAACTATAGACGAATCTCCCTAATGAACATAGATGCAAAAATCTTAAATAGAATACTAGCAAAAAGACTCCAGCAAGAGGTTTATCCATCATGATTAGGTGGGATTTATACCAGGAATGCAAGGATGGTTCAACATTAGGAAAACTATCCACATAATTGACTATATCAACAAGCTAACAAACAAAAATCACATGATCATTTCAATAGATGCTGAAAAAGCCTTTAACAAAATACAACACCCATTCCTACTGAAAAGTATAGAAAGTATAGGAATAGAAGGACCTTTCCTAAAAATAATAAACAGTATATATCTAAAACCATCAACAAGCATTATATGCAATGGGGGTAAATTAGAAGCCTTCCCAATAAGATCAGGTGTGAAACAAGGATGCCCATTAACACCTCTATTATTTAACATTGTACTAGAAACACTAGCAGTAGCAATTAGAGAAGAAAAGGAAATTGAAGGTATTAAAATAGGCAACGAGGAGACTAAGCTATCACTCTTTGCAGATGATATGATGGTCTACTTAAAAAATCCTAGAGAGGGGCAGCTGGGTAGCTCAGTGGAGTGAGAGTCAGGCCTAGAGACAGGAGGTCCTAGGTTCAAACCCGGCCTCAGCCACTTCCCAGCTGTGTGACCCTGGGCAAGTCACTTGACCCCCATTGCCCACCCTTAGCAATCTTCCACCTATGAGACAATACACCAAAGTACAAGGGTTTAAAAAAAAAATCCTAGAGAATCAACTAAAAAGCTAGTAGAAATAATCAACAACTTTAGCAAAGTTGCAGGATACAAAATAAATGCACATAAATCATCAGCATTTATATATATTTCCAACAATTCACAGCAACAAGAGTTAGAAAAAGAAACATCATAAAATCACCTTAGATAATATAAAATACTTAGGAATCTATCTACCAAAACAAACACAGGAATTATATGAATACAACTACAAAACACTTTCCAAACAATTAAAACTAGATCTAAACAACTGGGAAAACATTGATTGCTCATGGGTAGGACGAGCTAACATAATAAAAATGACCATTCTACCCAAATTAATTTAGTTATTTAGTGCCACACCTATCAAAGTACCAAGAAACTTTTTTACAGAATTAGAAAAACTGTAACAAAGTTCATTTGGAAGAACAAAAGATCAAGAATATCAAGGGAAATAATGGAAAAAAGTGAAGGAAGGTGGCCTAGAAGTACTAGATATTAAACTATACTATAAAGCAGTGGTCATCAAAACGATATGGTACTGGCTAAGAGACAGAAGGGAGGATCAGTGGAATAGACTTGGGGTAAGTGACGTCAGCAAGACAGTCTATGATAAACTCAAAAAGCCCAACTTTTGGGACAAAAATCCACTATTTGACAAAAACTTCTGGGAAAATTGGAAAACAATATGGGAGAGATTAGGTTTAGATCAATATCTCACACCCTACACCAAGATAAATTCAGAATGGGTGAATGACTTGAATATAAAGAAGGAAACTATAAGAAAATTAGGTGAACACAGAATAGTATACTTGTCAGATCTCTGGGAAAGAAAATATTTTAAAACCAAGCAAGAGTTAGAAAAAATTATAAAATGTAAAATAATTTTGATTGTATTAAATTAAAAAGGTTTTGTATAAACAAAAACAATGCAACCAAAATCGGAAGGGAAACAACAAATTAGGAAAAAATCTTTGTAACAAAAAACTCTGACAGAGGTCTAATTATTTAAATATGCAAGGAGCTAAATCAATTATACAAAAAAATCAAGCTATTCCCCAATTGACAAATGGCCAAGGGACATGAATAGGCAGTTTTCAGATAAAGAAATCAAAACTATCAATAAGCACATGAGAAAGTGCTCTAAATCTCTAATAATTAGAGAAATGCAAATCAAAACAACTCTGAGGTATCACCTCACATCTAGCAGATTGTCTAAAAAGACAGCAGGGGAGAGTAATGAATGTTGGAGGGGATGTGGCAAAATTGGGACATTAATGCATTGCTGGTGGAGTTGTGAATTGATCCAACCATTCTGGATGGCAATTTGGAACTATGCCCAAAGAACGTTAAAAGATTGCCCACCCTTTGATCCAGCCATACCATTGCTGGATTTGTACCCCAAAGAGATCATAGGGAAAAAGACATTTACAAAAACATTTATAGCCACGCTCTTTGTAGTGGCAAAAACTGGAAAACGAGGGTATGCCCTTCAATTGGGGAATGGCTGAATAAATTGTGGTATCTGTTGGTGATAGAATACTGATGTGCTCAAAGGAATAATGAACTGGAGGAATTCCATTTAAATGGAATGACCTCCAGAAATTGATGCAGAGTGAAAGGAGCAGAACCAGGAGAACACTATACACAGAGATGGATACACTGTGGTAAAATTGAATGTAATGGACTTCTTTACTAGCAGCAATGCAATGATCCAGGACAACTCTGAGGGATTTATGGAAAAGAACACTACCCACATTCAGAGGAAGAACTACAGGAGTGGAAACACAGAAGAAAAACAACTGCTTGAACACATGGGTTGATGCAGACATGATTTGGGATGTAGACTCTAAATGATCACCCTAGTACAACTATCAATAATATGGAAATAGGTCTTGATAGATGACACATGAAGAAACCAGTGGAAATGCGTGTTGACTATATGTGTGGTGGTTTGGGGGGTAGAAAATAAGAGTATGAATTATGTAACCATGGAAAAAAATTTTTCTAAAAAATAAAACAAAACAAAAAACATTATAAATTTATCTTTATCAAAATCTAGTATTGGAGGGAAATAGAGAAGTAAATGATAGATGAGACAGCACATGCAACCCAATATTACTTTAGCTGTATTTTCGACCCTCTCTTCCCCAGTCTCAAGGACTGAAGTAGTAATTTTCCTGGCCAATTCCAAACCCCTCATTTGGGTCCATGATCTCATCGCCTAACAGCTCCTCAGTTATCTCTTTTGTCATCCCTTCTTTTCTTAAATTTTAACCTCTCCTTTTCCAAAGGTGCCTTCCTTCCCCCCTCCCCCCACATATTCCCAGAACTTTTCTTACAAATTTGACTCAGTTCTCTCTCTATTTTTTTAAAACCCTTACCTTCTGTCTTGGACAATACTGTGTATTGGCTCCAAGGCAGAAGAGTGGTTAGGGTAGGCAAAGGGAGTCAAGTGACTTGCCCAGGGTCACACAGCTTGGAAGTGTCTGAGGTCAGATTTGAAACTAGGACCTCCCATCTCTAGGCCTGGCTCTCAATCAACTGAGCTACCCAGCTGCCCCCTCAGTTCTCTATATATTTGAGAAAAGATATTTGTCAGAGAAACTTTCCTTTTTTTCTTTTTAAAAGTTCAATTAATTCATTAATTAATTAGGGATATTTCTCCATAGTTACATGATTCATGTTTTTTCCCTCCTCTTCCCCCACCCCCCTCCCATAGCCAATAAGCCATTCCACTGGGTTTTACACGTATCATTGATCAAGACTTATTTCCATATTATTAGTATTTGCACTAGGGTGATCGTTTGGAGCCTACATCCCCAGTCAGATCCCCATCGAAATATGTGATCAACCATATGTTTTTTTTCCCCTGTGTTTCTGCTCCCACAGTTCTTCCTCTGAATGTGGATAGCATTCTTTCTCATAAGTTCCTCAGAATTGTCCTGGATCATTACCTTGCTGCTAGTAGAGAAGTTCTTTATATTTGATTGTGCCACAGTGTATCCATCCATCTCTGTGTATAATGTTCTCCTGGTTCTGCTCCTTTCCCTCTGCATCAATTCCTGGAGATTGTTTCAGTTCACATGGAATTTCTCCAGTTCATTATGCCTTTGAGCACAATAGTATTCCATCATCAACAGATACCCACAATTTGTTCAAACATTCCCTAATTGAAGGGCATCCCCTCATTTTCCAATTTTTTTTTTTGCCACCAGAAAGAATATGGCTATAAATATTTTTGTACAAGTCTTTTTCCTTATTATCTCTTTGGGGTACAAACCCAGCAGTGGCATGGCTGGATCAAAGGGCAGACAGTCTTTTAACATCCTTTGGGCATAGTTCCAAATTGCCCTCCAGAATGGTTGGATCAATTCACAACTCCACCAGCAGTGCATTAATGCCCAATTTTGCCACATCCCCTCCGACATTTATTACTTTCCTTTGCTGTCATATTAGTCAATCTATTAGGTGTGAGGTGATACCTCAGAGTTGTTTTGATTTGCATTTCTCTGATTATAAGAGATTTAGAACACTTTCTCATGTGCTTATTGATAGTTTTGATTTCTTTATCTGAAATTGCTTATTCATGTCCCTTGCCCATTTATCAATTGGGGAATGGCTTGATTTTTTGTATAATTGATTTAGTTCCTTGTATATTTGAGTAATTAGACCTCTGTCAGAGTTTTTCGTTATAAAGCTTTTCTCCCAATTTGTTACTTCCCTTCTAATTTTGGTTGTATTGGTTTTATTTGTACAAAACCTATTTAATTTAATGTAATCAAAATTGTTTATTTTACATTTTGTAATATTCTCTATCTGTCAGAGAAACTTTCTATAAAACTTTCCCTCAGTTTTCTGCTTTCTTTCTAATCTTGGTTATATTGGTTTTGTTTGTATAAAACCTTTTAAATTTGATGTAGGTCAAAATTATCCATTTTGCATTCAGTAATGTTCTCTTTCTCTTGTTTGGTCATAAATTCTGTCATTATCCACAGATCTGACAGGTAAACTAACTTATGCTTCCCTAATTCGTTTTTGATATCATCCTTTATGTTTAACTCATGTACCCATTTTGACCTTATCTTAGGATACAGTGTGAGGTGTTGGTCTATACCTAGTTTCTGTCAAACTGCTTTCCATTTTCCCAGTAGTTTTTGCCAAATAGTGAGTTCTTGCCCCTAAAGCTGGGATCTTTTCATTTGTCAAATTCTAATTAGTATTATGAACCTAATCTATTCACTGATCCCCACTCTTAGCCAGTACTAGATTGTTTTGATGATTACTGCTTTATAATATAATTGTATATCTGGCACTACTAAGTCACATTACTTAACATTTTTTTCATTAATTCCTGTTGATATTTTTTACCTTTTGTTCTTCCCAAAAATTTTTATTATTTTCTAGCTCTATAAAATAATTTTTTTTTTTTGCAATTTGATTGCTATGGCACTGAATAAGTAAATTAATTTTGGTAGGTAGGTGGTTCAGAGGATAGAATGCTGGGTCTGTAATCAGGAAGAATCATCTTCATGAGTTGAAATCCAGTCTCAGACACTTAGTAGTTGAGTGACAGTGCAAATCACTTAACCCTATTTGCTTCAGTTTCCCCATCTGTAAAATGAGCTGAAGAAGGAAATAGCAAACCACTTTAGTATCTTTACCAAGAAAATCCCAAATGTAGCTGTGGAGAGTAGACATGACTCAGAAACAGCTGAACAACAAAAACAAGTAAATTAATTTAGATAATTTTAATTTATAGTCTATATAAATATTTTGTTGCTTTATAATATTTTTATTACATTAGCTCAACCTGTCCATGAGCAACTAATAATTTTTCAATTGTTCAGATCTGACTTTGTATGAAAAGTGCTTTGTAATTGTGTTTATGTAGTTCCTTGGCAGGTAGTGGTAGTCCTACTGTTAATTCTCCAATATCTCTTAATTGTTCAACTCATTGGTCTTTTGTCAGTTTTCATCCTTCTAGACCTCTCTGCAGTGTTTGACACTGTTGACCACTCTGTCTTTCTCCTCCTTTCCTGGGTTTTCATGTCACCTTTTTCTCTTGATTATCTTCCTATCTGGTAGACCAAACCTTTTTACTTACTTTCTTGAGATATGAAACAAATTAAAAGCCTCTTATTTAGTAAAATTGAAGATATTATGAAATATTTTCCCCTAAAGTCTTTTTCAATCTCCTGGGGAAAAACTGCAAGAAAGATGGGTGACAAATCAAAGGCAAGAAGGCAAGTGGATTAAGATTGATAATGATATGCAATCTTATCTGGTTCTAATTATTGCCTTCTTGCCGACCTGAAATGCTTGGCTCTAGATCTGCTCTTCTCCATTGAGGAAGAATTAAACTGTCTTGGAAGAAAGTCCTTTTATTTAATTCAGAGAGAGGGGATGGTCTAGGAGGGAATGGAAAGTTAACTTCATTACTTTATAATTCTTGAATGTTAAACCAAACTATATTTTTATATATTGTGATATTTTCCTTGTTCAAGATTTTTTACATGATTTCCTTGGGGCATGTTGGAGGGCATGGTGGAATTCCAGTTTGGATATCTCTCTCCATGCTAAAAATACTTGGATATTAGTTAATCCTAAATATTAAAAGTTATCTTTAGAAGGCTTAAGTCTATATTTTCTATCAGAAGGTTCATCATGATGCATTGACCTAAACCTGAGGGTATCACAAAGCTCTGTCCCTCTTTTCCCTCTCCCTCTTTTCCTTTCCCTTCACCACCTCTATCATCATCATCCTTGTCATTTAAAGCAACAAAAACTCCCTTGTATTCACCTTTCATCTCATTGTGAGTGACTCTAAAAATATATGCTGTCCTTATTTCTCTCCTGAGCTCCAACCCTGCAACTCCAGCTGCCTACTAGACATCTTACCTTGGATGATCCATAAACATCTCAAACTCAGCATATCCAAAATGGAACTCATCTTTCTTCTAGAGTCTTTGTCCTCCCCTCCTCTTCCTTCTCTTACCTCCTTTTCCTCCTATCCTTCCAATTTTTGTCTAGGACATCACCATTCTTCAATTCATCCAAGTTTGAAACTTGGGATTCACCCCTGACTTTTTATTTTTGCTAATATTCCCATACCTGTCAGCTGCTAAGTCTTATTGATCCCTCAACTTTGGCATTTATCTTATAACAGCTATACTTGGGAAATTGTTAAGTGCTATGGTATAAAATGGATGTAGATGCATAACCCAGTGGAATTGCTTGTCAGCTCTGGGAGGGGGAAGGGGAAAGGAGAGGGAAAGAACATAAATCATGTGACCATGGAAAAATACTTAAAAATAAATAAATAAACAATTAAAAAGAGATAAAATGGATGTAGATCCAAATCTTACACCATATACTCAGTGGCTTTCAGAAGAATAGTAAAGTTGAACATTAAAAAAAAAGATTATGCATAAATAAATATAAATATAGTATAGATGTTAAATATATATTAAAAATAATAATGAATAAAATATACAAATGAAAATGAAATGATGTGTATCAGTTCTGGAGGGCAGATTACTTTTTTTCTGAAACAAATAGAAGCAATGATTATGAACAAGCTAAATGTCCTTATTACATTGAAATAAAAATTATATCTAATAAAGCCAATATGATCAAAAGAAAAATGTCAGGGTAGGAACAGTATTCATGGCAAATATTACAAGCTAAAAATTTGACATCTAAAATATTTGAAGAAATGTTAAAAATGCACAAAGGCAACTCCCAGTCTACAGTGAATAAATAACCAAAGTAAATGAACAGTTTTCAAGAGAGGAAACATAAGATATAAATAACCAATTGGAAATTCTTAATCTCTCTAACAATCACAGAGATGCACATTAAAACAACTCTGGAGTACTACTTCATACCCACTAACTTGGTATAAAAAATAATTAAAAGCTACAACGTAACATTGATGAGGTTATTAGAAACTAAGTATACTTACTGATTATGGAAACAAAAATGTATAAGATTTTTTAGGAGAAGAAATTTAATAATATCCAGAAAAAATTACAAATATAATCAGACCTTTTGACACAGTAATTCTATCATGGAAATATGACCTAAGAATATTATAAAAAAACAACAACACAAAAAGGGTTAGAATATTCAAAGATTCTTCTAGAAGCACTACCTGTCATTGTAAAAGCCTGGAAGCAATCTAAAAGTCCAATAATAGGAGGCAAAAATTTAAGTAAATTTTTGTACTTTCATGTAATGGAATGCTAAAATGCAACCAAGATCCACAAGAAATATGGAAGAACCTTTGTGAAACAACGGAAAACAGGGTAGAAGTCATGGAAGGGAAGGAGATCATGAAGAAAAGAGTACACATTAAACATACCCATGCTAAACAAGGAAAAGTAAATGAAGAGGAAAAAGAAAGAAAACTTATGGAAACTTATAGGGACTTGAGTGAAAAAGTATGACAATATTTAGGTATCCCTTCCACATCCTAACTTTCCTCATCTTGGTTTTGAAATATTCTGAGTCAGCATAAGAAATTAAATGGGAATTTTTTAGTTCCACAGGAGCTGTGGATGACAGGCCAAGACCAGCAGACAACAAAGAAAAAGTTTAGAAACTCAGAAATTCTTTAAAAAAAATAGTATTATATAATATCAACATATTTTATCTTTTAATACCATATAGCCTATGACCAGATACTTAACCCAAATTTGACAATAACACACTGTAAATGCCCCAGAGGAAAAAAAAGAAAAATAAAAAAATTAGACTTCTCTGGTACAAAGGAAAGCCAAAAAATTTAACACAGATTTTCTAGATTGTGAGTGTGCCACACCACTAACCCCTGTGATATGGAAAGAATATCTGTATATTAAAATTCCTTTGTTTAAATATAAGTAAAAGTATGATTAATTGTATTGATACAAAATGCTCTATCTGTGGGGGCAGCTGGGTAGCTCAGTGGATTGAGAGCCAGGCCTAGAGACAGGAGGTCCTAGGTTCAAATCTGGCCTCAGACACTTCCCAGCTGTGTGACCCTGGGCAAGTCACTTGACCCCCATTGCCTACCCTTACCACTCTTCTGCCTTGGTAAGGGTTTAAAAAAAAATGCTCTAGGGGGCAACTGGGTAGCTCAGTGGAATGAGAGTCAGGCCTAGAGACGGGAGGTCCTAGGTTCAAATCCGACCTCAGACACTTCTCAGCTGTGTGACCCTGGGCAAGTCACTTGACCCCCATTGCCTACCCTTACCACTCTTCTGCCTTGGAGCCAATACACAGTATTGACTCCAAGACGGAAGGTAAGGGTTTAAAAAAAAATGCTCTGACATTCAAAGTCCTTCATAACCTAGTCCCCTCCTATCTTTTCAGTCTTTTTGTACATTGCTTCCATTTACTTTTTTTTATTTTTTAATTTTAAACCCTTAACTTCTGTGTATTGACTTATAGGTGGAAGAGTGGTAAGGGTAGGCAATGGGGGTCAAGTAACTTGCCCAGGGTCACACAGCTGGGAAGTGTCTAAGGCCAGATTTGAACCTAGGACCTCCCGTCTCTAGGCCTGGCTCTCAATCCACTGAGCTACCCAGCTGCCCCCTTCCATTTACTTTTTGATATAGACATGGGACTCCTAACTGTTCCACAAATAAGACCCTCCATTTCTAGGTTCCTGCCATTCTTTCTGGCTGTCCCCTGTCCCTGGAATGCGCTCTCTCCTCAATTCTATATTCTGACTTCCCTTACTGTAAGTCCTAATTCAAGTCCTAACTTTTACAGGAAGCTTTCCCAACTTAATTTTAGTGCTTTCCCTCTACTTTCCCCCCTCTTTATCCTGTATGTAACCCTAGTTCCAAAGCCCATTGGAAGGAGACTCTTTCCTCATTGATGGAGACGAATGGACTGCCCTGAGTGAGAGGGGTGGAATGGAGTTGACAAGAGTGGAAGATAGGAGAATTTCTTCAGGATTCTTAAATTTTCTTCAAGTTTCAAGTCTCTTTAGGCCCTGCATTGCTTCAGGCACTTTTGGCTTTCATTTTCCAGAGGGAAGTCCACTTCAGGTTCCTAAAGGAAAAAGATACTAGGAAGACATGAGAGTAGCTACTTGTCTTGATTTTCTATTTTGCTATGATTTGGGTAAATGGATTTTTCTATTATTTGCTATGTTTCTTCATTGTGGAACTGTTATTTTGGTGAGAAGAGAGTTAAACCTTGAATATAAAGCCTGAAGTCTCACTTTCTCCCAATAATGAAAACATCAGTGGGAAGTTAGATTGAACTGAAAAGTCATATTCCCCAGACTCATAAAGTTTAAGGGAGCAGATAGATATAATTCTTGTCTGGTATACCCTCTCTCTGAGAACAGAAGAGATAACCTTGTCCCCTAATTCCTGCTTCTCCTCCAGTAAGAAATTAAATTCTTCCTTAGTGAAGAATGGGGGAGGGAGAAGAGGCTAGAGAAGTCTACTTTCAAGTCCTTTCAAGTCCTTTCAAGTCATATAGTACCTCACTCTCCATGTTACAATGGGGCCTCACTACTGTATAAAAATCTTTTTTTTTTTTTTTTTTTTTTTTTTTAATCCTGGGACTCCATTCTAGGAGCATAGGGCCACAACCAGTAGGCAATGGGACACACAGTCGCTCAGGGTCACCCAGCTGGGAAGTGTCTGAGCCCGGACTTGAACCTAGGACCTTTCGTCTCTAGGCCTGGCTCTCAATCCACTGAGCCACTCAGCTGCCCCAATAAAAATCTAAAATTTAAAAATTGTCCGAGAAAAAAAAAATTCAGGGAAAGGAGCTTTGATAACTCTTTGCATTAAGCAAATGAATTGTTTGAAGAAGATGCTATGAAGATGCCTGAAGAAACCTCTACAGCATCAGAAGATCCAACATAAACTTTGGAGTATAACTGATTGAACTTTGGGGGGTTGAACACAAGTATTTTGAATGTAAACTTGTATACCAAAGAGGATTGTCCCCTGATTGGCTTATTGTCAATTCACCTAACAAATGTTGGGGTTTGTTCTCTCTCTCTTTTATTTTCCTCTTATCTCTAACTACTGCAGTTTAAAATGATCTATTGGGGAGACTAGTCTCCCAAAGGATCACAGGGGGGATTGCGAAAGAGAATGCTTTACTCTATTGTCTATCTTGAGTTAACACTAACTTAAGTACCCCTAATTAGTACCTCACTAGACTGAGGACAGGAATAACTCTCCTTCTCTACTTTTAAATTGAATCAATAAAAGATTGAGCACCCTACTTAGTGCTAGGTGAGAAGCTAGCAATGTACTTAGACAATTCACGTCCTTAGAAATTCAATCAATCAGGAAATTGTGAACTTTTTTGATGTGAAATTGACCTTCAGAAGGTGAGAAGTCAATCCCACAGACACTGCCTCCTGGGCAGCGCTAGACAATTTTGGAAACTGTGATTGGCCCCTGTGAAGAGGAGAAGGGACAAGAAGTCACCATAAAAGCAAGCCTGGAACTCCTTCAAGGAAGATTGTCTTTGAGAAGATAGTCTGAAGAGATTATCTTCTGAAGATAGTCTTCTGATGGGAGAGAGTCTTTGAGGGAGCTTTGCTAGAGACTGTGGCTCGGATAGTGGACTTGGAGCTCAGCTTCAACTTGGACTCTGACTCCTAGACTACTTTGTTGGGTGAGTGAAAGGCTGACTCCTTTCCTAGTTTCTGAAGAGAATAGCTTCCTTCTTGGAGGAGGCCTCATGGTTACTCACTACCAGCCTTCTTGGTTGAGAGCTAATTAATCTTTGCCTGGATTAAGCAGACCTGGAGTAAAACATTTAGGTTGATAGGATAGATAACCTCTCTAACCTCTTCACATTTCTCTATTTTATTGTTTCTTCTCCATTTTGTAAATATTTATAAATAAATTTCTGACTCAAGATATAATAAATATTGGTGATCACATAATTTCATATAATTATGGTACAACCATTAATTTTAACTCTTACACCACACACATATTTCAGACAATACAGAGTAAAGAGAACTGTCCCCAAGCCCCGCAACTTTGTAGTCTTAGAGAACAGAGACATTTGTTTAATCATAAAGCCAGCATTATATCAGAGACTAACTCTGACCCAGGCTTTCCTGATCTGTGGCTGACTTTCAATCTACAGTAATACCATCTTGTCCTTCAAGTTTAGTTAAATCACTTCAAATGAAATAATGATAATAATAACAACAATCATCTTTTAAAAGAATAAAAGTATATGTGTATCCCTTTTTTGGAGAAGGAAGTGGCAAACTGCTCTTTGCCAAGAAAACCCCAAACAGGGTCATAAAGAGTCAAACATGACTGAAACAACTGAACCAACATACCTGTATATCATGAGAGACTTTAGAAAATTCATTACCATAATATGTTAGTGTGCATGCATGCACACATGCACTCTCTAATACTTTCCTGGTCTTAGCAACTCTATTAGAACTGACTATCAAGTGGTTCTGATGTAACTTTTTCTTGATGAGTATGTTGGCATGATAATGCTACCCATGAATCATTCTTTTAATGTGTTCAGATTTTAAGTTTGTTTGAAAAGGAGACAACAAATGTAGAATGGTCCCTTGATCCAGTGTTTTTTCTTAACTTTTTCCCATGAAACTTTTTTCAAAAATGTTCTTGTGGTCTTGGTCATGGAGACTGGAAGAAATAGGAATAAAGGGAATGAATAATCAAATTGGTTTTTGGGAGATGGTATTGGAGGTGGAAGAAAGGGAATATTTATTAAGAGAATATATTGGTTCCAATCTCTGAACTCAGAAAGACAGCTAAGAGACCAGGAAGATGGACAATTCCTAATGATAGTATTTAGATAACTGTTGAGACCTTAGGGAGGTTAAGAAACAGGGTGAAAAGTGAAAGCCCTCGAGTCAAAAGTAAAGGTCTTAGGGAATCTTCCAAGTAGAAGAGCTGAAGTGGTTCAGCAAGACCTTAGGCAGCAGGTTTCACCATGGATAAGTTTTGGGTGTAGGGTACTGGGGTCAAAGGCACCAGGATCTCAGAGCCTGGGTGTTAGAGGGTGAGATTCTGGTGTTGGGGGTCTCTAGGACTTGGAAGAATATGGTGTTGTATGATGGGAACTTGTGGGGAATGAGGGCCAAGAGAGTAAGTGCTATGGATTCCAGGGTAATAGTAGGTAAGCTATATGGAGAGATGAAAGAAGGGACTAATAAGATAAAACGAATGATTAATAACTCAAGAGTGGGGGGATTGGGGTGAGGTACTTGGTGATAGGGGATAGAGAATGCACAGTAATGGGAAGATACAGCTAGAGGTGTTGGGATGTACGAGGAGACGGGGTTCCAAATGATGGAGTGGGGAGGACCCTGGTTTTGGGGTGAAAGCTATGGGCAGAAGGCCTGGATATGGGGAGATGAGAATTCAAATATTTGGGGAATGGAACCCCAAGTACTGGAAATGTGGAGACCTAGATGCTGGGGGAGGTGTCCAGTTGTGGGAAGCACAGGATCAAAAGTGTTGGGATGCACTGGTGTTGGGTAATGAGATCAGGGTGTGGGGGATTCGATTACAGGTTTAGGGGACTGGAGCCCAAATGTCAGGGGAAAGGGACCTGGGTGTGGGAGAATGGAAGATCTAAGGGATCCAGGAGGTGGGACGCTGGGCTGATTTCCTCGTTCCCGCCCCATTCCTCCAGCCCAAGCCTCCGCAGGGGAGGATCCACAGGCTCGCGCGCGGCCCAAAATGGCGCCGCGTTATCCCCCTCCCCCCTCCAGGCACGCCCCCGCGGGTCTAGGCGCGGTCCCGCTTCGAGCACGCGCGCTCCTGCGCTGGGGGATGTTGTGATGGAGAAGCGGCCGCTGAGCCCGACCCAGAGTCCGATCCCTAACCCCGCTGCTGCTGCCACCGCCTCTGCTGCAGCCGCCTCTGCCTAGAGCCGCCCAGCAGTCCAAGCCCGAGCCTTCCGAGCGTCCGCAGCTCCGGGGCCCCTCGTGCTGCAGGTACGGGGCTGGGGGCCCTGCCCTCCCCATCCCCCTCCACTGTCCTCCCCATCCCCCGCTTCTGCACCTTCCTCCCCTTCCCTCACCTCATCATACCGTCCTCTCTATTCTTGTGCGCCCCCCCCCCCCAATTCCCTTTACACTGCAACCTTCCCGCAACCAAATGACAGAAACTAGATGATCCTACGTTGGCTTCCAGCTAAAAGTATTATGATTGCCCTCCGTCTCCTCCCTTGATTGGTACCCAGCCCTGCTCATTCCCTTCTCATCTCTCGTTTTCCCTATTCCACTCTACCCCACCCACAGCCTTCCCCATCCATCCACCTTGGCCTGCCCTGCTGAATGAATAACCCTCCGCTTTCCTGTGGGATTTCTGTTTGCGTTCCCTTCCCCCACTCCCCTCCTTGGGGATCTGCCCTTCCTACAGGGCTCCCACTAGCCCTCTATCCTCTGCCCTTCCTTTTTGTCTCTTTAATGGACTGTATCTCCTCAGCCCCACGGCTCAGCGCTGCTCCCCTTCCCCCCCTCCTCCTTTCTCCTGAATCTTAGTCAGACTGAGGGTGGTGAAAAGCCAGAGGAAGGTGATAGAAGAGGGAGGCATGGGGAGGGACCGAGGATGCTTGGGAAGCGGAGGGGGTAGATAAAAAGGAAGGTTGGGAAGGAGAGGAGGTGAGGACCGGAACGAAGTAAAGTCGGAGGCAAGACAGGGGTCCGAGGGGTTTGAAGACAGTTCAGAGAACGGGAACACTGGATAACGGGGAGGTAAACAGGGAAGAGACAGGCTAAGGTGAGGTGGGAGGAGGAGGTCAGAGGCAAGTGGTTCCGGAGAGAATGAGGGAGAAGAGAGTGTGTGTGTGTGTGTGTGTGTGTGTGTGTGTGTGTGTGTGTGTGTGTGTGTGTGTGACACACATTGTCTACGTTTTGTTGACCTTTTGGGGGTGTAGCAAGACACTGGGCCTGCATCCTCAGGGATCCATCTTAGGTTGTGACTGATAGATCTGAGGCCTTCTGATTATTTATGTACTTTGGTTAGAGTAATTCTATTCTAATCAAATTAATTAAATAATTAATTTCTATTTGATTTAACTCTAAATATATTTTCCATTTAAAAACTTAGTTGCCACCCTTTTACCCTCTTGCTTAGACATGTAAGACCTATGGATGTAGCCCATTTGTATATATCCAGCTTTCTAATAATCAGGAGAGTTTGATGTCATCAGAAAACTCAGAGTTCTACTATGCCCTCCTTCATGATGCTAAGAATGGGATATAGTCTTATTTCATTCCTAGAAGAAATTTCTAAGTATCTCTACAGGCCTTGCACATAGAAGACACTTAATAAATTGAATGAATGAAGAATCGATTCAGATAGAGACCTGCATATCTCTACCTTGATCCTACCTTGTTTCTTGTCTTTAAACTAGTTCTCTATCTTTAACCAACCTAGCCTCTTAGTTTTCTTATCTTGTACCATAGAACCTTGTTAAAGTTTAGGGAATAGTTGATTTATCCTTTTCTTTTCTGGACTCTGTGGTCAGCCCCTCTTCCTACTCATTGCCTTCCCAGGGGCCATTTTGTCAGTTCCCTTCCCCCCTCCCCTTTGTTTATCTGACTGTAGGGGAGGGGCATAAATATCCTTGCATATAGTTGTCTTCATAGTTCCTTCTTTTCCAGGTAACCCAAGATCTTGCTCATTTCAAATCCTCTGTCTGTTCTTTTCATTTTCTTACCCCCATCATCACTGACTTCTCAGCAGAGACCCAAATAGACACTGAGATACAGTGATTCAACCAGTATGGGATGTTCCCAAATTTTTAGTGCAGTTTCAAGCTTTAGTAGCTATTAATTAATGGCTGGATTTAGTGAATTCTTTTTTTTTTTTAAACCCTTACCTTCCATCTTGGAATCAATACTGTGTATAGGTTCCAAGGCAGAAGAGTGGTAAGGGCTAGGCAATGGGGGTCAAGTGACTTGCCCAGGGTCACACAGTTGGGAAGTGTCTGACGTGACTTCTTACTAAATGCTAAGTTTTGAATAGGAATAGAAAGAAGACAGGAGGCTTTAAGTGCCCTGATGACAGAGATGTTAGTAATGAAAATGTCATATACCTTTAAATTTTTATTGAAATTGAAAATCAGGGGAAAAGTTGCTTTATCTGATAGTTTTCAGGCCCTAGATCAGCACTCTAGATTTGGAGAAATGAAGTAAATTGAGATATGTTTCTGCCCCTAAGGTTCTGATGCTTCCTATACTTTTGTTGGGAATATATTTTCTACATAAGAAAGAAGAGTACAGTGGAAGGCATTGGATTTAGACAAGGGGGATCCCGCATTCAGATCCTGACTCTGATACATCCTTGACCCTGAACAAATTACTTACCTCTCCAGGCCACAGTTTTCTCATCTGTAAAATGGAGCAGTTGACCTATATGGTTTGTAAGATCCCTTCCATCACTATCCTTGAATCTTGAGTTTCAGGTCACAAGTATTTAAGGCTCCTCCACCGTCTGCTTTGAGCCTACCATACTGCAGGTTTTTTCCGTTCCACTCCAACCAGGATACAGATATCAGTAGCCAAATGTAGGAAGGTGGCTCAAAGCAGAAGGTGAAGGAGCCTTGAATATTAGGTTTAGATTTTATCCTGTCTGTGGTAGTAATCAAAAGTTCTTGAGCAGAAGTGTAACATGATGAAAGTGGGTACCCATTTTGGGAAAGTCAGGATGTCAGGCTTTCTGTAGGAAAGACTGGAGACAGGGAGGGACTGAAAGTAAGGAAACTTTTTCAAGAGTTGCTTGCAAAATGAAGTATGTAGTAAGAGTTGATGAGGATTTGGATAAGGCTGGTAGTAATGGAGATAGAGGAGAGGAAAAGATATGTTAGGATCATGGAATTTAAGACCTCAAGAGAACTTAGTAATCTTCTAGTCTGACCCTTTCATTTCTCAGGTGAGAAAAAATGAGACATGGAGAAGCTAAGTAATTTCTCCAAGATCACATAGGTCAAGCAGAGCAAAGCTAGGATTCAGACATAGGTCCTCTGACTCCAACCCAGAGCTCCTTTCATTACTATGTGATACCCCTCATAGTAAAGAAACATTCAGGAAACTTTGTACCTGAATGGATGTGAAGACTGTTGAGTGGAATCAGGGTGCCCACACGTGCATGCACGTGTGATTGCATGCACCGCCCCCCAACTCTTCTATCTTTTCCTGTGGAAATTGCCTCAGCTGCCCCAGATCACACTGATTTCTCCTCTGCTTTCCTATAGCACTTATTCTCTTTAAGGGATGGCTCAGGAAACGCCTAAAGGTCCCACACAACCCTTTTAAATCATTTGCTTCCTAAATCATAATGCCTTGTTTTGCTATTTCTCATACCATATGTATGTCAGAAAGTTTAACTGTCCACTTTATTGCTCCTTGAAATCAGAAACCAAGTGTAAAATCCCCTTGACCATCTACTGCATTGGGTTCAGGGTCCTGCCCAGACGAAGAGATCAGTCAATATCTAATATTGATGATAGAGAGACAGACAGACACATGTAGACTAATAGATGGACAGAGCTTGGAATGTGTGAAGGAGCTGAAGCTCTTAGGGCCACAAGGGGGAGAGGAAGAGCCTGGAGGAGGATTAGACAATTAGCTTAGGCTACAGGAAGGAGGAGAGAGTCAAAGGAAGTAGAGGGCTCGGAATTGAGGGGAAGGCTAGGGGGCTCAGAGATCATGTTGGACTCTACAAGCAGGAGGGGTTGGGAGTGGAAATAAGCAGGACCCTGCCCAGTGCTGGGGGTGGGATGGTGCCATACCACCTCCTTACCACATTCCTTAAAACATACACCAAGGCTTTCATGCCTGTCCCCTCTACTCCACCCCTTGCACCGTTCCTTGTACATCGAGTTCAGGCTGGACAAGGGCTGAGGGCTGATTGTGAAGGATTTGTTAGAGTAACTCAGGCTGTGATACAGAGAGGTCATTGTGTGGGTGCTCAGCTGCCTGAAACTGTGGGTAGGAGACGGTTGGGGGGAGCCTTCTCCACAGAAGTCTCTGGAAGGGAGTGACTGTTTTTGTCTCTGAATCTAGTCCTTCCAGAGGAAGCAGTAGCAGGTGTCGGGGTTGGGTTCCCACTTCAGGATAGGTTGGTCCAATGGCTGTAGAGGTGGAGACCCCAGGAGGAAGGAGGCTAAATCTTCAAGGAGATTAAGAGAAAGGGATGAAATCTATTATAACTTTCCCCTCAACCTTCACAGGTGTCCCTTTTCCTTTCAAACTTGAGGAGCTCCTATAGACAAATTGCTACCCTTAGTCTACTATGGTGAGACCCAGAGAAACCCTGTATCTGCTCTGGAAGCATAGGGGAGGATCGTCATTACCATCACCTTTGTTTTCATGCTCATTTCTAGGATGCTTTAAGGTTTACAGAGTGTTTTTCTCAGAAACCAGTAAAGTGGGCACCACAAGTATTGTCCCATGTAATAGAAAAAAAAGTGCAAACTTAAAGAGAGAAACTCAATTTCTCAGAGTTACTTAGCTAGTTAATGAGACACAAAATGATGTAACTAAGAGAGGGTTGAACCTGGTATTAGGAAAGAGGGAACGTGGTATGTTGGAAGGAGGGCTGGGTTTGGAATTGTAGGAATTGGATTCAAATCTACATTCTGTAACCTACTTTTTGGGTGACCTTGCGATCTCTAAGGTCCCATCCAGATCTTCATTTATGTCTATTATATGGATTAGGTCCAGGTCTCAGCTCCAAAATTAGCAGTGTGACATTGGGGAAGCAATTTAATCTTTGAGCCTCAGTTTTCTCCTCTATAAAATGGGTAAAATACTTATACTATCTACCTCATATATTTGTTGTTAGGAAAGCATAATGTAAATAAACATCAAAGTGCAGTATAAGCACTAGTTGTTATTGTTATTAATACTATTAATCAACTATCAAAGCCAGGATTCAATCTCAACTTCAAACCCATCCTATTTCCACTCTATTTCATTTCCCTTCTATTAATGATGGTCCCCTCCCCTTCTCCTTACCAGGACTACTGTGGGCCATGTCTGCATCGTTGAGCCCACAGCCAGATGTGGTGAATGACAACAGCCGTGTGGGCCCAGTGCTGAGCCTGGCACTGCCCCTGCAGGCTGCCCATAATCAGCTCCTGAACGCCAAGCTGCAAAGTGTGGCAGCAGCGCCGAAGGGCCTTCGCAGTGCCATGGGAGAGGGCAGTGGGGCTGAGTCAGGCCCAGCCAATGCCAAGTGGGTGAAGGAGGGTCAGAACCAGCTGCGACGGGCAGCCACAGCCCACCAGGACCAGAACCGGAACATGACCCTGGGTGGAGAACCAGCACCCACTGTGGCTGCCAGCGCCAAGGGCTTGCTACATCTCTACTCAGAATTGGAGATCTCTGCCCGAAATGCTGCCAACTGTGGGCACTTAGGTTCTGGCCTCCTTATTGACCTTGGCCCACCTGAGCCCCAGGCCCTGCCCTGTAGCCAAGAAGAAGAGGAAGGAGAAGAAAAGGCAGCTGGAGAAGAGGAAGAAGAAGAAGAGGAGGAGGAGGAGGAGGAGGAGGAAGAAGAGGACTTGTCCTCCCCCCCTGGGCCTTGTGATCCCCTGGAATGCGGTGAGGCTAACCCTGTTCAGCGAGCCCAACCTGATGGTCCTCGGGATCACAGCAAGAGTGCTAGTCTTCTGTTTGGCATGAGGAACAGTGCGGCCAGTGATGAAGACTCCAGCTGGGCCACCCTATCCCAGGGCAGCCCCTCCTATGGCTCCCCAGAGGAAACAGGTACTTCTTTGTCATGGGGTGGGGCAGGCAATGAGGATCTAAGCAAGAATGGCCAAGCAGAGCTGGCAAAGGAGGTGGTCAGTCAGAAACACTGCCTCCTTTGGCCATAGCCAGGCTTCCCCCAGGCTACCCCATCATTCCTCAAGGTGGCTAGAACTGTAAAATGGATTCAGTGATGGAAAGGCAATAAGGAAAGCTTGAGATGATGGAGGCATATGCCTAACTTTTTGAGGGTGATATCAGGAAGAGTCTTAGTTCAAAGAGTCGTTTAGAGACAGGAAACACAGATAGGGATAAATGGGAACTTCTTTGAACAAAGAATTATAAGCATCTTTTAATATTCTTATAAGTGATTCAGAAGGCATGCCTACTGACATTTTCTCCAGTTTTGCAGAACGTACTAACTTCTTGGGGTTGATGAGATGGCAAGCCATCGAGAAAAACCTACAAATAGATTTGCTAGGACTCTGAAAATAGGGGAGAAAAATGACATCTAAGGTTGAATGTTGGGAAATTACAAGGAAATGTACTTTGGTATGAATTACCCAGACCACCAGTCAGTCAACCAGTCAGCAAGCATTAAAGCTTGCAAGCTTATGAGCCAGGTGTAGTGCTAGGTTCTAGGGATATAAAGAAAGATCAAAGCAGCTTCTGCCCTCAAGAAGCTTATATTTTAGGGGGAAGGGCAAATTGATGAGATTAAACTATTTAGAAGCCCACTATGTACCCAGCACTGTGGGGGATATAAGAAAAGAAGACTGTGAGATAGCCTGAGGTAACTACCCAAGGATAGCCTATGATCTAATTGAAGAGACAAGACTAAGGCAAAGTAAAGTAACAAGATTAAACAGTATGAGGTGCTAAATGTATATTTGTGCCCATTAATGTTGAGAAGTCCAGAGATGGCAGAGATCACTGTGGCCCATGGTGGTCAAGAAATTTCATTTAATCCTCACAACCCTGGGAAGTAGAGGTCATTATTATCCTCCTTTTACAAATAAGAAAATTGAGGTAGTCCAAGGTTAAGTGGCTTGTCCAGGTTCACTTAGCTAGAAAGTGTTTGAGATTGGATTTGAACTCAGAACTTCCTACTCTAGGCCCAGTGTTGGATCTACTGTGCCTCCTAGTTACCTTAGGCAGAGAGAAATGGAAGGAAAGGAATCCAGACAAGACTAATGGTGCAAAGGTAGAAGATGGGCATCATATATTGGTGAGTTATTGCAAAAGTGAGAATACATCCCTTACTGTAGGGTTTTGGTTGGGGTGTTATTTGCAGTATAGCTGGAGAGAGATATTATTGCAGTCTAGAAAAAAAGAACAAGGGAGATGGCTGGCCATATTCCCCAAAGACACGGCCCATTGTCTTGCATTAGCCAAAACAAAATAGAATACAACTCGGTTGGTCAGAATTGTCGGGAGGAGACTGGAAATACAGCAGAAACAATTGTCTTCTTTTCTTTTCATACAAATGTTCCCCTTGCCTCTGCTGGGAGTATGCTGGCTGCAGGGCATAGGTCAAGGGTAAGGAAAGGGACTGCAGAAGGTAGAGCTGGACAGCTCCAAAGATGGCTGTGAAGACTTAGCTGAAGCCTAGAAATCAAAAAGTCAGTGGCAAGGTTGGGGGAGATGGTTGTAGTCCCATATCCCAGAGATGATAGCGCTGCCTACCTCCTCTCAAAAAGATTAAAAAAAAAATAGAGCTTCCTTCATATTGCTAGGACTCATCTCCTCAAATAAGAGTGCTGGCCATTGGTAAATCCTATTCCATAAAAGGGTAGATAGGGATCTGTCAGGGAACACTGAGAATAACTGAGAGGGTGGGTCTTGCCCACTAGTTCTTCTTTGCCACTTTAGAATGGAAATGGCTTCTTGGGCTGTCTTCAGGTTTCACTATTCTTTCTTAGAAGCAGTAGACGATTATCCCTTTCCCAGTAAAGTGATCCAAGCTCAGGGTCTTGGCTTTTCCCTTCCTCCTTGTCCCCATTCCATCTACCATCCGGGTCTATGTGCCCATTGGAGACATCTCTCCCTCTTCTCCCTAAGCAGAAGTCTGCCCAAAGAGATGTTAAAGGGCATGGAGGAGTGTCTGGAGGGCTTGGTGCCCACCCAGAGGTGATAACAAAGGTACCTTAATTCCCCAGCTTAAGCTCTGGGCCCCCTCTCTCCCTCCTTGGTCTTGGAGGGAAGAGCAAGGTTTGGCAAGTCTCCAATCCTTGCTCACCTCCTTCTCTCCTTGGGTTTGGCTCCATCAACACTGTATGGTTACCTAGGATCCCTGGCTCAGCTCTGGGACCATGCTTGCCCCTCAGCAGTGACTCTCTTGCTTCAGTACCTGCCAGGATTCCCGGTTTCCCCAGCAACCAGAGCTTACGTCACTGGTCTTGGGTGTGCCCATTTGGTCCTGGGGCTCCCGTTGCTGGGGAAACGAAGCAGCCCATCTGGGCTCTGGCAGGTAAGTGTGAGAGGTGGGTGCCTTTGGGGGCAGCCTAGTCAGATGAGGGGAGGATGCTACCCCTCTGCCCTTGGCTTGAGCCTTTACAACAGGCAGGGCTTGTGCTCTAACCCTGCTCCCTTCCCAACTTCCAACCCCTGGCATAAGCTGGGAAGTATTGAGAGGGGGAAGGGTATCTCCTGGTCGGGGTTGAAATCCCCATGGTTATTAGGAGCCTTGGGGTCCCCAGAGACCTTAAAGGTCCTGTCCCATTGCATGCTGGGAGCTGTAGTTTCTGCAGGGCCCCTGACTTGGGAGGGGATTTAGGGTGTCCTGTCTCCTTGGCTGGGCGTTGGGTGTGTGTGGGGAACTGTGAATGCCTGACGCAGGGAAATGATGGAAATAGCTCAGGCTGGGGATGGGGAGGGGGGGATTCTGGGTGGAGGTGTGAGCCTTGAAGGGCTGGAACAGTACTCTGTGGTGAAGGCAGGGTCCCCACTGCCGCCAGCTAGGCTGCCCCCCCCTCCCCCAGCCCTGAGTGGTCACCTTGGCCATAGTGGCCCTCCAGCCCCTCCCGGTGAGTAGGGGTGGGGGTGGGGGTGGGGGTGGGGGAGGTGTGC
>NC_058132.1:86280277-86302897 GCF_016433145.1 Gracilinanus agilis
GGGGTGGGGGTGGGGGAGGTGTGCCGGATTCCTCCTCCTCTTGGCTTAGAGGGGAGGAAGAAGCCTGGCAGATGGCTCTGCCCTGGTGGGGAGAGGAAAAGGGAGCTGGAGCGGGAGAGGGAGGGGGAGGGGGAGGGGAGCAGCTGTTCTCCCAAGCCCAGTACCAGCACGTAGCACTGTGCTGAAGCCCAGCGGGGCCAGGGAGCACGGCCGTGGGGGCCCCAGGCCGCAGCCAGGGCCCAGGGTGGGAGGGGCCCCAGCCAAGCAGCATGTTCTCCCAAGACTTCTTCCTGGCCATCATCCTACAGGACAGCAGCCCAGGTGAGGGCAAGGAGCCCGGCACAGGTGCCAGGCAGGCGGCTCAGGGTGGGAGCAGGAGGAGAGGAGCTGGGGGTGGGGCTGCTGGGGTATGTGGGGGCTGGAAGGCCCCCTTACCTTGTGACAGCTGGGTCAGAGGGAAGAAAAGGGGAAGGGCTCCTGCGGGCAGTCTGTGTCCATGCATGAAGGATGCGCTCTGGGTACATGAAACAGTGTGTATGCCTGGCCTGTGTGTGGATGTCTGACCATTAGGGGGGATTCCTGGGTGTGTGGTGTCTTTGGCATGTCGATGGGGTATGCACAGTGTGGGTGAGATCCATTTGTAACTTGGGCGGGTGTGTGTGGGATATGTGCTCTGCGTGTGTGTGTGCATGTATGTGTGCATGTATGTGTGTGTAAGGTATGTGTGTGTAAGGTGTGTGTGTGGTATTTACACAGTGCATATGTGCCTTGAGAGTGTACACAGTAGGTAGAATGTCTTTGCTATTTCTGTGGAGGGTGTTATTGCCTTTGCATTATATGCACAAATTAGTATTTGTGTATAATATTTGTGTATATGTTTGTGGGTCTATCTGTATGTCAAGATTCAAGAGAGTCATTCCTGAGCTGTGGAGTGCCCGGCTCCTTGCTCACTTCATGCCCTGTACTAGGGTCCATTCTTTTTTAGTATAGTTCAGTGTGTGTGTGTGAGGTTTAAACACAAATGAAGGTATGAGTGTGCATGTTCAGTTGTATGATCTGTGCATGATCTCATTGGAACACTGGTGAACATGCACATAGACACGCACACACAGCATGCCCACAGAACACCCCCAGGGTTGGGAAAATGGCTTGGGCGCTGTGGAGGGTGACGGGTGTAATCCCAGACTCCCCATACTCCGCTGCCTAATGCTCTTGGGAAATCTATTCACTTCCAGTGTCCCTGGATCCCAGTCTCCTAAAGAGAGGTCAAGCTGGGCTGCCTAGCCTGACTCCACCCCCTAGCCCATCCCCAGTGACTGTGGGACCTGCCAGCCCTGTCTGGTGCTCCCCTTGGGGACAGGAGCTGCGGACAGCTGTGAGGTGTCCGGTGGGAAGCGATGGGATCCCCCCGGCAGGAGATGGGAGGGCGGTAGGTAGCCTGACTGTGGCAGGGTAACCTCTGAATCAGCCCATCTCATGGCAGACTCCTTCTGGAACCGGAATTCATTCGAGACGGATTCAGACCTGCCTTCCGGATGGATGAGGGTCCAGGACACCTCAGGAACCTATTATTGGCACATCCCAACTGGGACCACCCAATGGGAGCCCCCTGGCCGGGCCCCACCCTCACAAGGGAGCAGCCCCACTGAAGAGCCTCAGGTGAAGCATTTCTCCACTCTTAGAGCCACCTGCCTCTTTCCTGAGGGAAAGGAAAGATCAGCCCCTAAGCCTGCTCTCCCATCCTACCCCTCCATAATAACTGGCATTTATAAAGGCAGTTAGGTAGTATGATAGTTAGAGAGCCAGAACTGGAGTTGAGAGGACGTGGATTAAAATCTGGTCTCAAGGGGGCAGCTGGGTAGCTCAGTGGATTGAGAGCCAGGCCTAGATATCCTAGGTTCAAATCTGGCCTCAGACACTTCCCAGCTGTGTGACCCTGGGCAAGTCACTTGACCCCCATTGCCTACCCTTACCACTCTTCCACCTATAAGTCAATACTCAGAAGTTAAGGGTTTAAAAAAAAAAATCTGGTCTCAGATTCTTTCTAGCTGTATGACTCAGGGAAGTAACAACTCCAAGTGCCTACCTTTGGTTGCTCTTCTGCTTTAGAATAGATATTAAGACAGAAAGTAAGGCTTTAAAAAAAAAAGATTTGGGGCAGCTAGGTGGTACAGTGCTAGGCATGGGGTGGTCCTGCGGTCAAATCCAGGCTCTGACACTTCCTAGCTTTGTGGCCCTGGGCAAGTCACCCCCAATTGCCTTGTCCTTATTGCTCTTCTGTGTTGGAATTAATACTTTATCAATTCCAAGACAGAAGGTAAGGGTTTAAAAAATAATAATATTAACTGGCATTCGTATACAGTGCTTTAAGATATGCAGTTCTTTCCACACATTAGTTTATTTGAACCTCCAAAACTTTTAAGACAGTACAATAGTTATTATTCTCATTTAAAGAGGAAGAACTAGCAAGCTTAAGTGACTTTTCCAAGGACACTTAATTGCTAAGAATCTGATGCAGTATTTGAATTCAGATCATCCTAAATCCAAATCTATCACTCTCTCTATCTCTGGGCTAGAGCAGTACCTAACCTGAGCAAATTTTTAACTCTTTGGGCTCAGTTGGGTAGATGACTAGGGGCTGGGTCCCTGAATGCATGTGTTAGGAATAGGGTATCATGTTAGAGGCATTCACTATATCCCAACCCTCTACGCCTCCTTCCTTCAGCTCACCTGGACTGGTTTTGGCCATGGAGAGACCTTTGAGGATGGCGAGTTCTGGAAGGTAAGTGAGAATGCTCCTGCTTGTGGATAGAGCAAGAGCCCCTGGGATGATGATGAGGGAAGCCTGGGAAGAAGAGGACATATGCTGGCTCCTCTCCCATCACCGTCATTTCTCCTCTCTTAGGATGTGGCCAGTGAGGAGCCCCCTATGGAGCCAGAAAGGAAGGACTCTGAAGATGGAGCCCTGCCCTTCCAAGCTCTGAACATCAGGTGAAGGGAGGAAGGGGGAAAGAGGCAGGGACTTGAGAGAGTGGTGGATAATCCAGTGAAGATGAAGCATGGGGCTTGGGACCTGGCCAGGGCTGGGCCCCTTTGGTCCTGGGGGTGGGGAGAGGGGGTGTATGTGAAGCCTTGGGTCCAACTAACTTCTAGATGGGGCTAGGACAATGGGTTTGTCTCCTGGGATAGGGATTGGAGGGATTTCCTCTTAGTTACAGATGCCTGGTTCTCTTCTCTCTTCCTCTAGCACTGGTTTGCCCCAAGAGCAGGAGAAGTCACCCCTTCTGAACACCAACCTGGGGGCCAAGGTTTGTCACCTGAATTGGCTGGGGATGATTCTTTGTGACCTAAGAATAGGGAAAAGTCCTTGGGTTGGGAATGGTTGGAGGTCGGGACTCTCCACTGCCCCCAGCCAGAGCCATCTTGGTCCTCTACATACTCTGTGGTAGACCAAGATTCCTTCCCTCTCTGAGGGCTGCATTCTGCCCTGCCATGCACTGCCCAGGGCTCCCACAGACTTTTACCTTCCCCATGTTCCTCCCTTTCTCCCCCCCAATTGCAGTGCTTTGCCGTGCGCTCTCTGGGCTGGGTGGAGATGACTGAGGAGGAGCTAGCCCCTGGACGAAGCAGTGTGGCTGTCAACAACTGCATCCGCCAGCTCTCCTACCACAAACATAACCTGCATGACCCAGCCCAGGGAGGCTGGGGGGAGGTGAGCCGGGGAAAAGTCTGCTCCTGAGCCCACGGATGGGGGAAGCTCTGTGTGAGTGAGGCTGCCCAGAGCCCCCAGGCCTTCAGGGTTGGAATGGATGAAGAGTCTGCCGGAGCCAGGGGAGAATCAGAAATCTGGGCAATAAATCTTCCCTAGTTTCTGCCCCCACCCTCCACAGGCTTACTGTGGCAGTTGTCTTGTGGGACCCCCACCCCCAATCCAAGGCAACTGTGGCAGGTGTTACCCCCGCCTCCACCCTGCTGTGACAGGTGCCCCAGGCTGCCTTCCTCTCCCCTGTGGGGCCTGTTCTGACAGGTGCTCTCTGCTTCTCCCCACCCACCCCCACTGCCCAGGGAAAGGACATGCTACTGCAGCTGGAGGATGAGACACTGAAGCTGGTGGAGCCCCATGGACAGACGGTGCTGCATTCACAGCCTATCATCAGCATCCGTGTATGGGGCGTCGGGCGGGACAGTGGAAGGTGTGGGCTCAGGGGCTCCTCTGGGGGAGTAGGAGGGGGTCTGCCTGGGGTAGGGGCTCCCCTGGCTACCAGGGCGGGGCCAGTCTTCACTAATTGTGCTTTTTGCCTCACTTCTGCTGCCGGACCCAGAGAGAGGTATTGTGCCCCCCCCATCCTCTGTGCCCTCACCTGCTCCTAGGCTTCAGCTGTGCCCACTAAGCTCCTACTACTTCTCTCTATTCTCCCATCCTGCCTGCTATTCCTCTCCCTCTGTCCCTTGTCTGCAGCATGCCCATTACCCCTACACTAGAGGTTAGTACCATGAGCCCCTCAGCCTCCAGGGTGGGATAATCCTGCTCTGCCAGCTCTTGCCCCACTAGAGATTTGGAGTCTGGCAGAGTAGGGAGACACTGAGAGACCCACCTTCCCCACAGGGACTTTGCCTACGTGGCCCGGGACAAGCTGACCCAGATGCTCAAGTGCCACGTGTTTCGCTGTGAAGCACCTGCCAAGAACATAGCCACCAGTCTGCATGAGATCTGCTCTAAGGCATGCCCCCTGCCCTGGTCCCTGCTCCCCAGTGAGGGGAGGCCCCTGTATAGGATGTGGGTTCTCTGCCGAACTTGGCTCCCATCAGGGGATTCACTGGGGGGCCACCTGTGGGATGAGGGATCAAGGGCATTGGGGGGACAGGTTCCCAGAGCCAAAGAGACCAGGTGACAAGGTCTTACTCCCACAGATCATGGCTGAACGCCGAAGTGCCCGCTGCTTAGTGAATGGCCTGTCCTTGGATCACTCCAAACTGGTGGATGTTCCCTTCCAAGGTCAGAGCCTCCTCCAAACCTCAGGCCCATCCAAGCAGACAGATAGCCCCCTGTACTGGGCCTCCTAGTGTGCAAAGTCCTTGTAGGACCATGGGAGAGACTCAGAGGAAGGAGGAGCCATGGCCCCTATCCTTGGGAACTCCGAGGGGCAGATAGAGCACCCATGTATTTTCTTTAGGAAACATAGGTCAGAAACACAATGCACACAGCTAGGTCCAGCTGTCCACAGATCACTTGGGAAGACTGAGAATAATCAAAATCAACCAATTGTTTCATTGAAGGGATTTGGATTTGGAGAGAGTGAAGCTGGAATATGATCTGGGGAAAGGAAGGATCAGGAGGTCTAGACCCCAGGATTGTTAGCTAAAATCTGGTTGCTGGGTTGGAAGCTATTTCCTATCTGGCAGAATGGGCTGGGGGCCAAAATTGACATGTCAGGCCCATACTTCTCTTCCCTCCCCACAGTGGAGTTCCCGGCCCCAAAGAATGAGCTGGTCCAGAAGTTCCAAGTCTATTACCTGGGGAATGTGCCTGTTGCTAAGCCTGTGGGTATGTATGACTGCCCCTCCACCAGCTGCTACCTCTTTCCCCACAGAGAAGCCCTTTCTGTACTCCACTCCCATCCACTGGCCTCAGTTCAGCAAATCTTCACCCCTTCCTTAAGCAGTGGAGAGGTGTTTTGGAGACCCCTTCCACTTCTCTGCCATTCTCTGGGCACATAGAATGCAGCCAGCCCACTACCAGGACCTTCTATCACCCACATTCAACCCAAGATCCACTGGAGCATTGCCCTGCCATTATCTCTACAATTCTGCCATTATTTCCTCTCTCTGCCCTCCTCCCTGGTGTGTGTGTGTGTGATGGAATGGGGAAAGGGCAAGGAGGTGCAGAGATCAAATCAGTAAGCTTTCTTTGAATGTCTTAGTCTAGACCTTGATATGACAAACAATGCCTAGTTAAAGGGATTGGGGAAGTTTGGACTAAGAAGAGACTTAAAAGGTCAGGGGACAGGATAGCTGTCATCCAGCATTTGAGAGACTGCCATGTGTTGCTATATCCCATGGTTCCAGAGGGTAGAAGTATTGGGGGTAATCTGTTCAAAGGCAAATTTAGGCTTGAGGTAAGTGACAGAGACAGAAACACAGAGGCAAGACCTCTCTGTGTGGAGTTTCCCCCCCCTTACCTGTTCAGGGTCTTACTCACAATTAGCCCTCCCTCCACTCTCCCAGGTTCAAAACTTTGGAATCCCCTTTGATTAAAGGAGAGAGAAGACAAGCTCAAAGCACCAAATCACCAAAGTTAGTTTCACCACACAGTGCTAGGTCTCTACCTTTCTCATCGTCTCTCATTGCCATCACCCTCATCCAAGCCCTGATTCTCATGTCTAGATCATGAAGTAGCATTAACAACAAGAAGGGCTACAGAGAGGAAGTCAAGGGTATAAGAGTTCAGGTTTTAATGATATAGTTGAGGCCTGTCTTTATCTCTCTCCTTTAATCAAAGGGGATTCCAAAGTTTTGAACCTGGGAGAGTGGTGAAGTCTTGGGATCATAAAGTCACAGACTTAGAGCTACAGAGGACCTTAGATGCCATTTAGTCTAACCCCCTCCTTTTACAAATGAGGAAACTGAGGCACACAGAGATTAAGTGACTTGCCCAGGGACACACAGCTAGCAAATGGTTTGAGCCAGGATTTGAACTCAGATTTTCCAGATCCCAAGTTCAATAGTACCCTCTGTACCACTTAGTAGGGGTGGGAAGAGGGAGGGAAGCATTTAAATAGTATCAGCTATGTGCCAGACCTTGTGCTAAGTATTTTAAAAATATCATCTTGAGTGGCTCAGTGGATTGAGAGCCAGGCTCAGAGGCAGGAGGTCCTAGGTTCAAATCTAGCCTCCAACACTTCCTAACTGTGTGACCCTAGGCAAATTACTTATTTTCTTTTTTAAATTGTCCCATTTGCTCCTCACAACAACCAGGAAGGTAGGTGCTATTATTATCCTTATTTTACAGTTTTTTACAGAAAAAACTGAGGCAAGCAGAGGTTAAACGTGACTTGCTGAGGGTCAGATAACTAGAAAGTCCCTGAGGATGAATTGGAACTCAGATCTTGATTCCAAATCCAGCACTCTATATCCATCATTCACCTAGCTTTTATGAATCCCTTCTCCAATATATCCTTACTTAACAAAAAACAATACTGACTCGGAGAGCTTAAATACAAGATGGTGAGTGTAGCAGGAACCACACCAACATAATTGGACCCACTGCTCCTCTTTGTGGCATTGTGGAGGAAGCAATGCCCTGGAAGTTGGGGGATCTGGATGCCAGTGCTGGTTCTTCAAACATATTATGTGACCATGGCCAGTGCAACCTTGACATTCAGCAAACATTTACTGAGTACCTACTATGTTCAGGATCTTGTGCCTAGGGACCAGGGATACAAAGATGAAAAATAGAGTCCCTTCCCTTAAGGAGGTGATAAAATAAAGTCATTTCATCTCTACGTCTGAGTTTCTTTCTCTGTAAAAGAAAGAAAGAATCTAAGTCAGATGCTTCTGAGCTCTCCTCAGCTACAGGTTTTGGTGATTTTAAATGACTTCTCTTAGGTCACATTGCTGGTCACAGGAGAGCTGGAGTTGGAATCCAGGCTTTATGTTCTTCTCAGACAGAGATTTGGAAGTCATCCAATGAGAGATGAGAGAGGAAGCCAGGATAGACAGTAGATAAGCTTTCTCAGGAGGGAATACTGAGAAAGCAGCAGATCCTTAGACTTAAGGGGCAATCATAGTGAAGAGACATAAGGAAGAAGAGGAGCTCAGGAAGGGCAGATCAGAGATGAAAGAAGAGAGCAATGATCTTGGAAGCCAAAATAGTGTCACTTGTCAGGAGATGGGGGTAATGAGGATGGAGAAAAGACCCTGTGGTCTGATAAGGAATGGCTTGAGAAGGCAAGTTGTATGTGTACTCTACAGTAGTGTGTATGTCTTGGGGCAGCATAGTGTGGAAGCTAAGAGTGACAGATTTGGAATCAGGTAGATCTGGGTTCAAATTTTGCTTCTGACACTCATTGGCAGTGACCAAAGAGTGACCAGTGGGCCAAGTTCTTCACTTCTTGGACCTCAGTATCTTTGTACATAAAACATATGGTATCTAAGTCTTAAAAGTTATTTGTGAAGATATCTATGTAAAGTGCTTTGCAAAATTTAAAGTACTAATTTAAAAATTGGGATAGGAGCTGGGCCTTTTACTGTTATAGGGAACTCCTTCTCCTACCTGTGTGTGTTGGTCTTCCTTTGCAACTTAAGTCTCTCTTTTTTTAATCCTTACTTTCAGTCTTAGAATCAATACTGTATATTAGTTCTAAGGCAGGATAGTGGTAAGAACTAGGCGGTTAAGTGACTTGCCCAGGGTCACACAGCTAGGAAGTGTCCGAGGCTATCTCTTCATTGTCCCAAGGAGCTCTTACTACATAGGATATAACTGATAGATGTGACATAAATATCAGTTACTATCATTAATGATGATGGTGGGGATTGTCCTAATGGTATGGGTCGTCACCATATATTGGGGGGGGGGGATGCTGTCTCTTTGGATCTGCAGGAGTGGATGTAATTAATGGGGCCTTGGAGTCGGTTCTGGCCACCAGCAGCAGGGAGCAGTGGACCCCCAGTCACGTCAGCGTGGCTCCTGCTACACTCACTATCTTACATCAGCAGGTGAGACCATGGCTGGGAGGGAAAGAGGGAGATGGCTGCTGATGCCAGGCTGGCTCTGGTCTCATGTGCTCCAGGCTGATTGTAGTGGGAGGAGGGGAGGGATGATTGATTGACTGGGGGACAACTAGAGGTGAGTTAGTAAAAATTTAAAAATAGATGCTCTTGGCTCTTCTTCATATGAAGAACATGTTGCACACAGTAGGCTCTTGGTGAATGTAGCTCTGTAATGAGCTCCTCTTACTTCACTTTAAGACACAATGCCATATCACTGTAGGTATGGGATTAGGCTGCCTCATTCTTCCCAAATCTGGATGAGAAAATGACAGACCTAATGGAAGGGAACTCAAAGACCATCTGGTTCCTTTTATACCATTGTTAACAAGTGGTCATCTAACCTCTGCTTGAGGATCTGCCAAGACAGGGGTGGGAGTGGAGCAAACAAATATTTATTGAGCATCTACTAAGTGTCAGACACTGTGCCAAATAAGCAACTTACAAGGATGACCTTGTTTGATCTTTATAACAATTCCCATTTCTTGAGGTAGGTGCTATTATTATTCCCATTTTACAGTTGAAGAAACTGAGGTGGTAAGGGCAGCATATCTAGGAAGTGTTTGATGAATTTGAACTCAAATCTCCCTTACTCCAGATCCAGCATTCTAACTAATGTGCCGACTTGCTGCCTTCCTAATAGGGAGCTCATTAGCACACCCAATGCCACCCCTTCTTCTCCTTTTGGATAGTTCATATTGTTAGAAACTTTTTTCCTTTTTTTGAGCTGAAATCCTCCTCCCTTTAGCTTTTCCCTCTTGCTCTGAGTTTTCCTTCTGAAGAATAGTCCTTTTTCTTCTTCTATATGAGAACCCTTTAAATCTGGAAAGATTAGTATCAGGAGGCAGAGGGGTATAGTGGTAAGAGCTTTGGCTTTGGAGCCAGAAGACCGCAATTCTAACTCTACCACTTATTCTGTGTCATTTTGGGCAAAATGTTTAACCTATGTGGCCCTCAGATTTCTCATCTGTAAAATGAGAGGACTAGACAGATGATGTCTTAAGTGTGTGACCTTTTTGCCTCTCCTCGCCCCTACTCCCTAGTCATTTCCTTCAATTGAGCCAAATATGACAAGATTTTGAGTCCTTTTACTAATCTGGTCATCTTCCTTGGATGTACTGGGGTTTATCAGGGCCCTTCCTAAATTGCAGGGTTTAGAATGCGACATTGCTTCAGATGTAGTCTGATTAGGGTAGGGGATGGGGAGACTCATCTCCCTTACCTGAGACACTATGCAGCTATTCATGTAAACTCAGGTGATATTAGCTTCTTTGGCTGTCAGTTTGTTGCCCTATTGAGCTTGTAGTCCACCCCCACCCCCCATGTCTTTTTTGTACTAAAAAAATATAATGAAGGCCTCTTAACTCCTAAGAATTCAACTCTTTTTCTGTCATGGCCTTATCAGAATATTTTTAAATGGATAAAATATAAAAGATTACAAAAGAAACCAATTATATTGAAATCTATCTATATCTATCTATCTATCTATCTATCTATCTATCTATCTATCTATCTATCTATCTATCTATCTATCTATCTATCTCTTTCTCTCTGTTTGTCTTTCACTTTTTCTATCTCTCTATCTCAATTTTAAAACCTTATGAGTTCACAGATCCCGGATGAAGAACTCCTGCTCCAGAGAGCAGTGACAGGGTCACTAAGATCTATGATAGGGGCCTCTTATCTTTTCCAGAGGTGGTATGGATCTGTAATAGTTGCCCTTCTTTAATTATCCTCCCAGACTGAGGCAGTTCTGGGAGAATGCAGGGTTCGGTTCCTGTCATTCCTGGCAGTGGGCAGAGATGTCCACACTTTCGCCTTCATCATGGCTGCTGGCCCTTCTTCTTTCTGCTGCCACATGTTCTGGTGTGAGCCCAATGCAGCCAGCCTCTCTGAGGCTGTACAGGCTGCCTGCATGGTAAGTTGGGGGGTAGGGGAAAAATAAAGAGCTGCCTGCAGGGATGAGGCTGGAGGGAAGATGGGTCTTTACAGGGAGCAGGGGATAAGGAATGGGGGTCCTTGGACTGAGTAGGCAGGCTGGGACTGATAACTGTACTCTGTAGCCCACCTTCTTTCTCCCCAGCTTCGGTACCAGAAGTGCCTGGATGCCCGTCCCCAGGCCTCCAGCTCATGTCTCCCAGCACCCCCTGCAGACTCTGTTGCTCGTCGTGTGGGCTGTACTGTCCGAAAGGGGGTCCAATCTCTTCTGGGTACACTCAAACCTAAACGGCTAGGAACCCATACACCCTGAACAGGCTCACAGGATCTGGATTGGGTCCAGACCATCCCCTAAACTGCCCTTGGGCCCTGGGGAACTCTAAAATAAACTGCCCTGGGGTCCTGGGGAACTCTAAGATATGGGGTGGGGAGGGGCCCAGGGCAGCCTGTCAGGCCTTTCCTGATGCTGCTCTGGGCCAGGGCCATCTGGCACTGCTTCCCTGACCAGTGGCAGTGGCCTCCTGCCTGGGGGATGGGGAGGAAGATGGGACTGCAGGCTCACAGGGAAGGAGGAGACTGAAGCATGAAGGTAGAACAAATGGGTCTCATGGCTGGACCCAACTGGGCCCCTGTCTTGGGACACTGATACTTTCCCAGCCCAAGGGTTCTTGTGTCTCTTTGCCACATGAATCAGTCGGTCTGGGTAGAAAATACAGGCCTTTGCCTGGCTTTCCCTTTGCTGGCTGGGCCTGTAGCCCAAGGGCAGTGAGGGTGGGAGTAGGGAAGCACCCTTCCTCCTGTTCTGTGGGCACCAGCAAATTGTGTTCACTAATAAAGCTGTTTGTGCGCCCATCCTGATGCCTGCCTAACTGTGGGTTCTTTTGCCTCTCTCTGACCCAGAGCTGTCCCTTTGGGAAGGGACAAGTTAGAGACCTTATAATTGAAGTTGTTCTCCTAGGCTTGATGCTGCTCCTAGTCATGCACAACTGCCTTCCATCTTCCCCACTTTGCCAATTGTCAAAGCAATCCTGGGCCCTCATTTACTTCCTCAGAATTTCTGTGAGAAAGAAGCAGCCTTCCCTTAGGTTCTGAGTGAAAACTGTCAAAGTGACCAATTTTGGTGCCCTTTGTGGTCCCTGTTCTAAGGATATATGGCATAAAGCCTTCCCAAGTCTGTTTGGAGTAGAGGGTACCGGCTGTTAATTGGAAACAAATGATGTAGAGCTTGCGAGGTCTGTTTGTGGTATGACAAATCCAGTGAGGAAAGAAGGCCACTGTGTCACATATCTTTATTGTAACTGTTCCAGGAGATTAGGCAACTTTGGATGGGGAACTCCTGTCCGGCAGGTAGAAGGAAGTGCCAGCCCTTTGTGGCCTCTCAGTTCTGGTATCTTTGAGGCAACAAGAACCAGCTTAAGGGGAAGGGAAGGGGGCTGTTTGCTAAAGATCCAAAGCTGTGATTCCTCCTCAGGTGTGGTACTGAGGGAAGCAGGAGCAATAGCAGCCTTGGTGGGTGGTGCTTATGGAGAAGCATCAATTTCCTGCCCACACTGTGACCCAAGAGCTAGCTGCTTACTCCTTCCTCTGGCCAGACAGGTCTCTCAGGTGCTGAGACACCTCCAGGAGAGGAGACGCCAACCTTCCTTGCTCACCTGAGTCTATGGCACATCCAGTTAGCTAACCCTCCTTCTCTTATTTAATACTTGATAGAGATAGAGATTAGGCATTCCTCCCCTCTGCAATGCCCTGGGCCCCATCCTCTGTGATCCCTGCTTGGCTGGCTGAGCTTTCCTTTGCTAGCAAAACACAAGCCTCTGCCAGAGAGTTCCAGTGTGGGGCAAGGGCAGGTCTGGTACCAGGTGGCGGCAGAGAGCAGGGCTGTCTGAGCGGGCAGAGAGCAAGGCACAGAGGGTAGCAAGATGGCAGGCACCCTCACAGGGTTCCACAGGAGGATGACCCTTGTGGTACAGGTACCAGAAGGTCTGAAAAAGCCCTATATTGCCCCGCATGCGGTACACTAAGTCATGCCAGGCAGCTGGCAAGACATTAGGAAGCCCATAGGTTTCTCGGGCCCGATAGAGGAGCTCCCATTGAGGGGTGGCCCCAGGAGCATTGGCCAATGTCAAATTCAGGATGTAGGTTTCATGGTCCAGAACCACATGGGAACTCTCTGGGTAGTTGCCATCAATTAGATAGACTCGATAACCTACAAGGGAGGACAGGAAAGGCATTGATTGGCAGTCAAAGGTACAATGCAGAGGGAGAAATAATCCAGAAATACTAAGGCAGGTACAGATGGCTCTGTAGTCCACTGCTCACCCCTTACCCAATTAACCAAGCAGGCTTCTCTCTGTTCCACTTACCAGGGTTCAGATTCACATAGGTGGTGGCGCTGGGGGCCAAAAAGGCCACAGCTAAGGGTCGGCTCAGGGTCTCCTCATCATAGAAAAGCTCAAATTCATCTACATGGGTATGCCCAAAGAATTGGCCAGCTATGGTGTTTTCATACCTAGTAAAAGGAAAGACATTTGTTGACTCATTTTAAGGAGAAAGGGAGGAATGTACAGGGTATCCTGCTAGTTCACAGGATTGTTGAATTCTGTTTCTTGTTTTGCAGTTAAAAGACATCTTAGGGATCAAAGCCTAAATCACATTTTTACAGATGAGGAAACTAACTGAAAGAAAGGGGAATCAATCTGCCGTGGCTCATAGAGATAATAAGTAGCAGAGCCACACTTCAAATAGATCCACTTTCCCAAACCAGTGGTCTTAATTCATAAGTCTCATCTATATTATTGTAATAACTAATTTCTATAGGTCTTTGAGTGAACATGGGGAAGGTTACTTGGCTTCTCGGATGATCAGTTTCTTCCTTTATAATATATGAAGATAGGAAGTATTCATAGATACCTTTTTTGTTGTTGTTGGAGTTGGAGGGTTGTTGGAGGAGTCAGTGAGGAAAGGTATTTAAAGGACTTGGTAAACTTTGTTGTTGTTCAGTTGTTTCAGTTATGTCTAACTCTTCATGACTCCATTTGAGGTTTTCTTGGCAAAGATATGGGAGCAGTTTGCCATTCCATTCTCTAGCTCATTTAACAAATGAGGAAACTGAGACAAACAGGGTTAAGTGACTTGTCCAGGGTCACATAGCTGTTAAGTGTCTGAGGCCAGATTTGAATTCAGGAAGATGAGTCTTCTTGATTCCAGGCCTGGCACTTTCTCCACTGTGCCATCTAGCTGCCCTGCTTTAATTGGCCATAATACTTCCTTCAGATTCCAAATCATGCTCTGCTTCTCTCCTTAGACCCCATCTCCCCCATTCACTTGAAATTGTATAGGTCTGAAGAACTCCCTGTGTGGAACTTCCTTCCACAGATATAGAGCAACACTTCATCTATAACAGAGTCTTGGAGAGTTGTTAGGGAGGACTGAGAGGTTCACTGACTAGCCTGTGACCACTAAAGTGTGCCAGAGGCAGGATTTGAACCTAGGTCTTCTTGATCTGGGCTAAGTAGATTATTTCTTTATCTACTACCCCACAATGCCTCCTCTCCCCTTACCTGCCCACAATTCGATAGTAATTCCAACTCCAGCTTTTCAGACAGTGCCCAGGGGGAATGTGACCAATGATATGAACCTGAAAGGACAGGAATGGCGTCTCATTGACTGCAGGGAAATGGGACTACTCGATCATCCAAAAGCAGAAAGCAGCCTTTGAATGTCCTCTGGGTAAAGGAGACACGGTGTGACACACTGAGTACAGAGCTCCGGTTACAGAGCTCTGTCTTTATTCAGAGATCAAAAGCGAACCTATACCCAGCCATTGCCTCTGGAGGTCCAGAAGCCTTGAAAACAGCACCTCCGTCAAACATAACAGGAATGATAGATTAAAAAAGACTGTACCTTGGTGCTGTGGGGTGGGCCAGGGAAGGTGGTTTGCTCTCCATTCCTCACTTTGCTCACCTTTTCTCACCTCCATACCTCCCCTTCTCTCCCCTGGCCCCATGTCCTCACCTTCTCTCCTCGGTCCTCTGCAGCCTGCAGTTCTCTCACCAACCACTGCAGCTGCCCTGCGGGGTCTGTGGAATTGATGAGCAGCCAAAAGTTTTCCCGGGAACAGAAGTTCATGTTGAGAGAGATTAGACGGAGGCCTGGTCTAGGCCAGAGGGAATAGAATCCCCCATTCCTGAAAGAGTGGAAGGGTTGGGTCAATGCAATGCATACACCGTTTATACAAGGGCAATATGTGGCCATCATAGGCCTGCCTGTGAGGAACTCTAAAGCAGTCCAAGATGGGGTGAGCCTGGCCCATCATGGCTTTAGGTTCTAGTTGAAAAAGCTCACTCAGCTGGGACAATCAGATAAAGAGACACAGAAAAACCCAACCCATCTAAGGTCCAGAGCCTCGTGAAGTAGGAGCTCAGAGAAGGGTGAGGTCAGTACCAACTGGAATGCTTGGGAATTCCAGACCTTAAAGGATGGGCAAGATTTGGATTGTTGCAGAGAACAAGAAAATTATAGGCAGAGACTTGGGTGAGTCAAGACAGAGAAAGGAGTAAATGCATCATTATGTTAGGAACTGCCTGAAACCAGACCATCTGTTTAGGGAAGGAGTGGGAGACAAGGCATGTAAAAATAAACTGATTAGATTGGGAGGGCTTTGAATGCCAGACTTGAGGGATTTAGACTTTATACTACAGTAGATTATATGGAATATTTATGAGCAGGGGGTAATATTCTGAAAGGTTTTCTTTTTTTTGATAAGCAATAATTCTGTGGAGAGGAATTGAATGGAAGTGGGAAGGTCAGCTAAGTCCATCTGTAATATCATTTTCTGCTATGCAAAATGGAGAGCAGAATGATTGACATTTAGTGGTTTGGAACTTGGAATGAACCAAGCTTGGCATGTGCCAGCAAGAGAAAACGCAGTTACTGAGGGCAGTATAAAAAGCAGGATTTGGACTGAAGGAGCTCTCTCAATTTGGAGAAGGGCTTTGGTGGGAGGTTTTGGTTGGTTGGGTAGGCCAAAAGTCAACTTCGGATACCAGCAGCCAATACTGATCAATACCTTAAGTTTCCAATCCTGTGTGAATCTATACTATACATCCTAATTAATTAATCATCAAAGAAGAAGCAACATCAATACCATCAAACAACCCGATTCAGGTTAAAGCAGCCTGGCCTAGCCAGGTTGCAACTGAAAGAGATAAAACTCTTCAACTGTTAATCTCAAACCCTGACTACCTTCAATTTGATAGAACCTGATCATCTGTGGCTTTAGCCAAGGATTCCCTTTACACCTCTTTCCTTCATTTCCCTGTTTCCCTTTTCCCTAAGTCTGTTATCATTATATCTTGAAACTTACATAGGTGGATGTCATTCTTACCATAAGGATTATCAAACATATCCTTGGGTATCTGAAGGAAGAGGGATTATTCAAACTAAAAGTTAAGTCGCAGTCATTTAGCATTTATCCATAATTTAAGCTAGGATAAGTAGATAGAAGAACTGTGAAATCTGAACCACAGTTTATTCATTAATCTACTTATTTCTGGGATACTGTTATACTGAAGTTGGGTGTAGCAGTTTCATCTCAAATATACCTGAAGGGTCCTTAGTGTTTCACCACTACAACTAGAGTGTGATATTTAAAGATTTCCATAGTCACTCAACTTCCGCTCCTAATACCATTAGGGAGAGGGATATATATTCTCTTATCATATAACACACCATATCACTCTCGTAAAGCTTGATAATAGACTGGCACACATTGGATGGTGCCAAGTTCAGCTGTTTACACACAATGGTGGCCACAAACCCCACTCAGGGCACATGGGGCTCCATCTGCAATGAGAAGGATACAGGTCAGTGATGGACTGGAGAGACAAGATAGCTATCCTCAAATATACATATAAAATCAAGAAAAGATGGAGGCCTGAACTGGGACGAGGACTATTCAAACCACAATCACTTTGTAAGTACCTACTATGTGCTAAGCACTGAGCTAGGTGCAGGAGATGGAGATGAAATGATTCAAAAAAGGAAAGGTTCAACCTAAGTGACTGGCTAGATAGGAACAAGACAAGTGTCTAGAACTACCTCCATCCAATAAACCAGAAGTTCTGAGACTTATTGGTCTCAGGACCCTTTTTCAGGCTTAAAAATTATTTAGGACCCTCCCCATAAAGATGTGGATGATATTTATCAATATCCATCACATTAAAAATTAAAATATAATAGTATGATTATAAAAATGGTTTTGACCTTGAGGAAAGGGTTTTGGGAAACACATGTATTCCCCGGATTATCCCTTGAAAACTGCTGCAGTGTATAATGATATCAGAAATGTTTTCCCAAGTTGCCATTTCTCATCATCTCTGTTCAGTTCTCTCCCCTACTCTACCTTCCATCCACCCTTGAGTGCCCCCAGTTACCTGAGGGTGTGGAGGGCGCGTCGGGGGAGCCAAGATTCCCAAGCTGTGGCCATGGCATCATAAAGCCAGCTGGATGAGTGGTTTCCATGAATGTAGGGGGGAGGGAAGCTATTGACTGGGGTACTCTCATGGTTGCCCACTGCTGGATAAACAGGCACAGGCCCCAGGTACTTCTTCACAAGGGTAGTGATGGTAGTAAGTGCTCGTAGTTGGTCATGGCGGGTCTGACTCCAGACATCATGGGCAGGGATGTCTCCTGTCCAGTAGACCATGTCAAAGGGCCCAGCGGGGCCTATCCCTGCTAGGAGGCTCTCTAAGGTCCTCAGTGGCAGGTCACACTTGCTGTATTCACCCCAGTAGCCAGCACCAGACTGTGAGGAAGGTGGTAAACCTGAGCTTTTTCGGCAACACAGAGGGTCAGGACAGGCAGGATTTGCACCCTCCATGTAGTCATGATCCCAGTGTAGATCTGTGAGGAACAGAACACGGCTAACAGGAGCACCAGGTGCTGGGGGAGCAGGAGGCTTGTATGGGGGCTTGGGCACAGCAGGCAAAGAGATATTCCAGGCTGAGAGTATGTCCCAGTGTCCACAGGAAGAACCTACAAGCAGCCCACAGGCTTCAGATGGGCTCAGCACGGAACGTGTCCATATTTCCACCATATCCCTCTCATAAAGCTTGATAATAGACTGGCAAATATTGGGTGGTGCCAAGTTCAGCTGTTTACACACAATGGTGGCCACAAACCCCACTCGGGCCACATTGGGCTCCAACTGCAATGAGAAGGATACAGGTCAGTGACAGACTGGAGAGACAAGACAGCTATCCTCAAACACACATAATGATACCCACCCAGGCACAGGTACCTGGTCTCATCTCACTCTCAGGACCAGGACACTATTTATTATAAAGGTAAATAAAGAAGTAATGACGAATCCTAACTTTACCCTGGCTAAAAAGATTTCTGGGACTGTATCCCAACTGAAGCTCCCTTTATTCTTTCACTCTGGCATACATCCTATGGAAAATGCCATCACTTTCTAAGTTCTTAGCTGGTCACTTGGCTGAGGATACTCAGGCTTAATGGTATAGGATGGAAACAACCTCACTCAACTCTACCCTAGCTCAAAAGCCATTAGAAGCTTTTAGTATCTGAAAGTGAGCTCTGAGGGGACACAGTGGTGAGACCTGAATGTGCATTTCTATATTTCCCCATATACAAAGGCAGAGCCCAGAAAGTGGCTTCCCTGTGAGAGGAACTCTCCCTAGCAGCATTATTTTAATTTTATTTTATTTAGAATATTTTTCCATGGTTACATGATTCATGATTTTTCCACCCCTCTTCCCTCCCTACTCCCAGAGCTGACAAGTAGTTCCACTGGGTTATACATGTATCATTGTTCAAAATCTATTTCCATGTTATTCATATTTATCAGCTTTACTTTTAATAGTTCTCCATTTGGGATTTCCTATCCTAAAAGAAAACTTAGGTGGAATTCTCTCTGGTCTTGCTCCTCTATGTGCTTGTCTCATCTCATTGAGATCTGGAGTCAGGAAGACCTGAGTTAAAATCTGACTGTAGACATGTACTAGTTGTGTGACCTGGGCAAGTCACTTAACTTCTGCCTTAGTTTCCTCATTTGTAAAATGGGGATAATAATAACACCTACCTTCCAGGATAGTTGTGAAAGAGATAATATTAGTAAAGTACTTAGCACAGTGCCTGACACATAGTGGGTGCTTAATTAATGCTTGACCCTTTCTCCCCTCTTTCCTTTCTCTTGGTACCATTCTACCATAGACCTTCATTGTACTAACTTTCTACTCCAGTCTTTCAGGGAACCTTTTCTGTGGCCTCACAGTCTTCCTAAATCCTTGTGCTTTTCCCTATTACCAGGGAGGCTTTGCTCCACCCTTGAAGGACCCTTTTTTGGAGCTCACCTCCAGCCCAATGTCGATGGCAGTGAACAGGGCCTTGCAGACTGAGCAGCTGACGTTGTGAAACCCAAATTCAACACCGAGCCCAGGCAGGATACTCTGTAGAATTTGGAGGTCCCCTCTGCCAGGCTCTGGTCTGGCCTCGACTAAGCAGCAGAGAGCCAGGAAGCTGCCCAGGGTCAGCACCATCCAAATGCCCCGCAGAGCCCTGGCTTTTCTCATTGTAGGAGGTCTCCAACCACGGGCTTGCTCCCCTGGGGGATCCCACCAGGTCCAGCCACAAAAGCCCCAGTGTGGCTGCATTTCTTTATGTCCTAGGCAGGATGGTGGCCAAGCTCCTGGCCCAGCTGTACTCCCTGTGGCCCTCCAGTTCAGCGGCTGACTTCCTTCTCTTCTTTCCTGAGTCTTCGAGGTCCCTCAATTCCCCAGAGTTCTGTCTCAGGTTTAAATGTCCTCTTCTTGCCCTGTCTGCAGCCTCCCGGGTTTCTCAGCTGACAAGCCGGCTGGGCAGCTCCACCCCTTCCTCCTCTTCTCCCCCAAAGTCAGGTGACTGGGCAGGACCAGCTCCTGATGAGGTGGGGTCCCTAGAATCTCTGCCTCAGGGCTGCTGGGGAAGAGAAGAGGATCTACCTATCCCCGCCTGACCTTTAACCTTCCCCTTTCTCAGGGCACTACCAAGAAGAGACCGAAAATGGGAAATGACCTAAAGTAGAAGGGGGTGGCACTGTTGAGTTGAAGGTGGCCTTGGAGAGGATTGTGGGAGTTGTAGTTCAGTAGCAACCTTAATGCTAGTGATCTGAATTGGGTATAAGCCTTTGCTCTCTAATTAATTTGCGCTGCTTTCACTGTTTGACTGCTTTGAGCATCCAGTGCTGCCAACCTGTTTTTGTATGGGAAGGGAAAGGGTATGTTAGAAGACAGCAGCAGCTACTCATGCTGATGCTGGGGAAGGAACTAAAGAAGAACCCCATTTCCTCTGTCTCATCCCTCCCCTTTCCTCTCCTCTCCTCTCTTCTTTCTCCTGCCCTCCCCTTCCCAGCCACTTCAGTGAACTTGAACCAACCTCTAGAAGGAGGTGCAGCTAAGCAGATGCTGTACAATATCTATGAGCTAGAGGGGGAGATGTTGTTGTTCTCCTTCCTGAGGCCCAGGGGCAAGAATCTCCCAGTTTGTGTAAAAAATGAACTCAAGGTTGGCTCCCTTTGGAGAATTCCCTCACTGTCAGCAGCTACACCATTCCAGTCATGATCCATTAAAGTCATATTTGACTCAGAATATCAAGAACTGAAATGGAGCTCAGAGACCATATAATGCAATATTCTACTAAAGGTGAGGAAACTAGAACCAGAGATGTAAGGTCACTTCCCAAGATCATGTAGCTAGAACAAGAACCTCACAGTTCCGGGGTCCTATTGGCATGGGCATGGTAGGGAAATGGCATGGGCATTGTACAGAGATGGCATGGATACTGTACCCCTTAACTCAGGCAAACTGTAAACAGGGAAATTTCCTTGCTCCTTTCTGTCCTTGTGACTCCTACCCCAAGAATATCTGATAACTTCTATAAGACCCTGAGGTTACTATCATCTTTGGATCGTCCTTTAGGTTGAGATGGACAAAGAGATGCACTTCCAGGCTACACCTTGATACCATCGAACTGTATCTCAGGCATCCATCTGTTCCCTAAGCCATGAGGGTCTCCAGGCAGACCCCGGTCAGATGACAAACACCCCACCGAATGCCTAAGTGCTTACCACTCTAGAGTCATGTCTACACCATGACACAACATAACGTATTCACTGTTGTAAAAAGTGTAAAAACCCCTGAACTGAAGCATTCTGGGAGCAACCCCCCAGGTTGTCTTGCTGGCCAATAATTCTATCTTACTAATAAATCTCTCTTTTTACTTTCAAGCTAAGTTTCGGAGTCTTGCATTCTTGCAAAAGGTATCCTTCCTGAACCCAGGGGTTCACCATTGTACCCCACTACATCTGTTTGTAACCCCAAAATATCTGTTTGTAACCCCACAACACTATTCCAATACTTTCCCTAAACTATACTGTAGAGTCAATTCTCAAACTTTATATAGTCCTCTCCTCATCCCCCATCAAGTTTGATGTCTTTCTTTGAAATATCTCACAGCTTTCCTGCTCATCTCATTTCCCTGACACTCTTTACCCCTCCACCCCCATCATGTTTCACATCTTAGGCCAGGACTAATGCCTCCTAACCCTTCTCCCTGACTCAGGGATCATTCATATAATCTATCTACAGGACAATGTCAACTAATCTTTCTAAATGACTGTTTTTCTTCTCCAAAACTTTAGCAGTTCCCAGGCATATCTGTTCCCTGGGAATGACAAATGATCATGTTGGAGTTCAGGGAAATTTTCAAGTAAAATATAGTGGGAAATTAAATGTCTAGCAAAAAATATACCACATGTGATACATATTTCTGGTAAATACATAGAGGGTGTGAGCAGGAAAGGTTTTATCCTGGATTGCTGAGATTAAAGGATAAGGCCTTTCTTTGTTTGAACTTTAAAGACTTCTGTTCAGAGAAGGTTGGTCCATTCTTTAAGTAGCACGTTTTGTCTGATGACTGTTGAGCCTTGTTGGCTGAGTATCCTAGGCCTCATTCATTGCTCTGGGGAAGTGATTATTTGGATCTTGGTGGTAGGGATGATTTGATTAGGTCTGACCTACTGTTGTGTAGATTAATTGAGAGACTGTCTCTTTAAAAACTGAAATCTATGTCAGTGCCTTTTAAATATTTTAGAGGAAGAAATATTGTGAGTATTGAATCCCCACCCCCAACCCCGAACCCTTAAAGGGATGTGCTGGAGATAGCTCTGTGACATTTTTCATTGTGAACATTTCCACTTTGGAAATCTGCAAATGCCACAAATCAAGACTTGATTAATTATTTTGTTAATTGTCTGAACTTAAAATGTCAGAAAAAATGATGATAATAAAACCTAAAGTCAAAAGTTGTATTTTTGGAGAGCTAGTTGTTAAAAACTTGCCAGCACACGTCTTACGAATAATTCTAAGTTTCAGCCTTCCTTGACCTACCCCAAACTCCTGTCACTGATTGACTCTGCCTCTTCTTTACAGCTGAATTTATTCCTCATCTCTCTTCTCTCTATGTTGGTTACTTGTGTTTTAAAGGTGTTTTAGGCATAAATATAAGTGTGTTCTGTATGGAGATTTGTATATAAGTAGCTGTTCCTGAAAGCAACAGAGGGTGGATCTAAGGAGACCAGAACTACTATGAGATAAAGAAAAGTAAGGCCTCCCGGGGGCAGAGGAAGATTGGGAATCTCTCCTGGGTGTTTCTGTGGACATTGTTCTATCATCACAGCCGGAACTTTGCCTGGGAGTTGAATGGGGTGGGGTGGGGCGGGGTTCAGAAAGAAGCAATCTTCAAAGGATTTTAGGGAGGTAGTAAATAGGTAGACATAGACTGAGAGAGAGGGGGAGGTGAACGAGAGAGAGAGAGAGAGAGAGAGAGAGAGAGAGAGAGAGAGAGAGAGAGAGAGAG
>NC_058132.1:86307880-86322454 GCF_016433145.1 Gracilinanus agilis
CTCTCTCTCTCTCTCTCTCTCTCTCTCTCTCTCTCTCTCTCTCTCTCTCTCTCTCTTTCTCTCTCTCTCTCTTTTAATTTAAATTTTTTTGGTGACAAGACAAAGAGGGTATAGCTGTAACAGTGGTAAAATTTCCTTAGTGACAAGTCAGAGTTTGTCCAGCATCAGAGTCTATGCTCAGGGTTTGTCTAGAATCAAAGAGGGACAGACTGTTTAGTTTGGTGTTTGAAAGTCTATTCAAGACAGAGTCATGTTGGCTGGGATGTGGTTTTTGCATGTGTTTTCCATTACTCAAAGCTGACACATTGGTCTGAGTTGACCCATGGTTCTGGTCCATGGTTATGACAGGAACAGAATGATAGAAGGAGAGTTCATCCTGAGTGTACACTTGCAAAGGATTGTTGTTATTGTTTGGATTGGGTAAGATATTCTCAGCAGCTAGGTTTGGACCTGGAGCTGTTAGGTTTGGATCTGGGGAACGTGCTAATTCAGGAAAATGAGAAGCATCAGCAAAGGGTAAATTTGGGGGTCCTGAAAAGTGCCAGTATAAAATCAACTCACCATTACTTAAGGTAGCTAATAAATGGAAACATTAATTAGAATTATGTTTTTCAGTGCTGGCAATCAATTTTTACTAGTCAAATACATGCAAACAATAGTTTATATCTATTATTTATCATATTATATTATTATCTATTATATTGTATCTATATATTGTCTATTAGATAATATAAATATTAACCCCACTAGGAAAAAGTCACTAACCTGCTTACCTAGGATTTCCTAATAAGCATGTCTCATACTGGTACTCAATGATGAGTTTCTTTCTCTGCCCATTGGAAGTCATGTCAGCCTCCAAAATGGTTGCCCAAGATGTCAACAAATCTTGGTCAATCAGCACAGCCCTGTAGTGAACATGCAGAATGCTTATGTAGCAAGGGATGTTGTGTTGTATGAGTGTGTGTGTATGTGTGTGTGTGCTTGATAGATAGGAAAGAATAGATAGATTACAGTAATATATAGATATATTTAGTTTCACTTCCCAGACTTTTATTCAAGGAAGACTTTAATTCCTGCTAGAAGAAGAAGCAGGAGTTTGGGGGCAGAACCTGGCCATTCTCCTCTCCTCTGAGAATGCTAGCTATTATTATCATAGTTAAATATCGGCTCTTCAGATTTTTCTCCACTCTTGGGGGAAACTATTTCCTTTCAGTTACTAAGAACAAGACAGCAGTTAGCTGGGTCAGTTAGGCCTGAGGTTTTCTGCTCATCTTGTAGAGCAGCTGACTGATTCTGGGAGTCAAGCTTTTGAGTTCATTCTAGAGAACTTGCCTTCCATTTGGACAAACCATAGTGAACTTTGAGAGCCAAATTCTTGGGTACTTCCATAGTATCTCTTGCATTTGTCCTTTGAGTTCCATTCACACAGCTTCCACTCTAGTTCAGGTCCTTCTCATGTCTGGCCAGCATTATTACAACTGCTTCTCACTGAGACTCTGTGGCACAATAGTAGACTCAGTGCTTGTTTTGGTCTTGAGAAGTCCTGGGTTTAAATTCTACTTCAGGTGTATGAACAGAAAAAGCACTTATTAACGTATGTCCAGCTCTACCCTAAGAGGCAGAAATATGGATATAAAAGTAAAAGCAATCCCTGCCTTGGGGGAGTTTATATTCTGAGAGAAAGAATGTTGCACATAGGAGAGTAACTGTGAGGGAAGAGCATTTTGATTAGATAACAACATAGATTACAGTAACATTGGATTGCATAACAAATACTGGGTGACCTGAATGTAATATGTGTACATGTATATGTATGCACATATATAGGAAGCATTTATGTATATAGAGATGTCCTATTCCACATCCTGGATAAATTAAATTTCCATCTTTTTAGGAAGTAGGAGGATGGCAATAGCCCGATGATCCTTCCTTGTTGAACTTAGAATTATATCTATTACACATAAGATATTTGAAATCTAGGGTTATGATTCTTATTGGGGTTCAGGATAAAAGTCACTTTCTCTGGTTGTTGGGCAAAGAGAAGTCATTCTTCCCCAGACTTGGAAGGTTATGGAAGGCCAATCAGAGAAACAGGGTTGAGGATAGGGCCTTTTATCTGCATTCCCATCATGATCAATATGACTGAGGCAGCTTTGTGATTGATCCTGTTCCCAGACAGTCAAGGTCAGAATTAGACAAAATCAGAGAAACCCTCATTTAGCCAGGTGCATTCATCCCAATGAAGTTAAAGAACCATTCATAAGGATATCTTTAAAATATAGTAACTATTCCCAGAAATAATTTTCTGAGGCTAGCTCTCAGCCTTGAATCTTGTTCTATTCCAGGCTAATCTTTACCTCCAGTCACTGTGATTCTTTTGTGCTTTGTATGTCAATCATGACCTAATTCTATAACCTCTGTGCAGCTGCAAAGCTTCTTTGTATTCTTTGTGTGAGATGAGATTGAATTCTGTATATATTAAACTTGAGACTCTATGGCAATTTGGAGTAACTTTGCACTAACCACTAGCCATTGCTCTCAATCTTTTTTGCCCTTAACAATCCGACGCCACTTTAGGCCATTCAAAACCCTGTTGGTATATAGAGCTGGACCTCTATAGAAGGTAATAGTTTACTTAATCTCAGCTGGTTTAGCTTCCTCTGAAATGATCAAAAAATATTTATCAAAGCAATCTGTAAAACAATAACGGGGAAAGTGATACAGATTTGTCTGGGTAATATAATAGAATATACAAAAGCCAAGTCTAGGTACAGAGTGAGATCTTGGATTAATTAGGTAGAGAACATACTTGCCCAATGAGTCTACTCTTAGCATTCTTTCAGGGTAGAAGAACTGCTGGGATGCTGGGACTTTTATTCACATTTCTTTAGTTCAAAGGGTCTCCCAATCACCATTCAAAGTCTATATCTTGAGTCTTCTTCCCCATCTCTCCTACTGTACTCTTTTCTAGTAGTCTCTTGGTCAATTGGGAATCACATCTCCCCATGGGATTTAAAAAAACAAAAACAAAATACTTTCTGTCTTAGAATCAATACTAAGCATCAGTTCCAAGGCAGAAGAGTAAGAAGGGCAATTGGGGTTAAGTGATTTAACCAGGGCCACACAGCTAGGAACTGAGGCCACATTTGAACCCAAGACCTTCTGTTTCTAGATCTAACTGTCCTTCCATGAAGCCACCTATTTTCTGATTTTCTGATGCAGTATCAGAAGGTTGTCTTTAGAGTACCACCGAGTCCACCCAAAGGTGGGTGATCATGGTAAAGACCCTGGGTTTGCTATATAGGGATGGTGAGTGGGATCACTGGAGGTTAGATCCACACATCCCACCTAGGTCTTCCTATTGTTCCTCATTCATAGCACTATCTTCTATGTCCATGCCTTTGTATTCATTGTCTCCCAATCTCCAAATGTTCTCCTTCCTTACAGGCACAGTGCCTCACAGAATCCCTGGTTTCCTTTAAAACTCAACTCAGGCAACCCCATCTACATTAATGTTTTCTTCATCTCCCAGTTAGTAGTACTTCCCCCTCCCCATGCCTCTTCTAATCTATTTTGTAGATCCCTATCCATGATCTCTTCTCACCTGACTAGACTGTGAACTCCTTGAGGATTGGGAATATACTCTTTATCCTTAATGCCTGGTACTATGCCTGGCAATAATAGAAGCTTAACAGATAGGAGTTGTTGGTTGATTGTTAGAAGTACTTCAGACTTAGAGTAGATTGGGTAGGAAAGCTGAGATCAAACCTGGAATGAAGATACGAGCTGCTGCCTATGGACCAGGGTTGCAGAGAGCCACTGCTAAGGTAAATTGTAGAGTTTCTAGGGAGAGTCAGCTATGCAGAGGAGGAGTAGGGAGCTGGAGGCAGGGAGATAGGATCATTCCCTCCCCACCCCCACCCCCCCAACTGCTCTTGTTTTCTTGTTTAAACACTAAGATCCCACAATGGCAACTCTTTTCATTAATCCTTCCCCAATCCTAGATAGCTGAGAAGGCTCAAAGACATTAAGTTGATTTTGAGAGATAAATAGGTAAAGAGATTAAAAAGGTAAATCACCAAGAATGCAATTCTTGGTGATTTCTTTTCAATTTGACTTTCCTATATTTAGTAAGACCCGCCAAGTAGCACAGTGGATAGAATAAAAGACCTGAAATCAGGAAGACCTGAGTTCAAATTTGGCTTCAAACACTGTGTGATCAGGGGAAAGTCACTTAACCCTGCTTGCCTCAGTTTCCCCATCTGTAAACTGAGCTAAAGAAGGAAATGGCAAACCACTCCAGTATCTTTGCCAAGAAGAGTCGACAAAACTGAAATGATCAAACAATATATTTAATAAATCAGATGACAAAAATTATGATAAAAAACTGTGATTCATCATTGCAAAGGATCAATAAAAAGCAAGAAAATTCCCAGAGGCGAGTGTTGTCTAGAGCCAGAAAGACTTCCATATTTTGGTGAGCCATATTTTATATGCTGTGCTTTAACCAATATTGAATCAGGGCTAGAGTCAGCAGTTGAGAATGCCACAAGGAATAGTCAAAATGGGATCCTTCCAAAAGTTTATAGTTTGAGTAGCCCTCTAAAATGGACAGCTGAGACTGCAGTCTTTAGGACACTTCATCCATGCCCATCAGAGCAGGGGTGAGGCCCAAGCAGCTGTAGTAGATGCTGACAGTAGGATGATGAAACAGCTTAGTTGATGGCTTGAGTATAGCACCATCTGGTGGATGATTATCTATCTATCTACCTATCTATCTATCTATCTATCTATCTATCTATCTATCTATCTATCTATCTATCTATCTATCTATCTATCTATCTATCTATCTATCTATCTATCCTTGTTTCTTTCTGCCTATCTGTTTGCCTGCCTTTCTATGTCTGTCTGTCTCTCTGTTTTTTGCCTGTCTTTTTATACCTGTCTATCTATCTCTCTACCTAGATTGTTATATCTATAACACTCTTGATTAAGTTGACAATATTTTCTGTAGATGTACATAAAGGAGGATTGCAGTTGCTTATACTAGTGCAATGTCCCAGGTTCACACCACTTGAAAATACTCCTTCTCCACATCCATCTCTATTCTAATCAGGCCCTTTCCAATCTGACTTACAAATCCTCTAACAATTTGACTACTCAAATCCTAGACTTCTTCAATGACTTAATGACTTCCTTCTTCATCAAACTGCATTTCACTTCATCCATGCACCAACAAAGTCATTCTTTCAAACTGTCAAGGGGACTTTCAAGCTTGCACACAGAGAAAGAATTCAATGTTGCTAAGGAACTAATAGATCTTCCCCTTTGGTGGTCTCCCTGAAAAAAGAAAGTGGGAAGGGAATTTGCTGCCTGAATGGAGGCCACATAGCTTGTACACAAAGGAAAGGAGGAAGTGAAAGCTGTCAGGTCTCTAAAAGTCAGCCAGGAATAAGAACCTGTAATCTTCCATTGAGAAGGGGGTGTAAAGACAGCTTCACAGGGTTATCTAGGGTCAGTACAGCAGAACAGGGCTGAGACAATTGAGCAAAAAGAATAGAAGTGTCTAAATGAATAGCTCAGAGGCATATTGGGTCTGGATATCTAGAGAACATAACACTTCTTGGAAGAGAGCAGACAGCAGGAAATAGATGGCAACAACTGAGGCAGCATAGTCACCAAACTACTTGTTGATGAAGAGATAAATAGTCCTGAATCTGGAGGTAGCTGGAGTAAGGCAACTGATTAGGTGGGAGTTCAGGTGGGAGTGAGAATCAGTGTGGCAGCAGAAATAAAGACTTCAGGAAAGGGATTACTTGACTCTTTGAGAGAACCCAGACCAAGGATTGAGCTTCTCTCATGTGGAAAGATCACTAGGGAATTGACCCTCTCTTCCTTCCCACAACCTCCACCCCATTCTTACATATTCCACATAATTCATAGCATCAACAAAGGACAAAGTTAAGGTTTGCTGCTCTTCTGTTTGATTTTCCATCTCTGCTTTTTTCTTCACTTTGGCTCACTACTGAATATTTTCTTCCCCTTGGTGCTCCACTGTAGCTGCCTTCAGATATACTCTTTCTCTCTTCATTTACATTACTTTTGGGGGTTTGGTGGGACCATTTGGTCCTTGGGTGTAGTATCCTGCCTGACATTTTCTAGCTATGTGACCACGAACAACTCATTTAACTTCTATCTGCCTCAGTGTCAGGGAGACCAGCAAAGAGGAAGGTTGCTTAGTTCTTTAGTAACATTGAGTCCTTTCTCTGTGTGCAATGGGGATAACAAAAATCCAGGACTCTGATATAAAATTAATACAGTATATCAAAGATAAAATGGGGATAACGATAGCACCTACCTTCCAGGGTTGTTGTGAGGATCAAATAAGATAACATAGGAAAAGTGTTTTGTAAAACTTAGAGTATTACATAAATGCCAGCTATTATTATGTCCCCACTCATCTGCCTCTGTTTCCTATCCTCCTCCCCCTTTTCTGTAATGAGGACAGACCCTGGGTCTCAGAGGAGTCCCCAAAAGAGTACTGGAAATACTAGCAGGGGAAGGGGTAGAGCTGGTAGACTTAGAGAAAGCAACTCTGTCCCAAGATGAAGACTTGAAACTAGGAGATTATTTTAAGTAGGAAGGGATCCTATAGGTCTCTGGGGATTGGGACCTACCATCTTGAAGGACATTTTGAAAGCATCTAAAAAGATAAGTAAAGTTTTTGGATGATCTATAGCAGTGATGGCAAACCTATGGCATGCTTGCCAAAGATGGCACACAGAATGTTCTTTGTGGGCATGCTATGGGCTCCCCCTTCCCCACCCCTAGTTCATTACTAGAAAGGCAGAGGGACTTGGTGGAGCTGCTCCCTTCCCCCTCTCCACTGTGCCTGATGACATTTTTCACATCCCCCACTCCTCTGCTCAGCAGCCCAATGAGCACACAGTTGGTAAGGTGGGCAGCTCACGGGCAGCAGAGGAGGAGGGGAGCAGAGTGCTTGGGCCACTCGGCTCCCCCTTGATAAATTCTAAGGACATTTTTCACTTCACCCACCCCTCCATCCAGTAGCCCAATGGGAGAGCTTTCTCCCTGAACTTAAAAAAAATACACTTTGGTAGCTTTGTGGAGAATGGACTGGGACAAAGAAAGAAAAAAAAAAAAGAAAAGAAAAAATGGCAGCTAGGCATCTATCCAGAAAACTGGATAGATAGCCATGCTTAGAGTTCAAATCTGAGCTCAGATACTTCTTAGCTCTTCAATCCCAGGCAAGCCACTTAACCCCAAATACCTGGACCTTGCCCTTCTGACTTAGGGTTGTTACTAAGATAGAAAGTAAGAGTTTAAAAAAATGGGTCAAAGTACTACTGCCTCATTCCACTTGCAGTTCTAAACTGAAAGCTCCCTTTGCCCAGATAAAGATTGGGGATAGAGGGGAAGTTGGATGGGCTGAGGTGTGTGTATAGATGGCTTGGGTGGGGTAAACCTTAACCCAAACCAGGAAAGCAAATGCTTTCAGCATCTGGTATTCCTAGGAGGAATTTCATTAAAGTGATAACCAGGCAGCACCTTGCTTAGTCTCTAAGATCAAAAGAGATCCTGTCTTTTTATTTTTTGTTTTATTTAAAAATTGTTTTTCCAAGGCTACATGATTCATGTTGTCTCCTTCCCCTCTTCCCATCCCCCCCAGATGACAAGCAATGCCACTGAGTTTTACATGTATTTTCACTCAAAATCTATTTCCATATCGTTCATTTTTGTAAGAGAGCAATGTTTTAAAACCAAAAACGCAAATCATATATCCATATAAACAAATGATAAGTCATGTGTTTTCTTCTGGATTTCTACTCTCACAGTTCTTTCTCTAGATGTGGTCAGCATTCTTTCTCAGGGTTGTCCTGAGATCCTGTCCTTTTAATAACTGTGAACAACTAGGCTCATGACTAGAGTAGCGCACCATCTGGTGGCAAGATGGTAAATATTCTCCTTTGCTGGTTTATGGTAAAGTGATACCCTAAAGCACCCCAAGTATTACTTGCAATAGCCACAAAATACACAAGCTCTCTCTCCCTCCCTCACCTCCTCCTTCCCCCCCACCTCTCTCTCTCTCTCCTCTGTGTGTGTGTGTGTGTGTGTGTGTGTGTGTGTGTGTGTGGTGACTAAAGAGGGATTACTAGAACTTCATTTCCAAAGACACTCAGGGACCCAAAGAACATTGCTTATCATGAGAAATTCCTGGATCACATTTCTCAGAGGCTTTTGTCTGATCACAGAATGGTGACATCACCAAGCAAAAACTGTTGTGGAGCTTTGGAGAGTTACCAGGTTTAAATAGCAAGGCTACCAGAACTGCAGGAGTGAAGAGGGTTAGAAAGCAAGCTTTGGAATGGTGGCTAGCATGGAGGGGTAGAAGAAATGATATGGAGTGGCATTGCCATGATATTACCAAACCTGGGAATCTTGGAAGGATTCTGATGTTCCCACAGCTAAAGTGAGAGGTTCCACATATGTCCAGACTTCTTAGAGATACGTCCCCAGAATCTTGTGAAGTAGATGGCATTGAACTCTTAGCTTTTACTACTGGGGTCATGAGTTCTGGTAAAAATTATTTCTGTCTTGCTGTGCTTGGGAGATTAGTGGTAATCAGATCATATACCAACATTACCAGTGTGTCAGGGGGTTGCACATGTAGGAAGCATGTGTGTGGGGGCAGTTTTTTTCTTATTTAGGTTAAATATGTCCTCTAGGGTATGTCTAAATGTAGCAGAAAGGGAGGCAAGAATAGATTATCTCTAGTCTCTTCTCTCTGGTGAAGAGTGAATCAAACTCTCTTTGTCTATCAATCAGCTGATTTTTAAGTTAATCAATCAAAATCTTAAGTACTCCTACTTAGCACCTTACCAGTCACTAAATATGAGGGTTCACAAGTCACTTGCTAGAGTGGATGACAACCCCAGCTGGCCACTGCCTCCCTTCCCCCCCCTCCCCACGCCTTTCCCCCACCCAGTACTAGACAAATTGAAAGACTGTGATTGGTTCCTGTAAAATGGAGAAGGGACAGGAAGTGATGTGAAAAAAGGACTATAAAAAGTCCTGAACTTCCTGTTCAAGGGACTTCTCATTGAGGCTTCTCCTTTGGAGTTCTTCTTTGGAGTCTCTGTTCTTTGGATCTTCTCCTTTGGACTTCTTTGGAGGATGGCTCCTTGGGGCTTTTGGACTTCAACTTGGAACTTAGGGCCTTTCAAATGGAGTTTTTGGCTTTGGGACTTCAACTTTCAGCTTTGGAGCTTCTTGGAGTTTGGGACTTTCTTGTTGGGTTCACTGCTGCCTTAGTGAGCTTAGTTCTTGAGGGTTTTTCTGCTTTGGGACCTTGCCTGGTTCCTGCCTAGCTTGCTGGTAAGCGACTAGGATTCCCACATGGAGTCTGGAACTCTGTTGGGGAGTGAGCTTCATTTCACCAGATTAGCATTTAGGGTAGGCTAGGCAGCCTCCTTACCTCCTTCTCTTCCATATTTCCCTCTTTTTACTAATATTCCAATTAAACAAAATTCTTAAAAGCTGCTAATAGTTTTCCTGACTTAAGGGATAATAATAGGTGACCACTTTTTATAACTGTCTTATTTAGTCAAAATCCCACTTTTACCATTATACTCTCTAACCTTTTTGCAAGGGAGACTTCGATCCTTGCCTGAAGCAGAAACAAAGGGTTGGGTCAGATGCTGCTCTCTGCTTTCCTTTGAGAGAGGAGGCACTGGACTGGATTATACTTATATGCTCCCTTAAATACTATTATTTTAGGAGAGTAATTTTTAAGGCCATGTTGAACTCATGATTGCTATCCCTTAATATTCTGAGCTAATCCAAGGCTACCCTTCCCATTAAATGTCAGTTCTACAATGGATGTAGTGAATAGCAAACAAATTACTCAAATCATTAGAAAAACAGAAAGCAGAGAATTTATTAGACTTAATAACAAAAGAATATATACATATAATATGAGAGTATATGCCAAGTAATCCTGAGTGAATGAGTTCTCCCATCAGTACTAAGGTAACTCAGCTCAACCAAGAGAAAAAGCCTCTCACTTAAGGAGAAGTTCTCTGAAATTTATAGTGTGGCAAACTGGAGTGAGGCACGATATAGAGATCTCTGGCTCCTGTACCTGCTGGCTTCTTCCCAGAGTCTTTCTTTCCTTTAATTCTGGAATTGTGAGTCTCTGTCAACAACAAGCATTTTGTTGAAAAAAATATTTTATTATTTGTTAAGAAAATTGTTGTTATATTATTATTTTCTTGATTATTAACTTGGCAAATATCATTGCTATATACAAATAAGAGGGGGGAAAGAACTTATAAGAAAACATGAATTTCTATTAAGCACAACTTATTCTTTCATATTAAATTGGGTAGTTCTAACCCTGTCGTGCTTGCCCATGTCCTGTTCTGAACTTCCTTCTGTTCTTTACTGTATATTTAAAAAATGTTTTATTGACATTCTTTTCTTTCCTTTCTTCTTTTTTTGGGCATCATTGCTACTTCCCACACTCCCTGGCCAAGGCCCTCCCATGAAAAAAATTAACCAGAAATAACCATAGTCAAACAAAATAAATCTCTGCTCTGGTTGTGCCTGAAATTGTATGTCTCTTCCTACACTCCCAGTCTATCACCTCTCTACCAAGAGGTGAAAAAACATGATTCATTGTCATTTTTCTCATCAGTACCTTGCATTGGTCAGATTTCTCAAACCTTTCAAAGTGATCTTCCTTTACAATGCGCTAGACAGTGTTTAAATCATAATGGCTCTGTTCTGTTTCATTCTGCGGAAATTCATACATCTCAGGTTTCTCAGAATCTCTTTTGTCATTTCTTGCAGCACAATAATAGTCAATTTCTAATCATATTCTAAATGTGCTTAGCCATTATTCAACTGATAGAAACTCATTTTGTTTCCAGTTGCTACAATAAAATTTTTTGCTATAAATGTTTTTGGAATATGGGTCCTTCCTCTCTTTTTGGGGGGCATACAATTGATAGTGGGATCTATCATTAGGCCAAAGAGAATATATAGTCTCATGCCTTTTTGGATATAATTTTAAATTGCTTTCTCGAATAGCTGAGCCAATTCATAGCCCCACTTAATATGTTCCAGCACCATGCTATATCATGGAATACAAAGACAAGAATGAAAAAGTCCCTGCCCTCCGAGAGTTTACCTTCTTCTGGGGGGAAACCAAATATACTCAGATAACAAAATATGAAATAAATAAAAATAAAAAACAAAGTGATCTCTCTTTGGGGTTGAGTGAGGAGTGCTTGTTAATGGGAATCAAGAAAGGCTTCTTGTAGGAAGTGGCACATGAGTTGAATTTAGAAGGCAGCTAGACATCCCAAGAGGTGGATAGATAACAAAGGAAGGCATTCCAGGCATAGAAAGCAACCAGCACAAAGGCAAGGAGATAAGAGATAAAATGTTATATCTGTGGAATAATATGTATGTCTACATTCCAGATAGGCTAAAACATATAGCATATAAAGTAGAATAATGTGTAATCAGTCCAAAAATACAGTTTAGTGCCAGATTGTAACACAGTGAAAATGTCATATTAATTTATATTTTACCTTAAAGGCAATGAGTATCCCTAGATGCAGAATCTGAACTCAGATCTTTCTAACTTCAAATTCAGCACTCTTCCCCCATCTGACTCAGATGATCCTTACTGTTATACTTCCATTTGACAATGTATAGTCTTGCTTCAATGTTCCATTTTCTGTCTCAGTGCCCAGGAATGTCCCCATTCCTGGAGGTGCTCCCTCTTCCTCTCTGCCCCTTAGAATATCCAGTTTCCTTCAAAGTTGAGCTTAGACACTATCTCTTACATGAAAACATTGCAGATTCCCCAGTGCTGGTGCCTCATTCCCCTCTAATAACCTTGTAATTAGATTCTGGGGGTGTTATAGGAGGACTAGCACCTCTGGTGTGATGGCTTGCTGAGCCCTTGTCAGGGAGGGCTGCTCACCCACCTTTCACCTAACTCTCACTTGTGTCTCCAAGGAGCTATAGCATATACAGTCACATTCCAGGAAAGCCCTCTCAGCTGATGGGCTAAACCAGGATGAGGGTAACCATCAGGTCTCAAACCTGTCAGTGAGTTAGGGGACTGTCTTCCTCAAACATGTGAAGACTTCCCCCCAGTGGAAAGGACAAAGAGAACAATTTATTCCAAAGGCCATGAAAGCAGTTGAAGTAGATGCTGTGGAGCACTTAGAGTTTGATCAGACATTGAAGACACCAAGGTTATCGACTGTTTCCCAAGCCATCTCCAGTCCTCCTGAAACTTCTGTCTTGACTCCAGAGGACTTCGATGTTTCTGGAAGAGAATGAGGTTGACAACTTTGTGCAACTCTGCCTCACTTTTGTGATGAGTAAAAAAATCTGCGAGATGGGATTCTAGGTAAAAAAATATCAATTTATAATTAGGCTAGCAATACCCCAGAAATTAACTGGTCCATGATCTCTCTTGGTAATCAAAGGCAATTCCTTCAGAGTCTTGATTTATTTAAATATATATTTTTTTAATTGACCCTGGGCAAGTCACTTGACCCCCATTGCCTACCTTTACCACTCTTCTGCCTTGGAGCTAATACACAGTATTGACTCCAAGATGGAAGGTAAGGGTTAAAAAAACAAATTTAAATACAATTTTAAAAGTTCATTATTTAACCCTCCCCCAAGACATCTCTAATTGATGGATACCTAATGAGGAGGTGGACTAATATTTTAGCCATTCTTTGATCCTTCATGATGATGTGGAGAAGTCATGTTCCTGATCACAGCATCCCAATATCCCTGTTGATCTAAAAGGAGAAATTAAATTGTCTGATTAAGTTTGTCTTCTACCATTCATCCTAATGAGAGAATCAAGGATATAGCTATGCTCTCCCTGGACATACTTGATTGGAGCCAGGTTTGTTTACTAGGAAAATTGAATCTAAGATTCTCAATCTTCATTGTCCCAATTATAGAGGATGCTCTAGGGCAGTGATGGTGAACCTTTTAGAGACAGTGCCAGCCCCCCCTCCCTCTCCCCCTAGACCAAGTGCCATGCCAGCCACCCACCAGAGACCGAGTGCCATGCCCCACACCCCTTACTCCATACAGGGGAGGAAGGAAATGCTCCCACTGGGCTGCTGGGCAGAGGGGCGGGTGATGTGAAAAAATGTCATCAGCCATGGCGGAGAGATGGAGAGGTGGAGGGGAGCAACTCTACCGATTCCCTCTGCCTTTCTAGTAATGAGATTTGGGGGTGGGAGATGGGAAGGGTGGCCAAGTGCTCACATAGCATTCTGTATGCCATCTTTGGCACCAATGCCATAGGTTTGCTATCACTGCTCTAGGGCTAGGAATGTCAGGGTATCCCTATGATTATTAGAACAAAGGAATGAGTAAAAAGCTTGAAAAATACAGTTACTGAGCAGTATTAGAAATCATACATGATACAATATTAAGAATATTTCTTGTTAAGAATAAATCTTCTCACTTAAATCCAATTCACATCCAAATCAAGACATCATCCCAAGGTATCACTGGCCATCTTAGAAAAACAAAGGATGAACAACAAATACTTCGTATTTATTTTTGTAAGTGAAAACATGAAGGATGTCCAGATCTCAAAACCTGGAGGCAGTCCTGCTTCTGGAAGAAAACATCTTCATTCTCCTACCACATGGGTGGGAGCAGCCTCTTTCAACTGGTTGCTTATTTGGAATAGGCTGTTTTTAAAACTGCCATACGCAGGTAATAATCATTAATGTTTTGGTGCATGAATCCATAATGTGGGCACTGTGAACTGAACTGAAAAGGAGGGATACCTTCCCTCTTAGGTCCCATGGCTCGAGGATATTTCTGTTTTCTAGTTAATTTGTCCTTCTAAGTTTTAGGTGCAGGTAGTAAAAGCCACCAGACACAGGAGTTCAAGCCAAGGCAAACTTGGAACTAAGATTTCATATAGCACATGGCAGTCAACCAACCAGCTGGGTAGGAAATCTCCAAGAAGTCAGGATGCCAGGGTCTTGAACCTAAGGGGAATTATGGGATTGAAACATAGAAACTGAGTTATTAATCTAATCATCTTTCCCTTCTCAGAGCCTGAGGTGATATCGAGGGGGTGTTATGTTCCATCTGTTGGGATAAGTTTATATATTTGTTAATATACCTTTGAAGGAAATATTCCTTTGTAAAAGCTAATCTGACTTAGTGGATAAATGGAACTGGGGTAGAGGGGATCTACCCCCTATAATTGGGGGAAAATCATCAGTGGTGGTTAGAGTCAATGGCAGAGAGCCTAGACAACTCCCATACTTTCTTAAGGGTAACTTAGGAGAGAACCTCTCTTAAGAAAACCCCAGAGGAGGGGTGAAATGTAACCTGACCTTTGAGCATTAGGAGCCAGGGTGTTGTACAACACTTTAAATAAATTTTGAATCTCTCGCTTTCTTTCTTTCTTTCTTTCTTTCTTTCTTTCTTTCTTTCTTTCTTTCTTTCTTTCTTTCTTTCTTTCTTTCTTTCTTTCTTTCT
>NC_058132.1:86322819-86340739 GCF_016433145.1 Gracilinanus agilis
TCTCTCTCTCTCTCTCTCTCTCTCTCTCTCTCTCTCTCTCTCTTTCCCTGATAGAATGCAAATTCTTTGAGGGCAGGGACTTTTCCATTTTTAATCTTTGTGTCCCCAGTGCCTGGCTTTACAAAACAATCAATAAATTAATCAGTAAGCTTTTAGTATGTTTTTACTATGTGTTTGGAAGGAGAACTGGGTAGAGATTCAAGATTCTGGGTTCTTTCTGGAATAAAAGAACTACCAAGGGATGTCTTGATTCCTCTTATGACATTGAAAATAATAAAATAAAAGGAAAGTGTCTTTGATTTACACAATATATATATATTTTTAACATCCTAGTCAGATGTGAGAGACCTAGTCTTAGGCTCTGGGGAAATTCAAAAGGCAGAGAAAGAATGAAATTGACCCCATTGCTTGAATTGCAGGTCATTGCTGATCAGGAAAACATTGGGTAAAGGATTCAAAAACCCAGATTCTAATCACAGAAAAGGGACATGTAATGAGTTGTTAAATAAACTATAAAAATTCAGGCTGCTAAACAATTCCTTTATGAGATGTGAAAAAACCCTTGAGTGATTTAGAAAGGGAGTTACTATAAAAGCAGGGCAGACAGGTGGTACACTGGGTAGAGTGCCTGTCCTGAAGTCAAGGAGACTCATCTTCTTGAGTTCAAATCTGGTTTCAGAAATTTACAAGCTGTGTGATCTTAGGCAAGTCACTTAATCCTGTTTGATTCAGTTTCTTTATCAGTAAAAGGAGCTGGATAAGGAAATGGCAAACCACTCTACTTCTTTGCCAAGAAAACTTTAAATGGGGTCCTGAAGAATCAGATATGACTGAATAACAACAACCACCATAGGATCAAAACAATTATTGGTCACACTCTCTAGATGATTTTTGAGAGTCAATACAGTTAGTCGAGGCAAAAGTCAGATTCAAAGAGAATTATAACTCCTGATGAAAGGATCCAAGGAGCTGGAGAAAGGGGTAACCTATGAAAAGCCTTAGAGCAGTAATGTAGGCAGATGCAGCTACCACCAAGAAAGGGGTCAGGACTCTGGGAGCTAAACTACTTGCATTAATTGGGCATGAGCCCTATCTGTATCTGAACAGATGATGTGCTGGCGAACATCCCTTTGCATACATGGGTATGTCTCCTTTCCCCTGCTGGATGTCCTCAAAGAAATAAAAAAGCTTTCCCTTCAGGAAAAGAAAAGTGTCTCCCTTTATTTGTTTTAGATATTTACTCTGTCTTTATAATGTTAACCACAGACCCTTGGCTAGCTTGTTTGTACTTATTGGAAATATAGTTGAAAGGAAGTAATGAAGGGGAAAACATCCTCAGAGAAGAAAGGGAAATGCTGAGGTATTTTGCCAGGGCACTACTTCTTGCCAGGGATTTAGACCTTCTAAGTCATTCAAGAAGCATTTATTAAGTGCTTGCTATGTAGCATTGGGGGACCAAAAAAAAAAAAAAAAAAAAAGACAGTTCCAACCCTCTAAGAAGGAGCTTACAAATTGAATGGAGTAAGACAACAGGCAAACAAATATATTGTTGTTTGTTCTTCATTTTGGAAGAGGACCAAAGGCATCAAGTCTTCACTTGTGCAGTGAATTGGATTTTAGTGAGGCAGAACAGCACAAAATAATTCTGAGGGATTTATGGAAAAGAACACTACCCACATTCAGAGGAAGAACTACAGGAGTGGAAACACAGAAGGAAAACAACTGATTGAACACATGGGTTGATGTGGACATGATTTGGGAAGTAAATTCTAAACGACCACCCCAGTACAACTATCGATGGTATAGAAATAGGTCTTGATTGATGACACATGAAGAAACCAGTGGAAATTTGAGTCAGCTGGGGTGGGGGGAGTAAGAACATGAATCATGGAACCATGGAAAAAATTTTTCTAAAAAAAATTAAATTAAATTAAAAAAATCTATCTTTAGAGACATTCAAGTCTAGTGTCAAGATAAAAGGCAGGAGGACTGGAGATGGCCTGGGATACAGTGGATGCTCTTGGCATCTTTGATGTCTGACTAAGCTTTACACTCTCCACAGGATCTGCTTCTGCTACCTTCATAGCCATTAGAACAAATTGTTGTCACTTACTACCAGAGCAAGTCTTCACATGCCTGGGGTAGACAACCTTATGAACAAATATATAAAAAAATAAAGCTGTATATAAAGGTAAATAAGAAATAGAGAGGAGATGGTAGAATTAAGAGGGGTGGAGGGTATGAGGTGTAAGAAAAAATAGACTTTGGATCCTTTGATGGAACTTCCCTGAACAGAGAAGTGTTTATTCTAGGAAATCCATTTGGCAACAAGTCAATAGTAGAGAGGGGCGTCAAATATGTAGATTTTACAATTAATATTCCATTTATACAAGTAGAAATGATTCAATAATCTTGCTCACCACCTCAAACCATCTTGTTTTAGACCAGTGGTTCCCAAACTTTTTTGGCCTACCACCCCCTTTCCAGAAAAAATATTACTTAGCCCCCTGGAAATTAATTTTTTAAAAAATTTAATAGCAATTAATAGGAAAGATAAATGCACCTGTGGCCATCACCACCCTCCTGGATCGCTGCAGCACTCACCAAGGGGTGGTGACACCCACTTTGGGAATCACTGTTTTAGATGGATAGACAAGACATATTTGAAACCACTTCACCTTATTTTAGCTTTGATAGCTTAACTAAATGAGAACCTTATTCAACCTATATTCAACCAATAAAAAGACCTTAGATTAATTGTAAAAAGTCTCTGAAAACCATTGGATTAAGCAGAAAAGATGCCAGAGAGGAAATCTATTACAATGGACTCTCCACTGCCTAAATCCTCAGAAGTCTTTTGGTTAATAATACACCACAAATTGGAAAAAGCTAAGTGACTCAGTGGATAGAATGCCAGGCCTGGAGTCAGAAGGACTTGGGTTCAAATGTGGCCTGAAACACTTCCTAGATGTGTGACTAGAGCAAGTCACTTAACCCCAATTGCCTAGCACTTACCACTCTTATACCTTGGAACCAATACTAATACTGATTCTAAGACAGAAGGTAAATGTTTAAAAAAATAATACACAAGAATCAGTCAAGCCAGGTATCAAGCTATAGTTTGCAAGCTATGCTTTCTTCCCTTTATTGAAGCCTGCTCTTCTAGTCCTGTGGTAACATCTATTTTTTTATGATCTTTCAGAACCATCTTTCTGATTCTTCAGAATGGCAATCTAGGAGTCATCCATCATCCTGGATATTTCTCTGCCTCTCAACCCTCATATCCCAGCTGTTGTCAAGTTCTGTTGATTTCACCTTTGCAAAATATCTCCAATACTCCCTTTCTTTCTCTGACACTGCCACCACTCTAGTGTAGGCCATCCTCACCTCATACTTGGATTATTGCAATAGCCAGCTGATGGGTTGGCCTGTCCCAACTCTTTTCCCAACTCCAATCCATCCTCTATTCAGCTACCAAAGCAATTTTCCTAGAGAACAGATCTGATCATTTCATTCCTGCTCCTATCATATTCCCATACATATACTTATTAAATTCCAATGACTCCCTAATGCTCATAAGATCAAATACAAATGCTCTGTTTGGCATGAAAATCCTGTCCTCCTACTCTTTCTGTTTTCTTACATATTATTCCTTACCACATACTCTGGGCTAATGATATTGGCCTCAACTTTTCCATGGCATCCTCTGCTTCAACTACTGCTGACTTCCCTAGCTTCCTTTGAATCCCAACTAAAATTCTAACATTTATTAGAAGCCTTCCCAAACCTTCCTTAATTCTAGTTCTCCTCTCTGTTAATTAGTTCCTATTTATTCTATGTATAACTTGTTTTGTATATTTATTTGCATGTCATCTCTCTCTTTAGATTATATGCCCCTTAAGGGCAAGGGCTATATTTTGTACTTTTTTTCTATCCATGTACTTAACATAGTGCCTGGCACAAAGTATGTACTTAGTAACTGCTTATTGTTTGACTAATTATTTTTAAATATTGTGACAAGATCACATCTACCAGTTCTTTCACTCAACATCATGGCATAGTAGATAGAACAGTGGTTCTTGAGTCAAATCACTTGGATTCAAAACTTGCCTCTGTGGCATACCAGGTATATTATCATCTTGAAAATATTATTGATGCATGATTATTGGAATCTATCTACTCAAGAATGAGACTCATGGTCATTTTATATCTGGATCATTGAATGTAATTGGTTTTCTGTAAATCCTAACCACTCTCCAAACCATATGGTCAAGAGAATTCCTGTGCAGAGACAAATGGTCCCTAGCTAACACTTTGTTAGACCACATTCCTTTCTAGCTCATGTGTTTGATTAACCTCCTCCTCTTTGATCATGTGGTTGGCTATTGAGCCAATATTAAATCCTATACCATGTCACATGTTCATTAGCTACCTCCCATTCCACATTCCTTGACACTCCAATAAAAGTTTGGGAACACGTGCAACTCTCTCTACCACCATCAGAAGAGCAAGCATGCTGAACCCCATGTTCCTGAAGCCATTGTCTCTTGAGTCTTTGTTCCTTTGTTGCGTACTCTTTCTTTCTCTCTATTTTCTTCACTCATTCTCCCTCAGTTTCCAATTCTCCTTCTCAGGTGACGACCCATGAATATATTAATGTGTGGACACAGACAGGCACAGCCTCTAATGTTTACTATCTATATGACCTCGGATAAGTCATTTAATCTCCTTGAACCTCAATGAGTTTATCTGTTAGATGAAGGGAGTTAGACTAGATGACCATGGAGGTCTCTTCCAACTTTAGATCTATGATTCTCTGAGTGATGATCTCCTTATCTCCAATTTAACTAAAAAAACCCTTTATGCTATCATGAGAATTGATAGTAAAGCACAAAGTAATACTTTTAAAAAAAGACTGACTTTTAAAAAGTCTGTCTAGAACTGGGACAGAGGTTTGAGTGGTTTGAGGTTATGGGGATAAAGTTTGTTGTCATCCTCTCTCAAAAAACTAAATTAAGTTCTGTGTCCAAGTGATCTTTATCAGCAACCTTTAATAGAAAAAAAGGTTCCCAGTCAAGTTCTAGGAACTTCATTCTATAAATCATCTAAAGGTGTTTCTTCGTGAAAACAGGCTTTATTCAGTGGTTGTTGCCTCATTTAGTTTCCCAGGGCTCTTTTGTTCAGCCTACAGTGGAAAGAAACTTGGATTTGAGTTCTGCTTTGTGACCCTGGATCAGTCACTTCATCTTTCTCTTTCTGATCTGCAGGTTCCCCATTCATAAGATAAAGGATTGTACAGGGTTACAGGGTTGTTGTGAGGAAAACACCTTGCAAACCTCAATGCACTTTAGAAATGGGAAAAATGAATTATGTGCCCTGTGATCATTAAATGTTTCCTCTGGTCTTCAGATTGTTTTGATGAATATATAAAAGCATTTTATTTGAGCACGGAGTTCATTGAAAGGTGCTGTTGAAATTCTTTTTATAATGGGAAGATCATGGAGTAGGAAATCAGAAAACTTCTAGGCAATACATGACAATCTAACTAGAGCTTACACAATCTAACTTGCTTTGGTTTGTGTTGCTTGGCACAGAATGGTAAGGCGCTTAATACTATAAATATTTATTGACTAACTGCTCTGGTACCCTGTTCTAGCATAAACTACCTGATATTGGCTGTTTCCTAAACTCTGCAATCCATCTCCCACATACTCACCTTTGCACAGGTTGAATCCCATGCCTGGGATACACTCCTTCCTTATCTCTGGCTCTTTCCAAAGATCACAAACTCTTTGAGGGCAGTGACTATTTTATTTTTATCTTTGGATCTCCAATGCTTGCTGAAATAATTTGTTTTGCTTAACTATGCATGTTTGTTACAAGGATTTTGTCTTTCTTTTTCTTCTTTTCCAGTGGGGAGAAGGGAGAGAGGGAAAATAGATTTTTGTTCATTGTTTAAAAGTAAGATTAAATTTAAAAAATAAGCTGTCAAAACTTTTTCAGAATTTCCAGTATCTTTCAAGGTTCACTTCATATGGCACCACCTCCAGGAAACCTTTCCTGATTCCTTAGGTGTGAATAGTCTTTCCTTCTCTAGTTACCAAGCATATATTTACCTTATATAATATATATTTACATATGCCATATATACATATGTATATTTATTCTTTATATATATATTTTATATGCTACATCTCTCTAGCATGTTGAAAACTCCTTGAGGACAGAGACATTTTTATCTTTGGATCCTAAAGCTCTAGGATAGTGCCCTATAAGTGAATGTACTATTCTCAGAAAGAACATTCAGCTCACAAAGGCTAGTTTATTACCTTTTGTTGATTGAGGAGACTCCTGGACAAACTTAGGAGGGAGACTGATGGAAGACAAAAAGGGCAATGAATGAATAGCTTGGTTGCTACCATTACCTCACCTGAACTGGGTTGGAAGAATCTACAACCAAGTCACAGGTGTTTTAGATTGTGAGTCAAGGTTCATTGAGGAGGTTGGAGGAAGGGGAAGGAACCATGTGTATATATTGTCTGTTTGTTGCCTAGTCAGTCTGCACTTCTTAGCCCATTATTTAAGTGAAATTCCCTTTTGTGAAGGGAATAAATTGCCTGTTTTTTACTCCTACCTTTTGACTTCAGGTTTGTTTATTTGAGTGAGTCATTGTTTTTATCTCATGCACCTACATATAATAGTTATTGTCCTTCATACTGGAAGATGACCAAAATGACATCACTCTGACAGGGTCAATGTACAGAGCATCTGACTATGGCTAATCAGATCAATATGAGCTCTGAAGGCTCTACCACAGGTCAGGTACAAATAGACCATGTGAACTTTTGGGATGGAGAAGCCTTCTTTGACATGGGCACGTTATGCTGGACAGTCCTGTGTCAGTCAGTGTCTCTCATGTCTCACAATTGATAATAAAGTTCTTCAGAGAGACCTTGAGCTTGCCTTTGTATTGCTTCTCCTGACCTTTGTGCGAGCACTTGCCTAGCATGGTTTTCTGTAAAATAGCCCATAAAACAGGCAAAAGTGCCTTTGGCATCCAAACAATATAGCTGGCTCAATTGGAGTTCTGCTCTCTGGAGTAGAGTCTGAATTTTGGCAGATCATCTTGAGAAAGGACCTCAGGAAACAGAAACTGGTGATATTCAGAGTCTTCCCAAGACAATTCAAATGGAAACTATTCAGTTTCACATCATGGTGCTAGTATACGATTCCAATTTCATAGGCATAAAACAATGATGCCTACTTAATAGCTCCATAAACCTTCAGTTTCATAGGCAGCCTAATGCCTCTTTTCTCCTGTTTTCTTTCAGAGCTTCCCAAACAGAGGGTGAGCTTTGGCAATGTGCACATCAACCTCATCATCTATATGTATATCCCTGGGAAGTATACTGCCAGGAAAATTAAATTTATCCACAGGATACAAAATGTTTTCATTTGCTGTAACTAGTAGCTCTACATATGGATGGTGTGGTGCTGAAAATCTCTGTTTTCTTCATGGCTGCCTATAGTAGGCACTTAATAAATGCTTATTGAAGTAAATTAGGTTGGTTCTCAATTCTAGTCCCAGCTCTCTGCCTGTGTAACCTTGGTCAAGCCACTTCTTGCTGGCCTTCATTTTCCCTCCCTCTTAATGGAGTGTTTGCTGGGCAAGGATCTAATATTCTGCTTTTTGCTTTACTCTTCCCTCCTTCATTATTTCTTGTTTGCCTCTAAACTGCTATGCATCCTATGGGCTAATAGTCAAGATTGTGGCTTGGGTGGGCATACACACATCCCTCTACACACATAGGCACACAAGCTTTTCCTTTCTGTGATAGCTTTTCTGATTTGGCCAGTTGCCAAAGGGGCAAGGACTTGAGGAACCGGTTTATGTTTGATCTTTAGCACACATTTTTCCTTGGTTTCCTTTTATTAAGGTTCTTTTTTTTTAAACCTTAACCTTCAATACTAAGTATTGGTTCCAAAGCAGAAGAGAGCAGTGCTAGACAACTGGGGCTAAGTAACTTGCCCAGGGTCACACAGAAAGTGTCTGAGGTCATATTTAAATCCAGAACCTCCTATTTCCAGGCTTGGCTCTCAATCCACTGAGTCACCTAACTGTCCCTTCCTAGGATTTTTGAACACTGACTAGATCTTCAATTCAATCAATTTAATGAACATTTATTAAATGTGCTAAGCACAATGCTAAACACTGATAATACAAAGAGGCAAAAGACAGTCCTTGCTCTCAAACAGCTTACAATCTAATGAGGGAGAGAATAGGCAAACAAAGATATAAAAAACAAGCTACTTACAGGATCAATAGGAAATCATTAAAAGTGGGAAAGCTCTGGAAAGGTAAAATTTTAGTTGGTTCTTAAAGGAAGTCAGGGAGATTGGTAGTCTGAGCAGAGGAAGGAGAGCATTCTGGGTGTGGGGGATAGTGAAAAAAATTCCTTAAGGCCAGAGATGGAGTATCTTGTCCATGGAGCAGAGTATGTGTCATAGAGTAAATTGGAACAAAGAGTAAGTGTCATAAAGTAAATTGTAAGAAAACTGGAAAGGTGGTAGGGAGCTAGGTTTTGAAAGGTCTTGAATGTCAAACAGAACATCTTATGTCTTTTCCTGGAGTCAATAGGAAGCCACTGGACTTTACTGAGTAAGGGGCAGGATGGCATGCCTTTTAGGAATGGTGGATGGACTGGTTAGAGGAAAGCCTTGAGGAAGGCCACCCACTAGCAAGCTATTGAAGTAAGCAAGATGAGAGGTAATTCTTATATATTATTGTTATGTGTTTCAACAAATGTGTACTTTGCTTTTATTCCTTTTGAAACCTTATAGTGGGCTATGCTATTTTCCCCTCCCATACTAGGAGGCTGAATTGACTCTGGTGGTGACCATCATCACCCAGTGGTTCACCACAATTACTTCCTGAATTCATTTCTGTTTACTTCTCAGGACCAAATTTAGCTGGTTTCCTCTTTTTTTTTTTTTTTTTTTTTTTTTTTTGACCAGTTGGAGAAGAGCTTTCAAAGTTCAAAGTGAGATGAAGAAGTCAGTCGGCTGTCAACAAGCATTATTTGGCTTCTGTAATATGTAAGGCATGGAGCTAAGCATTGAGGATACAAAGAAATGCAAAAATCAAGCCCTGCTCTCAGGAGGCTCACCTTCTAATGAGGGAGGCAACATTAAAACAAGTACTATTTAGGGTAGAAAGAAGGTAAGCTCAGAGGGAAGGCAAGCTCAGAGGGAAGGCACTGACACTTTGGAGGAGGAGGGAATCAGAAAAGATAGTTGTTTTTAGAGTCAGAGGAATTGGTCCTCTCTATATATAATATATATAAATACCTGTGTGACCTGGGCATGTCAATTAACCATTCTGGGCTATAATTTCCTTTGAGGCCCCTTCCAGTTCTAAATCTATGAACTTGATGTTTAAGGGCCCTATCCTCTTTCATGCCAAAAATTCTGGCCAATCTGTAAGAAAACCACTGAGGCAGAACTGTAGGCCAATAACCATTACTCTTTTTTATTTTTATGAGATCTCCCTAACAATTAGTTGAGAAATTCCAAAAAGTATTAACTACTTTCAGTTGTGATACAAATATGACATATAGCATAGTCCCATAATAATCCCCCAAAGTACATTGAATCAGAGTTTTTCAGCAAAAAGTGTTTCCAAAATCCTTCAAATTAGCTGCTGGGAAACAATGTGCTAAAAAAAATTCCATCATCAGTCAGTACTTTCCTTTTATAGAGCTTTGGCTTAAGTCCTCTCAGGACTTTTATCTGAGGTACCATTTGTTCTCACATTCTCAGAATTGTTTGTGTTTCTTTGAAATGGTTTCCTCTCTGTTCATACACAAAATGTCTCTTTTCTTTCTCTTTTCAATTATTTAATTATTTTTATGGTTTATTTTCGTATTGTTCATATTTGTAAGTGAATGATCATATAAAACCCCAAAATAAAATCCCAAGTAAACAAGGAAAAATTGTATGCTTTGATCTGCATTCCAACTCGAATAGTTCTTTCTCTGGAGGTAGATAGCATTCTTTGTCCTAAGTCCCTCAGAATTGTCCTTGGATCACCATATTGCTGAGAGTAGCTAAATCTATCACAGTTGATCATTCCACAATGTCACTATTACTGTATACAATGTTCTCTTGGTTCTGCTTATTTCACTCTGCCTTAGTTCATGTAGGTCTTTCCAGCTTTTTCTGAAATTATCCTGTTCATCATTTCTTACTGTTATGATTATATTTGATCTAGTTTGGGTTTTATATATTGATAACTGATCAGGTAGTAGAAACAGGTTAAAGCTGTTTGGGTAGCCTAGTTGAAGACAGTGGAAGTACTGGCTGGATGCAACTTAATCCAATACTTATTTATTATTAACTATGAGTATAGACAGGAACTGGATAAAGAAGGTAGAGATAACAGGATTTATATTATTCTAATACTAATATTCTAGATAAAATTCCTCTCGCAGATTTGCTTCTTGTTCACCAAAGCTATTCTTAACTATCTACCTAAGACCCCAATCTATCTATCTAAACTTAGTCTAATATATAAACTTCAAATATTATTAACCTCCTAAAATTGTTTATCAAAATCCACAAGTTGTCTCAACTAACTGTCTAGATGTGACAGTTAGAAATCACTAGCCTCCTCTGACTCTTCCTAGCAGGTAGTCAGACTTCACACTGTTCCAGTGAGAGCCAACAGAACCATCTATGGGAATTTTTTTTTCTCTCTTTCTCTGAAAGAAAGTCTCAATCCCAAACAAATGTTCACAGATGTTCTTCCAACTTCCCAAAGTTAACTTTCACCGAAATTACTAACAGATAGTCAGAGACAAAAGTCTCCAGCCACCTGCTCAATGCAGTAAGTTCGAGAGAGTGGCCAAGAGTTTTCCAACTGCCTTCCCACAAAGCCAATCTTCCTTAAAGTGATCACAGTGATTTTTCCCTGGCCATGTCTTATAGGGGACTGGGCAAAAATCCTTTCCCTGGTATTGATCTCTACTTCTAATTATGCTAGACAACTAATTAATAACTAATTAAATTCAACACTTACACAATAATAATACTCCATCACCATCATATACCACAATTTGTTCAGCTACGCCCCAATTGATGGATATCCCCTCAATTTCTAATTCTCTGCCACCACAAAAAGAGCAGCTATAAATACTTTTGTATCAGTAGGTCTTTTCTTCCTTTTTAAAATCTCTTTGGGATACAGACCAAGTAGTTGTATTACTGGATTAAAAGTTTTCCAAATTGCCCTCCAGAATGGTTGGATAAGTTCACAATTCCTTCAACATTTATCATTTTCCTTTAGTGTCACATTGGCCAATCTGATAGATTTGAAGTGGTACCTCAGAGTATTTTAATTTGCATTTAGGTAATCAAAAGGGATTTAGGACATTTTTTCATATAATTATTGATAGCTTTGATTTCTTTAGCCTATTCATATCCTTTTGACTGTTTATCAATTGGAGAATGACTTGGAGTCTCATAAATTTGATTTAGTTCTTTATATATCTGAAAAATGAGACCTTTATCAGAAAAAATTGTTATAAAAATTTCTCCCAGTTTGTTGTTTCCCTTCTAATATTGGTTACATTGGTTTTTTTTGTACAAAAACTTTTAAACTTAATAAAGTCAAAATTATTCATTTTATATCTTGTAATGATCTCTATCTCTTGTTTGGTCATAAATTCTTCCCTTTTCCATAGATCTGACAGGCAAATAATTTTATTTTTCCCTAATTTACTTACAACATCACCCTTTATGTCTAGATCATAAGCCCATTTGGCATAGAGTGGGATATATTGATCTAAACCTAATTTTTGCCATACCGGTTTCCAATTTTCCTAGCAACTTTTGTCAAATGATGAGTTCTTATCCCAAAAGATGGAATCTTTGGGTTTATCAAACACATGGTTGCTAAGGTAATTTACTCCTAATCTATTCCAGTTATCCATCATTCTATTTCCCAATAACCATTTATTAAAGGGACCTGGTGCCCTTTAATGAATGGGTCCTTGGATCTTCCTCATGATTTGAGATACCCCCTTGCTTCCCAGCATAGATTTTATAACTCTCAGGTCTCAGACAGTTCAGATGGTGTATCAGAAAATACAAATTATCGTTGGTGGGCTCATGGTCACATTGATGATCTTGAGGCAATGATGACATCTCCACCCATGCCAGGGTAGAAGTTGGGTATCATCCAGTGAGCAGAATCTCACTCAATATTGGGCAAGCTGGGGAAATGACAAAGGATCATGGGTATGGGACTTCCTATAGGTGGTCACAAGTGGGGCAAAGCTGAAGTTACCTCCACTAAAAGAATGTACACCCATTGCTGACAAAGGGGTCACGAGTTATTTAATGGGGTGAAGGAGAGATATTAAATGGTAGTTGTCTGGATGTCTGGATGATCTTCTGCATGTTGGGCCTTATTCAAAATAGTAATGGACATTCTCTAGTTTGGGCATTTTTTTTGTTGTTAGATAAGTGTACTTTGGCTCTTAACAGTCTTAAATCTGCTTCTTATGGTTTAAAAGTCAGATATAGGAAAGAATCCCTTTAAGTTGATGTAAGTATAATATGGATTAATATCTATGTGCTCAAACTCGATTAACTACGTATCAATATGGGTATATTGAGTAATCACTCATAAATAATACTGATTGGAAAAATAGACGAGGGATATACTTAAGGAATCATATAAAGTGTGTGGATTTGAAATGGATTGGAATGGATTGCAAATGGTTTGGAAATACTGATTGGAAATCGATTAATACTGATTGAAAATGAACTAGGGAAAGCTCATATTTATAAATCTTCAGTAAATCAACCAACAAATTAATTATTTTTCATACCCCATAAATGTTCTCTTTTCTTTATAGGTGGAGAATTGAAGTCTTGAAATAACTATGTAGGTTTATTGGACCAAGTGGAATAGAGTCACAAATCTACAACCAAAAGGGATCTTAGGGGTCAGCTAATCTAACCCTCTCATTTCACAGTTGAGGAAACTAGAAATTTGAATAACTTGTCCAATACCATATAGGTAGTGGTGGAAAAGGCAGGATTTGAATCCAAGTCCTCTGATCTATGTAGTGTGTAAATCTTGCAGCCATGTTTTTCATGGGTTAGCTGATTTAAGATCTTAGATTACCTTACCCTCTTTCCAATCCCATTTTACCTAATACAATTATCACCAAATAAGTCCATTAAACTTTTAAGCCTCAGAACTTGAAGTCATTGCCTTACATTCAACATAGGCCAAGTAAGAGCAACTGTTTGAACATTCTGAAGGCTATGGCTACCAACTCCATTAAGCTACTGGTTCCAGGAAGTGCCATTTCTCCTTCCTGTTTGACCCCATCATTTCACCAATAGGATACTTCCTTTCTCAGGGCAGGACCATAGAATCCTGAGCTTAAAGGGGCTTGGCTTTGCTGGTGAGGGAGAGTTTCACCTATCTCTCTGCCAGTTTGGGTGCAGGATCCCTGTTACATTCACACCCTATACTCTAGCCTATAGCCTCTGGGGCTGACCTAATTCCATCTTCCACTCCTCTCCTGCTCTGTAGCTAGCCCCCCTCTACATTACATCTAATTTATCACTTTTTTCCCTTTTGGACTGTAATTTGGAAATGTCTTTTCCTTTGAAATTATATCTTTTCAATATCGATTTCAATATTACATCTTATTAAGATTCAGTCCAGTGTTCTTGGCTCTTTTTGGATTCTGATTTATATCCATATTAGTCATTCCTCTTAGTTTTGTGTCATCTGCAAAATAGCACAGGACCAAGCACAGAACCCTGGACACTCCATCAAAGACCTTCTACCAATTTGACATTTAACCATTAGCTTTTGTGCTTGGCCAATTGGTTCTAAAACCATCTAATTATGATAGTATACAAAATCAGTCAATGGGACAGAGTCAGTTTGAGTGACCCCCATGTTTTAACTTTGCTTAACCTTTGGGTATGGCGCTCAGCCAGCCTGCAGGAGGGAGCATGGTATGCTGAGGACTAACCCCATCTGCCAGCTCCTTAGGACTTCTCCCATCTCCTGATGACTAATTCCAGCTAGGTATCACAGTGGATAGAGCACTGGAGCTGGAATCAAGAAGCTCTTGTTCAGTCATTTTTCTGTCATGTCCAACTCTTTGGGACCTCATACCCCATTTGAGATTTTCTTGGGCAAAGATACTGTAGTGGTTTGCATTTCCTTTTCCAGCTCATTTTACAGATGAGGAACTAAGGTGAAAAAGATTAAGGGACTTGCCCAGGATGACAATACAGTTGTTAAGTGTCTGAGGCTGGAATTTGAACTCTTGAAGAAGGGTCTTCCAGATTCCATGGCTGATACTCTATCCACTGCACCACCTAGTTGCCCTTTCATATATGACTATAGCCTGCAGTCATCAGGATCCATCCTCGAGTACTGGTACAGGAATGCGAAGATCATACCACTTTTGTACTCCCCTTCGGTATTTCTGTGACCGCACTCCTACTTGCCACTCCAACATTTGTTCCCACTGGCCTCATGGCTTCAGAAACACCCTGTTTTCAACTTTCTAACTTGTAATAGCAATGATAACAATAGCTAACACTTTATATGTTGTTTGGTTTCAGTCATCTCCGACTCTTTGTGACCCTATTTGGGGTTTTCTTGGCAAAGTTCTAGAGTGGTTTTCCGTTTCCTTTTCCAGCTCATTTTACAGATGAGGAATGTGGGCAAACAGGGTTGAGTGACTTTCCCAGATCACATTGCTAGTACAGGTTTGAGGCCAGATTTGAAGTCAGGTCTTCCTGCCTTCAAGCCTGGCACTCTATTGTATCGCCTAACTGCCCTGTACTTACTTATAAGGCACTTTAAAAACATAAAGAACTATACAAGTACAATTTATAATTATCATTAAATAGAGTTGTACATATATAATTCTATTTGATCTTAACAATATTTTTACAGATGAACAAACTGAAGTGGAGAGAGGTTAAGCAACGTCCCCAGGGTCACACAGGTAGTGAGTGTTAGAAGAAGGATTTATACACAGAAGTCTCTATCCAATGTGCCACCTAGACAAATCCCTGTTGTTCCAAGTCCTTTATTGTGGCTATATTGTGGCCATCCCAAGAATTTTGGGAAATGAAGTCCTAAGATCTTGCCTTTTACATAATTCCCCCCTAATATTTAGAGATATTCAAAAGTGGAATGGGCTGCTTTGGGGGCTTAGAGGTTGGGTATAGGGTTTACCTTCAGTGGAGGACTTTAGCACAAGAGGAATAATTAACTGTCATGGATCCTATGAGAACTATAAATGATGTCCTTCCATTTATAGTATTCTATGACCTCATAACCCTGAATCCTGTGCTCTTCTCTACCATCTCACTATGAAAAACAGGCCTTGATCCATTGCTAAGTAAGTGCTCTTTTAAAATTCTGTCCTCTCAAACATAGCTCAGTGGAAGTGGGGATGCAATAAATATCTTTAAGCAACTGAGGCATAACTGATGATATGGGGAGAGGGGAGAAGGGAAAGGAAGACAAAAAAAATGCCACCTCTCTTCTTCCCCTATGAAGCCAACAAGACCTTTGGGTCAAGACTTTCCTTGGAGGAGGACCAAACTACGCAGGAAATCCAAGAGTCTAAAAATATTTATTGAATAACAAGTGCTTCCTTGCCTCCTCCCTCAGCTCTACAAATCTCCAAGAAGAATTGCTCAGCCTCAGCCTCTGAGCACAGTACTTGGCAGGTGAATGTTTAACAACAGGCTCTTCTTGGGGTGGGGAATGTACCCATGACACTAGTTTTAATTGGTATTGCTAACATTTTCTCCATCACTTTTTTCAGTGTACACAATTAATAAAACAAATCAAGCCTTGATTTGTAGCATCTCCTGATTTTTGAGGTGCAACTTGTAATACTATTTTGCTATGCAAAATGGAGACCAGGATGAGTGACAGCCAACAGTTTTAGAATTTAGAACCAACCCAGATGCCATGAGCCAGAGGGCAAAAAGCAGTTACTGCCAGGACTATAAAAGAGAGAAATCAGAACAAGAAACTCTCTCATTCCTGAGAAGGGACATGGGTGGTTGGGTGGGTAGGCCAAACCAAACCTACTTAGGTTATCTGCATCCTGTTCCAATACTTATCACATCCTCAACTTCTGGACAAAGCTGTGCTATATATTAATCATTGAACATAAAAGAAGAGCAACATCAAGACTCAATCAATTTGGTTAAGGCCAAAGGTGCCTGGCCTGGCCAGAGTGCTACAGAGAGGGAAACCTCTCCAGCAGACAGGCTCAACCTGATTGCCTTTGATGGACAAACCTGATCATCAGTAGTTTAGTGAAGGTTTCCCAACACCTCTTTCCTTTAACCCTGTTCCTTTTCCTGAGTTGTTACAATTAAGTCTTAAAAGTCTACTTAGGTGAAGGTCATTATTGTCCTAAGGATCAATAATCTTATCCTTGGGTCTGAGGGAAAGGATTACTCAAGCAAAGTCAAATCGCAGTCATTGGCATTATCCATTAGGCTATATAGATTTATCCATCCACCTAAGCCCAGGATAAGCAACCAGAGAAGTTGTGTGATCCAATTCACAGCTCCTCACTTGATCACTTATTCCTGGGCACTGTTAGTTGGGAGTTGGGTGTTTAGCTGAGCTTCAAATACTTTGTGGGACCTGGTGGTCACCTAGGCTTCCCACCCTCACTCAGCTCAGGTCCTGACACCATCAGAGGACTTTGGGCCATCTCTCCATCAGGACCTATCCGATATCACCATCACTATAACAAAGTGCTCACACTGAAAATTTAACAATTGCCTATTGCTAGCATATTTGAGTAGTTTCTGGCATATCCCTGGATATTTAGGACCTAAAGTCCAAGGTCAGCAGTGTGGAAACATAGTGACCCCTTGCTACTTAACTATAGGAACTCAGTACAAGTGTGTTCGTTGACAGGTTGCTTAAGTAATTATGGAAAAGAGACACCATACCAGGGTGTTCTTAACCTTTGTATCATGGACTGCTTTGGCAGTTCTGTGAAGCTTTTATGGGTTCCTCATAATAATGCTTCTAAAGGTATAAAATGTCATAGGATTATAAAGGAATCCAATGATATTGAAAGATAGTTATTAAAAAAAAGTTCAGAGACCTGAGGTTTAGAACCCTTGTTTAAGGGGAACAGATGTGGGCTAAATTAGGCAAGGAAAGCTTCATGGAGGCAGATTTTGAGCTGGGTCTTGAAGTATGGGTTACGTCTCTGGGGAATTGATATGTTCAGGGAAAGTAGCTAATCAGTTTAATTGGAGAAAGGAAGTTTTGATGATTCTTTAGATTTTAATTTTTAACAATTTAATTTTTAAAAATAATTTTGAAAAAGTATTTAATATTTATAAATATATTTATTTAATTATATTACATACAATTAACATTATAATACATTAAAATAATTTAAAAGACCACATTTTTAATCTCACTTTAAAAATTATTAACTCAATGGACAGTAACAAAAGTAAAATTTCCATGTATGAGAATTACAGAAAATGAGGTAATGTTTGAAATGATCAATCTCCAGCTTGTATAGCTTGCTTTAAAAAAAGGTATGTAACAAATTTAACAATTTTCTTTCAAAGTTGTCCTATTTGTATGTCCTTCTCTTCATCTCTCCGTATTTTTTTTAAACCTTTACCTTCTGTCTTACTAAGTATCAGTTCCAAGGCAGAAGAGTGATAAGTGACTTGCCCAGGGTCACATAGTGAGATGATGATGGATAACCTGCTTTAGTCACATTATTATAGCACTTTAAAATTTGAAATTTGTTTCTAAAGCATTTTCCTCTCAACACCACCATATATATATATATACACACACACACACACA
>NC_058132.1:86344752-86363926 GCF_016433145.1 Gracilinanus agilis
TTCCTTCCTTCCTTCCTTCCTTCCTTCCTTCCTTCCTTCCTTCCTTCCTTCCTTCCTTCCTTCCTTCCTTCCTTCTTTCCTTCCTTCCTTTCTTCCTTCCTTTCTTCCTTCCTTCTTTCCTTCCTTCCTTCAATAATGATGATATAGGATGTGATGGAAGCTGGATCATACAGGGGCTAAGGTCTAGAGAAGCTTAGTAATTAGAGGGACTCAAAGGACTTTGGGAGTATATGATCTGACCCTTTCAGAGCTGTCAGTTCTTTGTAAATTCTAGAGACTCCAGGGCCACACTAATTCATCCCATAAGATCTGCTCTTGTGAATTGGCTATGGCCACAGCTGCAGTGTCTGGTCTGAAAGGGACTTTGGAGCTTAGACAAAAGAGGAGGGAAGATTCACTGTTTCTACAGGGCTTATTCATGGAGGATTTGAGGGGAACGGAAAGAGCAGACTAAAGGAGCATTGGGAATCTGTCTAGTCCTTAGTAAACACATACGGCTAGGGTCAGCAACCCAAAACATCTCCCTACTGCCCCTGCTGACCCTGAAACAGTTGGAACTGAGTGAATGGTCTTGGGAAACTTGGCTATGAAGAATACAAAGTGAAGGGGCTCTGCCTCTGTGAAACTTTCCTTGATAAGGGCCCTGGCTGAGAGAAGACCCTAAATGCAGGGGTAGGCATAGAAGGGTGTAATCTTGTCTGTTGAGAACTCTAAGAAAGGATACCCTAGTCATAATGGAACCTGAATTATCAGACCTGAATTATCAGGACTGGTTGGTGAACCCTAAAGCAAGAGGGACTTGACCATGGGGACTTAAGAATGAAGGGACATAGAGAGTCCTGCAGAAGTTATTATAGTATAGTTGAAAAAGCTCTGATTTTAGCATCAGCAGACTTGGGTTTGAATCCCAGCTCTGCCACCTTGTGACATTGGGCAACTCATTTAACCTCTCTAAGACTCACTTGCCAGATCTATAAAATGAGAACTGAACTAGAGGACCTTCTTGCTCCAGATCCTAAGAGGCCTGAGTGCAGCTGAGTAAGGACCTCATCATGGGGTGCCCTGAATGGAGAGACTCTTACTTATTAGGACAAGAGATTCTATGTGGGATGATGAGTGGTGTTTGGGAACACTGAAGGAAGGGAATCTGTATTTCAGGATGTTACCATGGGAAAAGGCACTAGATTTGGAATCCCAGGAATCTAAGTTGAAATCCTAGGACTGCCATCTGTTACCTGCTTGACTATATATTATATTATTATATATAATATATTATATACTATAGTCAGGTCATTTAATCTCTTTGAGTCTTGCTTTCTTCATTTGCTAAATGAGAAGAGGATTAGGCTATATTAAATCTTCTAAATTCCACCTCTATCTGTATGATCATATAACTATTGTAATGGGAAATGGAATAAGATGACTATAGATGTCAGGCTCCCTGAGGCAGCTGGGTAGCACCACGGACAGGGTATTAGGTCTGGAGCCAAGAAGACCTGAGTTCAAATCTGTTCTCAGACACTTTCTAGCTAGGTGACCCTGGGCAAGTTACTTCAACTTTTTCTGACAGTATCCTCATTTATAAAATAGGGATAATAATAGTACCTACCTCCCAGAATTGTTGTGAGGGTCAAATGATATCATATGGTAAAGTGCTTAATGCTTGCTTGTTCCTCTCTCTCCTAAGGGGACTTTGGCTCAGGGAAGCATGATAATAAGGGAATCCTGACCTTAAAAAACTCTGACCGAGTGAGGGGCCCTGAGAGACAGGGCCAATAGCCATTGAGAGGGGGCTCCGTGAGGGTCCTCTGGCTGTGAGAACCCCTGAATGAGGAGTCCTGGTTGGGGATGAATCTGAAGTGGGGGATATTAATAATGGGGAGCTCTGAAAGGACCTTAGTCAAGGGAACCCTAAGTAATGGGAATTTAATTACTGGGAATCTTAAGTGAGAGGAACCTATATATTTGCTTTCTTGAGTGAGGAAAACTAGAATGAACACATCTTGCATGGAAGGAAGCAGTAGCAAAGGAAGAGAATCTAGTTATGGACAATAAATGTTTATTGGCTTTATTGGGTTGGGCAGCCCTAACAAGAGGGATTGTGACAATGGGGTGCCCTGTGTGAGGAGGTGCTTTTCCCCCAGGCTGGGTTAGGGAGTATTTGGGAAGCATTCCTAGGTCTCAGCCCTAACCCAAAGTTCCTGCTCTGAAGCCCCCATTTTTCAATTTGCCCTGCCTCCTTTTCTCCTCTGGGCACAACCAGGTTATATAGAATTATTGCCAGAAGATGGCACTGCATCACCACACTAAATCTGACTTCAGTGAGGCTTTGGGCAGGTGGCAGGGGGCTCCCTGGGGTGGGAAAGAGCTCAACCAACTAGGGAGTCCCAGGTGAAGGCAGAAGCCACTGCAGGACACCGAAGGGAGGAAGGATTATCTGACCTCTCCTAGGTATAGTCTGGAGAAGAAGAGGGAGCCAGATGGAATGACCCAGAGCTAATTCTGTATATCCAGTTCCCTGAGCAACTTCTGAGTAGTTACCATGCCAAAGTCTGCTCCAATTTACAGGAGCAAGTGTTAGCCTTATTCATGGCCTTAGTGGTCCCATCTCCCAGAATTTCTCACAATCGTGGCCCATGCAGCACAGATGCTGTCACAGGCTAAATCAGGGATGGGCAACCTTTTGAGTTTGGTGTGTCAAAATTCACCAAAAAAACAAGCATAACTCGGGTGGTGTGCCACTTCGAGAAAAACACCATAATTTCTCGATATTTATAGTTTAAATAACAAAAATGTATAATTGTAATACATAACTGTATTTAATAAACCAAAAGAGGTAAATTAATATAGGTAGAATTGTCATCTATAGTGAATAGAGTGTCTATACTACACTACAGCAAATGTTTCATCCTCGGCATGTGGCCCCATGTCATCGAAAATGGCTACGTGTGTCATAGGTTTGCCGTCACCAGGTTAAACTAACAAAATCACAGAATCTCAGTTGCATGAAATCTTGGAGGTCATTAAGTAATGGACTGCAATGACTTCCTGACAATAACCCTTACACGTGGTCATTTAGTCTCCACTTGAATAATTGCAAGAATGGGAAACTCACTATCTCCAAAAGTAGCTCATTCCACTTATGTAAAACTCTTAATTTTTAGGATATATTGCTTACACGCTTTGCCTCAAGTCTCTCCCCATCCTTCATTCAGCCGTTTTCCTAAAGTGCAGGTTTGATCATGTCACCCCACTTCCCCCACTCAGTAAACTGCTAAGGCTTCCTATTGCCTCCTAAACAAATACAAAAGGCTCTGTTTGTCATTCAAAGATCTTTATAACCTAGTCCCCATCCTCCAGGTTTCTTATTTTATGACACATACGCTTTAATCTAGTGACACTGGCCTCATGGCTGTCCCATGAAGAAGATACTCCATCTCTGTATTTTGGGGCATTTTTCTCTGGCTGTCCCACATGCCTGGAACACGCTTCCTCTTCTGCCCCCACTAACTTCCCAGGCTTCTTTAAGTTAACAAATAAACTCCCACCTTCTACAGGAAGCCTTCCATGACTTCTTAATTCTAGTATCTTCCCTCTGTTAATTATTTCCCATTCATCCTTTTTATAGCTTTCTTTGTATGAATTTGTTTACACGTTATTTTCCCATTATATTGTAAATTCCTTGAGGAAAGGGACTGTCTTTTTTCTTTTCTTGTACCTCCCAGAGCTTAGCACAGTGCCTGGACCACCACAGGTGTACCAAGATACTCACTTTGTGACCTTGGGCAAGTCACTCTATCCATTGTACCCCCTAGCTATCCCTATGTTATACACACATATATGCAGTAGTTCAGAACAAAGCTGTATGGGGGAGAAGACCTTAGCATTTGAAATATTCAATGTAGAAGATGATGTCTGTCTGAGATCTATCTTAAAGGAAGGGAGGGAGTCTATGAGCCAAAGATGGAGAGAGTACATTTTATGCATGGAAGACTACAAGGGCAAAGGTGTGCAGAGATGGAGATGGAGTAATGTGAGTGAGAAAAAAGAAGCCCAGTTTGGCTGGATAGCAGAATGCAGATGGGGAAGCAATGTGAGAATCTGGAGAGGTATGTTGAGGCAAATCGTATAGGGCAAGAGAAGCTAATAAAACGACATGATCAGGAGGGAAGTGATTTGCCCATGGACACACAGTTGGTAAGAGGCAGAGGCAGAATTCAAACTCAGCTCCTGTGGCCTTGTTCCTCGGCATCAAGCTGTCTGTACACTTGATCCTTTCTGAGGTCCCTTCCAATTTATATAGCCTGAGATTCTGGAAAGAAGCAACCGAAACAGAATTAGATATGGAGAGCCTCCTGGACCTTTGCCCATCTGGATAGAAAGCAAGTATCAATAGCTTTCAGATGCTGAGAGATATTTTGAAGACTCCATAAGATTGGGTGATAAATTGGCAAGAGGGAATATACTTAGGATGTAAGAGAGGGCAGGACAGGCATTTATAAAGTTGCATGAACATAAACCATCCCTGCCTCTCTGATGAGAGAACTTAATGATGATGCTTTTCTTTATTAAAAGAACAAAAGCAATCAAGTCAAAGACTTTGATTCTAGATTTACTTTGACCCTGACTCATATGATTTCTCATATATCCAGATGAAGTTAGCTTAGTTTGCATCAAAATGGAAAAATCTAGAATTCTGGGGAGAGAGAGGAGGTAAGAAATGGAGCAAGATAAATTGAACTAATTCAATGGCAAGAAGTATTAGGGATGGAGGTGGGGAATGGAGTCAAAACATGCTTCCTTTGTATCTAGCAGAAGCATTTTTTGATAGCTACCATACCTCTCAGTGAATGTCATTACCATCTATAGTAAAGTGGTATCAGGACTTTGTGTGTCTGTCTAGGCATATCTCTATAGTAAAGTGCTAGTTTTGACATCAGGAAGCTCTGGGTTCAAAACTCAAACATCTACCATCTACTAGCTGCATGCTCCTAGGCAAGTCACTTAACCTCAGTTCCACGGAGCCTCAGTTCTCTCATCTATAAAATGAATGTAATACTAACTACAGTAGTGCCTACCTCACAGGAGTTTCAAAGGGTCAAATGAGCTAATAATGTATACAAAGCACTGTTGCAGAACTCAGAAGGATAAAGGTTTTCAATATTCAAATACTAAGACATTATGAGATATTGAGCTCTAGATTCCTCATCCAAGATTCCTTCAGGTCCCCTGTTCTAGCACATTCCAGACCCAAGGTAAGGCCTCATCAACCATCAGGTTCAATCATAGCCCATACTTGTAACTTCTATAGAGGATTTCATACAACAATAAATCTCTCCATATAGTATAAGACCTTATCCTCTTGCCTTCAGAAATATATTCTCTTATTATACGTGGTCAAAGATGGAAAGACCCCCCCCCCAATAAAAATAGCAATACTTTGTGTGATAACTGGAAATAAAGTGGCTCCTCATTGTAATGGAATATTATTACATGGTAAGACATGACAAATTTATAACATTCAAAGAAACATGGAATGATGTATAAATTGATGTAGAGTAAAGAAAACAGAACCAGGAAAACAACATACACACTAACTACAATAATGGAAGCAAAAACATTATTACAAGGCAGCTGTACTCTCATTAATTGCAATGACTAATCTTGGTTCCAGAGACTGGATGATGAAACACATTTCTCCTCTTAGAAGTGGAGCAGAGAGCTTTGAGTAGAATGTTTTGTATATGTTGTTCAACTTTGATAAACTGTTTTTCTTTAAGAGAGAAATTTTGGTGGTGGGATGGGGTGCAGGGGGCTGGCATATGTCTGGAAATGGTCATGATGTAAAAAAACAAAAGGCATCAGTAAAACTCGGGAGGGAGGGGGAGAGAGAGAGAGACAGAGAGAGAGAGAGACAGAGAGACAGAGAGAAATGCATAGAGATCCAGAGAGAGATGAATAATGCTTCCTGCCTCAAGCTCAAATAATGATAGCTGTCTTATTGTCTTAGAAATCTCTAGACAAACTATTGTCTCCATCTGTGAGACTGTGAGTCTATGTTTAAACATTGTCATTTGTCATGATTTCCACACATCTGGATGGCTTCCTACTAGTGGTTTTGAAAGGAGAATCAGTCAAGAATTAATTGCTCTTGGAAAGTTCTGGTCTGTGCAGGGGGACTCAAAGCCTTCATTTTTACATCAGACCCCTGGATGTGTCTAGGGCTAAAGGGCTTCTATATCTGTCTTCACTAATTTTCCCCCATGTCATATTTCCCTTCTCATCCCCAACATCCCCATCTTTTCTATCTGCTTTTTTAATCTTCCCCATCAGTCCAGATTCCTATTGTCCCATCAACCCTTTCTGGCCTTCTCTTTTAGAGTAGGTATAAGGTCTGGAGTGGGAGGTGTTGTGCTCCAGTTGCAGGGATGCAGTATTCAATGACGTCTCATCATAAGACAGAAGTCATTCAAAAAGTGATACGATACATGTCTCTCTTACTTCCCAAAGGACTCAAGGGGCACACGGCCTGGCCCTTACAGAGTTGTCACTTCTCTACATTGACTGGGGACTTCTAGCTTCCCTAAGACTGCATCAATTACTCCTACATGACCCATTTCTGCTAATTGTCTATGACCACAGCTGCAGCCACCAATTTGAAGCGGACCCAAGAGGAGGGGAAATGGGAGTGAGAATTCCCTTGTCAAAAGGGCTCAGCTTTTGTTTCCTTAGGAGTTTTGGCTTGGGGAGCAGTGGGAGTTTGTCTAGATTTTGGTGAAAACAGGTGGCCAGGGTAGGCACTTCCCTTGCAATCTCCACTCCTTTCACCTTTCTGACCCCAAGTTTGCTAGGGCTCAAAGTATTTGGGAACCCTGGTATATTGAGAATCTTGAATGAGGGGGTCCTGGACATGCACAGAGAATTCTAATCATAGGGAGTTTTGAGCTAGGAGATATTGATTGTGGGGAGCCCAGAATTACATGACACTGGACATAAAGGACCCTGAGTGAGGGGATCCTCAATGTGGGCAGTTCTAGAATGTAGGAGGCCCTGGCTCTGGTTATTCCTGTGGTAACTTAAGTGATGAGCAGCCTTGAATAAAAGACCCTTCAAGTTGGGAAATGATTCGTACAAATGAGAGGGGTCTAGTTGTAAGGAGTCCTGACATAAAGTCTGAAGAGAAAGATCCTGGACATGGGCGGCCCTGGGACAGGTCACAAGCTATACGGGAGCTAGATGGCACAGTGAATAGAGTTTTGGGCTTAGAATCAGGAAGAACTGAATTAAAATTCAGCTTCGGGCACTTTCTAGCTGTGTAATCTTGTGCAAGTCACTTTATCTCCTCCACCTCAATTTCCTCAACTGTAAAATGAGGATAAAACTAGCATCTCCTTCACAGTACTGTTCTGATAATTAAATGGGCTAACATTTTAAAAGTACTTAGCACATAGCAGGCACTTAATAAAAGCCTGATTCCTTATTGTCCCTCTTTCTCCTTCCCCTTCCTTGAAGGAAGGGACTTTGATCATAGGGAGTTCTAAGCAAGAGAACTCTGACTGTGGGGAACCCTGGAGTGAGGAGGCAGTGAGTGTGTCAGCCCGGGGATGAGGATATCCTGGCTTTAAGGATTGCTGAGTATCCCCTGGCTTTGTTTAGCCCCGATTGAGAGGACTCTTGACTAAGAAAGGGCCAAGAATGAGGGCACCCTGAGCCTACGGAGCTCTGACTGACTCTGGAAGGGCTGGTCCTAGAGATCTCACTCTCATTGAGGAGGTCTTGGCTATGAGGATCTCTGAGCTAGAGAGCCCTGGTTAGAGAGGACCTTTAGTGAAGGGGTCCTGACTGTGAGAAGCCCTGAATGGAGAGGACTCTGGTTATAGAAGTCCTCCTCAGGCCTTGGCTGTGAGGACCTGTGAGTAATGGGGCTCTGGTTATAGAGGACCCTCAGTGAGGGGCCCCTGACTGTGAGGAGGCACCTGAATGAAGGGGCTCTGGTTAGACTCTTCAGTAAGGAGACCCTGATTTGTGAAACCCCTCAGTGAGGAGATCCTCATCATAGGAACTTAGAATGTGGGGGTCTTGGCTCTGGGGGTTCTAGGGGAGGAGATCCTGGAAATGGGGAGCTTTGAGTGAGAGCCCCTGACCTTGAATATTCTGAGGGGGGGATGTGGGTAATGGGGAATTCATAGAGGACCCTTGGCCAAAGGGAATCCTGTCAGGAGAGCCCATATACATGTAGACTTGAGTGAGGTAACCCTGAACAGGGGGAGCTTTGAGTTGGGGGAACCATGGCTGTAAGGAGCTAGAAATAAAGGAGAGGAATCTGGCTATGATTTCAGGGTACCTCTCACTCAGCTTCGGTTCAGTTAGTATGTGGAAAGCATGCTGGGGATTGCAGATCAAATTGTCAAATCATCCCAGAACAACCAAAGCACCTCATCTATGGCTCCCTCTTCCCCCCATCACTTGCCTTCTGTCCCTCCTCCCCATTCCCCATAATGAGATCATGCTCTGTCACTGACAGCAGATGGCAGTGCAGCCTAACATAAAGCCCCCCTTCCTCCAGGAGTCAGTGGGCAGGTGGCAGGGGGTCCCAGGGGCTGGGCCAAGTGGAGGCCCCAGGTGAGGTGAGAGTCTGCAGAAAGAGAGACCAAAGGGAGGTAGGATTATCGGTCTCCTCACCCTCCCCTGCCCACTGCCCACCAGCAAGCTCCCTCCCATTGGAGTCTCCGGGGGAGGTGGAACCAGATGGGAAAGCCCTAAGCCCATCCTTCCTGCAGTTTCCTACGCTGGCTATTCATGATGACCGTTCTGTCCCCAAATCCAGGTCACCCCAGACTCCTACACAGACTGAGGATCCACCTTAGCCCAAATCCTCTCCCACTATATCTTGTCATCACTCTGCGTGTAGGACCCAGGAGAAGGGGACAATGCCACGTAGCCTAGGCTCTGTCATTTCCCAAACCACACATTACCCAAATACTCCAATAGTTGAGACCATGTCATTTCTAAAGTCTCCCTGGGCTCCAAGAACACGTCTCATCTTCCCAAATATGTCACTACGCAGACCCAGTAACTTCCAAGAAACTCCCCAGCTAGCGGGGCTCCACTTCACCCCCAAGATTCCATCATGCTCAGACGGCAGGAGGTCAGCCTCAGTTTCCAAAAGCACTCAGCCCCACGACCTCTGAGACACTCACAGTGTGGATTCCAACACACAGACATTCCAGGCTTGATCCGTAGCCCAAATACCAATCTGCCAAAGGCTTCGCTTTTCCTTCTCCCAGACCAGACCATAGCTGAGCCAAACACGGATCCCCAAGGCTAACATTTAGATAACCCTTAGTATGTGCAAGACCCTGGGCTAGGTGCTTTACCACTACAGGTAGACAAATATTCACGAAGCAGTGGTGAATCCATTTAGTGTGTGATGTGGTGGAAAGAACACTGGATTCGGAATTCGAGCATCTGAATTTGAATTCCAGTTCTATCATGTACTCACTGTGTGACCTTAGCCAAGTCTCTTCATCTCTCCAGGCTTCAGTTTCCTTATCTGTAAAAATTAAAGGATCAGACAAGATTGTCTCCAAGGTTCCTCCTATTTCTAAAACGATGATTTTGATTGATGGAAATGAAACTAAAAACTATATTTTACCATCTGATTTGCTTCCTACCAAACAATTTTTCCATCTAATTTTGCAACTCAAACTTGTCTTCCCTCTATTAGAAGTACCTGGCATGAAGGGACTTTTTTATTTTTCTATTTGTATCCTTCTAGCCTTGTACATGGTAAGTGATGACTAAATGACATTTCATTCATTCATTCATTCATTCATTCTTCGTTCTACCATCCTACAAACAGGTTCTAAAGAGCTGAGCTCTGTGGTTCTGTCTCCAAATGCTGTAAGGCTCTCCCTCTAGATAGCAGCGTCTCTTCCCCTACACGGACTGCAAAGGGTGGATTCCTTCTTTTCTTCAACATCTTCCAGACGTAGATGCTGCCTCTTTATTTCTTCTCTCATGGGTAGTGCCAGGTTCAGAGGCACCGTCCAGTCCAGCCTCTGCCTCTCCTGCCACGCCAACATGCCAGCTCTTAGAACCGTAGTTATGTGTCGTACTTCTCAAGTTCTCGGGGGAGGCAGAGTCCCCTCCATCTCCCCTGGTTATGTGCTCTAGAATTTGTTCAAGGCCAAACCCAAACCCTTTCTTTGAGTCCTCTCTCCTGAGGAGGTTTGGCTTCGTGCCATTCAGGTCATCCGATACGTAGCCCTTCTCCCATCTGTGCCAGGTCTAGCTGCTCCGAGTTAGGGTACTTAGTCTGTACTGGCCCCTCATGAATGCCATCTGTTTCTGTTTACTTCTCAAACCCATTCCTCCAACTCTGAGCGTGTTAGGAGGAGAAATGAAATGGGGCAAGGAGAGGGCCTTTCCAGATTGAGGTGGATCACTCAGAGTCTAAGGGTTCGAACAGAAAATTAATTTAATAAAACCATATTCAAACAGTCGGTATTTTAAATCAATGCTATAGGTATTAAAATTGGTACATAAAAGCATTCCTCCCTTCTTCCTAATCTTCTGAATTGGGAAACTTTCCATGGAACTGGGCATGTGATGTGGCCCTTTTCTAAGGGACGTGTGCTCTGGTCCCTTACCAATGACATGAGAGACCCAGCAACCAACCATAAATGACAGAATTCGTATAGTCATTAATTGGTAGTGGGTTTGCCTAGACTTTTGCAATAGCCATTAAAAAAAAAAAAGCCCTTACCTTCCATCTTTTTTATTTTTTATTTTTTTTAAATCCTTACCTTCTATCTTGGAATCAATGCAGTGTATTGGTTCCAAGGCAGAAGAGTGGTAAGGGCTAGGCACTGGGGGTTAAGTGACTTGCCCAAGGTCACACAGCTGGGAAGTGTCTGAGGCCAGATTTGAACCCAGGACCTCCCATCTTTAGGCCTGGTTCTCCATCCACTTGTAAGAGGGGAAAAATGGGAATTATATGGTTGGACTAGATATTTAAGGTTTGGTTGCCAGAAATTAATTAACTCGATTTCGAGATAAAAGAGACCCAAGTCAGGATGACTTTTATGGTGATTTATTTACAATTAGGAAGGTTGAAGGTAGGGAAATTGAGAGAGAGAAACTCTGGCCTGGACCAGAGGTCGGAACCAAGTAGGGATTCAGAGGCCCCAGCAGAGGAGGCACAGAGGTTAATTAAACCATTAGGCCTCCTCTAAGAAGAGAGGCCTCCCTGAGGCTGGAGCCTCCAGAAACGCCCAGGGAAGAGAAAGAGTCAGCCTAACTTACCCACGTGACAATTCAAAGGGAAGCCGTCTGAGGTCTCACCAGAGATCCTTCAATGCCAAGTTCAAAGCGCCAAAAGCTCCCTATAGGAAGTTACCATCATATTTAAAAGAGAGCAGCTTTCGTCACTTCCTGTGTCCACCTCCAGTTTCACGTGGACAAATGGCAGCCTCAACACTGTTTTGGACTGCTTGGGGGCAGTCCCTTGTTTTAGATTTGTCACTTACTATCTCATGTGGGTCACAGACTTAATTCTAAATTGGGTGGGGTGACATTATTCCTGGTGGCTAAAGTCTAAAGAATGAATGAGGGTGAGCTAATTCCATTAAACACACTGAGCCACCTAGATGCCCCCTTTTACATTCTATCTTAAAAATCTATATTGGTTCTAAGGCAGAAGAGAGGTAAGGGCTAGGCAATTGGGATTAAGTGACCTGCCCAGGGTCACACAGCTAGGAAGTATTTGAGGCCAGATTTGAATCCAGGCCCTCCAAACTCCAGGCCTGACACTATCCACTGAGCCATCTAGCTGCGCCACAATAGCCTCTTACCTAATCTTTTCTATTTCCAGTCTCTCCCATCTTGATTCCAGTTTTCACACAACTGGTAAAATATTTCTCAAATGCTTGTAATACTAAAGGAGACTGAGTAGGAATACTCAGGGAGGTAGGAGGAGAACCAAGAGAACCTAAAGCCATAAAAGCCCAAAGAGGAGATGAAGTCTGTCTTTAAACAACAGCCTCATAGGTTCATAGGAGCGTATATTTAGAAATGGAAAGTACCTCAGTGGGGCCATCTAGTCCAAACCCATCATTTAACAGATGAAGAAACTGAGGCCCTGGGAGATAAGTGACTTGCCCAACACCACACAAGTAGTATCCCTCATTGTTGAGATCTGAATCCAGATCCTCTGAATCTGGAGCCCTTTTGTCTTTGCTGTACTTGGTTTACTAGAAGAAATTTCACAAAGGGCCTCGTTTTTAGCAAAAGTTTTGTGTCAAAGTGTTGTTTGGAACCTTTGTCATTCCAAGGTTAGTCTTCAAGGTGATTTGATTTTTCAGCAACAGCAACTCTTCAAGATGAGCTATTAAATGTATAAAGGGGTAGCCATCTGCATCACTGGAGGGTTGCCCACGCTCGCAAATTCATGGCTCCTTTAAGAACCGAAGTAAATTTGTGCCAACTGTGAATCCAAGAGGGAGAGAGAAAACAAGACTATTTGTGACTGCAGCCATAAAACCAAGACCGTCCCCTGAACGCGTAGCAAGGAAAAAGGTTGTCACTATTAGCAACAGAAACCTTAAAAGATGGCCAAGCTGGAGTTGGGGGAGGAAGAGTGGAAAGGAAGGAGGAGGGGGATTATTCTGTTAGGCTTTCTGCTCCAGGCACAAATTGAAAAGGTATTTTTTTAGGTTCCTCCACCTTACAACTGGATGGTCTGAGTCACCCTGTTGCTGGCCTCACTCTCAAGTTGGGCTGGAACAAATGTTTTCACCACAAAATGGGCTGGGTATGAGAACATACAGGATGGGGGTGGGGACAGATCCAAAGAAAAGGCACCTAGTGTCTTCCAAAAGGAAAAAGTGAGTCAGGCAAGGGAACAGCTGAATTCCTGCACTGTTTATTCTTTTAGAAATGAGGTCCAGCAAAGCTGTAAAAGAATGGGCAGGACCAAAGTGTGAAACTGAAATATAAAGCTCATATATTCTCTAGCAATTAGTGTATACAGTTAACATTTTTTCCAACTAAACTGTTGCTGGTCTTAGAAGGGCTTTGGCACTTTTTGTTTTGTTTTGTTTTTCTGAAAGGGGCACCTGGCTAGCAGCCAATGCTGGTAGACCAGGGTCAGTCCTGAAGGTACCTGGCCTCTGAAGGGAAGTATCAAGGATTTCCTCTCTGGCTCTTTGTGCTTCCACTTCCAGGAACCCAGGAGAATCATTTAAAGCATAGGTGTGGTTCATCTCAAGGGTCTCTTCTAAGTTATTGCTTCATGCTTAAGTTTTTGTCAGTGCATGCTTGGAAACTTTTTGTTTTAAGCATTTCTTTCTTCTTCTTTTTTTTTTTTTAGTGAGGGAAAGAAATAACTGCCCTATACCTGATCTACGTTGTATATTATGTTCTTTTCTATTCTCTTTTGAAGCTGTTAGTGGTAACAAATGCAAGAGAGGTTGACTACCAAAGTAGTTGAGCCCCAAGATCAGTGAAGATTTGGATTTGGAGTAGAGTGACAGTTCAGAGCCAAGATAAGATGTAAAAAGCCTATATGTTCTGGTAAGTTTAGTACCATCCTTCCAGCAGATTGTAGAAATAGTTGTGCTAAATTTGTTGTGATGTACATTTGTGAGTGTTTAACATTTCTTGTGTGTAGGAATAAATTATCTGTCCCATAAATAATTTGTATTGTTCACCGAATCCCTTTTTTTATTCCCCTCTATTTGTATCCCCCTAGATACAAGACATAAATAAAATCATCCACCCTGAAGTCCTGGGGTGAGGAATTCAAATTAAATTTTATTAGAGGCAGGCTCTTCTTGGATTGATCCTGGTCCAAATGGCATGCAAGAGTACAGAACAGGGAACGGATATAATATTCCCATCTCCTTTGGTGACCAAGTAGTGTTCCTCAAGGTTAGAAGTGTAAGTAAGAGGGGGCAGCTAAGTGGCTCTGTGGATTGAAAACCAGGACTAGAAATGGGAGGTCCTGGGTTCAAGTCTAGCCTTAGACACTTCCTAGCTGTGTGACCCTGGGCAAGCCACTTGACCTCCATTGCTTAGCCCTTACTGCTCTTCTGCCTTAGAACCAATATGCAGTACTGATTCTAAGATGGAATGTGAGAGTTTAAAAAGAAATAAAGAAGAGGCTTGATTTGAACCTGGAATCCATTACTCAAGGTATACTATACCTCTGAAAGATTTTTCCCACTAACTCATCAATATTCTATTCAGTTCAGCAAATATTTATTAATCATCATGTGATAGTCCCCCCAAAACCGTTTTTTAGGGGGAAGAGGGACAGATCTTTCTTGTAACATTCTGTCTCTGGTTAAGACCCACCCCTCTCCTCCTGCATGCTGCTATCCTTTTCTTGGAATTCTCTGTGCCTGCAGCCTTCCATGACAGAAATTTCCAGCTCCCATTCAACCTTGCTAAGTAGTGCCTCCCAGCCTGGGACATCAGAAGTGGGGAACCAATCATATATGTCTATGAGAGCTAGCCCTACTCCGGCTGATTCACTAAGCCATTCAGATTTGGATCTAGGAATCTAATCTGGGGAACTGGAAGGAATAATGATAAGAGTTTAGTGTAATCTGGAAGGAAGAAGACTAGAAGGCAACTGCTTACAGAACCATCCTAGGCTCTCTTTTTCTTCTTGCCATGACCTAAAGATTAATGCATCCATGTCACTTCTGGTTGATTCTACAATTCTATCATTTCCCCATATGCTTTAGAACTCTCCACTACTTGCCTGGTACCTTCCCTTGTTGCATTTGCCTCTCCAGTCTGTGCTCTCACCTTTGGGTGTTGTTCATTCTCTCAAGCCTCAGGCTTTTTTTTTTTTTTTATTATTTGACAAGTTAAAAAAGAGCCAAATAAAAGCTTTTGGCTGCAGATTCACTGGCTAGTCTAATTCTTCTGGGAAGCCTTTTAAAATCTCCACAGCAATTGTAATGGACTGGAATGGACCTACTATGTACAAGGTAGGCTCTTATCACCTTATGCCCAATCTATCCATCTATTGCCATATCCTGCTGGTGGGTCTATCTGCTTCAAGTCTCTCAATCCATCTTCCACTCATAGCCACTAAAGTGATTTTCCTAAACCACAGGTCCAAGTATGTCACCCTCAATAAACTCTAGTAATTACCTGTTGCCTCCAGGACCAAATACAAAGTATTTGGGCAGTCAAAATCCTTTATAACCTGGCCGTTTCCTTCCTTCCCAACAGTCTTCTTACACCTTTTTCTTCAACTTCTATTTTTTGATCCAGTGATACATGCCTTCTTACTATTTCATAAACAAGATACTTCATCTTAGCTCTGGGCACTTTCTCTAGCTGTCCTTCATGCTTAGAATTCTCTCCCCTCTTCATTCCAACTACTGACTTCCCTGTTATTGTTTAGTCATTTCAGATGTGTCTGACTCTTTGTGAGCTTATCTGGGATTTTCTTGTCAAAGATACTAGAGTGGATTGCCATTTTCTTCTCTAGCTCATTTTACAGAGAAAGAAACTGTTATAATCATTATCTGGGACAAGATGGATGCCACCTTGACAGACAGGGCTGGCAGTTGAGAGTTTCGGAATGTTCCCAGTGCCGTGAGCCAGGGGCAAAAATCGATTGGCTCCACCCTATAAATACCACCAAGGAACAACAGTTGAGGGCTCAGAGTTCAGAGCTGAGATTTGAGCAGGATTCTCTTAGAGCAAAAACTAGGACAGAGGGAGGTGAAGGGTAGAAAGGGTAAGCCTGAAACCTGTAACCTGTACTCGACTGAGAGAGAGCTAGTGATCAGTCAACAGCATTGATAGTAGAGCTGAAAGAGTATATAGATCATCTATCAACATCAACATCAATAGCCTTCCCTAATCTCTGGCTTGGCTGTGGACAGGTCAGGTCAGAGTTAGTGAGAGTGTGATGACCTCCAGTTTCTACTAGCCTAGCGATCTCCAGACTTGATCAACAATTAGTTTAGTAGCCAAGCAAATAGAAATAGGGTTCCCAGATCCTCAAATCTATTACCTTATTTCCTTTCCCCATTAATAGTACCTTTCCTGAGTGGTTATTCTACCAACTCCCTTAGGAAAGGGAGATCAATACACAGTCAGATAACAATGTTTCCAATAGCCTTATCAACAACTAATCCAACTTCAGGTTGGGGCTAGTGAGGTTAACCATCTACCTAATCTTGCATAGGTCCCTAACCTGGACAACTGTTAGAAGGAAACAACTGACAGGCTTAATCAATCAAGCCTGTCAGGGAGGAGAGGCATAGATTACATCCATAGCAATTGTGAGAGGAATGTGTGTTTCCTCCCTCACCAACTATAGCCAACTTAAGCCTTGGGCACCTGATCCCTCCTCCATATATATTATCTCTGAGATCTACATACCATCCATCCTCCAAGATCTAGAGGAAGATCTAAGAAGATTTATAAAGATATTATCAAAAGGGCCATTCATTCCTTTTAACAAAACTGAGTCAAAGAGGGTTAAGTGACTTGCCCAAGGTCACAGCTAGTAAGTGCCTGAGGCCAGATATGAACTCAGGGAGATGAGTCTTCCTGGAATTATGCTGGGCACTTAATACACTGTACCACAGGGCATACAAATGCTTAATAAAAGGCAGAAAGTAATGGGAAAAAGGTGTGTGTGTGTGTGTGTGTGTGTGTGTGTGTGTGTGTGTGTGTGTGTGTGATACAAAAGGTTCTAGGAATATTTGAGGAAGGAAAGAACACAATCAGTTGGGAGAAATATGGAAGGCGACATCAAGGTGGTGACAAAATAGCTGAGACTTGAAGATAAAGATACTGAAAGGCAGAAATACTTGTTCATTCCAGACATGGGGGGCATATTGTAATGAATGCATATACAGAGGTGAGAAATTATACCTAGTCGATGGAACATCTGGAAGTACAGCTTGGCTGGTGTAATACAAGAATAATGATGTTGCTAAAGAAGGCTTGTATTTGAGGGCACTGGGTGGTCTCAGTTGAGTCCTTTAGGCAGGGAGGCTATCTTTAGTACAGGATGACTTGGTCAGCCAGAAATTGTGTAAGCCTGACTGAAAGGTTCTAGTCAACCTCCCTGCTATCTCTAGAGTTCCCTTGAGGGGAAGAGTAAAGAGCCCCTCCCTTCTGGAGAGAAACTCCTACCCTATAGGAAGTGAAACCTGGTTCACTTCCTGACCAAGATGGATGCCTGGTTTAGCCCTCAGGAAATAAAAGGAAAGTTATATTCCCTCTTCAGCCTTTGCCCTAGATGTTGGTACAATGAATCACCAGAAGCTCTTTGAATAAAATGCCAAGGGGGTTTATTAAAGCCAAGGGTAAACTGAGGGAAGAGGATAAGGTCTGGTAACTAATTGCTAAGGTTGAAGCCAGTGCTGGGGGGGGAGGGGGGTCATGGAAGGAAGAAGTCAGGCTGAGGGAACCAGCTCTCAGCCAGGGATAAATTTCACTGCCCTGATGTAATAGGGTCTAGTAGATTACTCAATGAGGTGATGGCTTGGTTTAAGGTTGTCCCTGCCTGCCTATAGAAGCTAGTTCCCACAATCTCCACCCCCCAAAATTCCCTCCTCCAAGGGCACAATGGGGAGATCCAGGGGATAGCAGTATGTCAAGGGAGAGGTCAAAGGAAATCAGCCAAAAGGAAAAAGCCCAAAAGCCAAAAGCAAAAGCCCCCTGGATGGTACTCCAGGGATATTTATAGTCCCAGGCTCCAAGGATTTTTGGTTGTGAGACCACTGGTCAGGCTGGGTCCACATTCCATCTCCAACTGTCAGGGTTGCTTCAGTTGATTTTGCAAATGCAAGAGATTCTTGCAGCAACCCTGCATTACAATCTGCTCATTTGTCTTTTGGAAATTCGCACCTTGCGACATTTCTAGGTCCCTAAGGTCTTGAGGAAATTCTACACTTATACTAAAACTAAGCTACAACTATGCTCTTATCCCTAACTAAGTTCTGCAAAATAAGAAAAGGGGTTTCTTAGCTCCTCTTTCTATTCTATGCTATTCTAAACTAAAGCTAAGATGGGTTATAGGGAAGGTAAAGGAAAGAAATGGGGATTAAAGTTTTGCAAAATTTTGAACAGAAAGGAAAATTGAGATTAAATGCAAAACATCAACAAACAATCTTAAAGCAAACCATTTGCTAAGTAAAACAAAGTAATAAATTCTAGCTATGTAATTTTTCTAACTGCATGAACTAACAACAAAAGTATCAACTAAGAAAATTTTTTTTAACATTTATTAATAATCATTTTTAACATGGTTACATGTTTCATGCTCCTATTTTCCCCTTCACCCCCCGCACTCCCTCCACCCATGGCCGACGCACTTTTCCACTGGTTTTGTCATGTGTCCTTGATCAAGACCAATTTCCCAATTGTTGGTGGTTGCATTGGTGTGGTAGTTTCGAGTCCACACCCTCAATCATGTCCGCCCCGACCCATGCGTTCAAGCAGTTGCTTTTCTTATATGTTTCCTCTCCTGCAGTCCTTCCTCTGAATGTGGGTAGCTTTCTTTACCATAAATCCCTCAGAATTGTCCTGGGTCATTGCATTGCTGCTGGTACAGAAGCCCATTACATTCAATTTTACCACAGTATATCAGTCTCTGTGTACAATGTTCTTTTGGCTCTGCTCCTTTCGCTCTGCATCAGTTCCCGGAGGTCTCTCCAGTTCGCCTGGAACTCCTCCAGTTTATTATTCCTTTTAGCACAATAGTATTCCATCACCCGCATATACCACAGTTTGTTCAGCCATTCCCCAATTGAAGGACATACCCTCCTTTTCCAGTTTTTTGCCACCACAAAAAGCGCAGCTATAAATATTTTTGTACATGTCTGTTTATCTATGATCTCTTTGGGGTACAAACCCAACAATGGTATGGCTGGGTCAAAGGGCAGGCATTCTTTTATAGCCCTTTGAGCATGATTCCAAATTGCCAGCCAGAATGGCTGGATCAGTTCACAACTCCACCAGCAATGCATTAATGTCCCAATTTTGCCACATCCCCTCCAACATTCATTACTCTCCCCTTCTTTCATTTTAGCCAATCTGCTAGGTGTGAGGTGGTACCTCAGAGTTGTTTTAATTTGCATTTCTCTAATTATTAGAGATTTGGAACACTTTCTCATGTGCTTATTGATAC
>NC_058132.1:86377055-86448927 GCF_016433145.1 Gracilinanus agilis
ATAATCAAAATAATTTTTATTAATAATCAGCAAAACCATGCAGCACCAGAAGTCACATTAATGTACTTTATTCATCATTGGTTAGCACATAATAACGTTATTAAAAATAGTTCAGAGACTTATTGTACTTTAAAAGTGTTGTTCTTACATAAAATGCATATATTTACTTGTATTCAGTGTTAAACATATTGTATGGCTCTCACAAAATTACATTTTAAAAAATGTGGCATTTATGGCTCTCGAGGTTGCAGACCCCTGCTATAAACAATAAGGTTTCTAAACAGTAGAGGGACATAGTTATCTTGTCCCTTTGGCAACTGTGTGGAAGATGGATTTAAGCGCCTTAAGGTTTACAAAAACATATTCCTCACCTTCTAGAGCAATATCATTTTCATTCTGCACATAAGGAAACCAAGTTTCAGAGATGTTAACTATCATGACACTAAGGGTTGACTATTGAAAGGCACTGGAATACAAAGGATGAAGACAACAAGCTCAGACAAACTCTACTGTAGGAAATTGAAAAAAGGGCCCAGTTTCTTCATCTGTAAAAGGAAAGTGTTTATTCATTATATGATCTCTAAACTCCCTGTCAGCTCTAAATCTAGGATACTAAATTTGCTGAATCTTTGTCAGTGATGTTTGAATAACTTATGAAGAATACAAAAGATGCCTCAGGACAAAGGTAGGCAAACTTTATTCAGATTTGTCAAAAAAAGGGAGAATCCTAAACTATAAGCTAGCAACTTCATTTTCTGGCAAATTTCTAGAATCTATTATTAAAGGAATAGTTTATAAACCCTCAGAAAGGGAAGTGGTGACCACCAAAGCCAGCATGGGTTCATCCAGAACAGCTCATGCCAGACTAATCTCATTTCCTTTTTTTTTTTGACAGAGTTACTAGTCTGGTAGATGAGGAGAATATAATTAAGTATAGTATAACCGGATTTTAGAAAGGCATCTGACAAAGCTTCTCATGACATCCTTCTGAAAGGAAACTGAGATGAAGGCTAAATAATAGCACAATTATAAAGTTTTGGAAGCAGCTGAAGAACCAGACCCAAAGAATAATGATTAACGATCGATAGAAATTTCTAGAATTCTTCAGGGTTGTGATTAGTCTTGTCTTGTTCAACATTTTATTGACTTGGAAGAATCTATAGATGGTATACTTTATTAAATTTTTAATTGTCATGGTTAGCATAGCTAAATATATGTGCACATGCATGTACACACGTATAAAGTTGGGGTCAAAGAGGCAATATGTGTGTGTAACCAACACAAAAAGAGGAAATGTAGGTTAGTGAGAAAAATGCTGGATTTGGAGTTAGAATTTAGCTTTAAATCTCAGCTGACACTCCCTGTGTGATCTTTGGTGAGATCCTAAGACTCTATGGGCCTGTTTCCTCATCTATAATATGATGTTCTTCTATTAGATCAGGGGTTCTTAACCTAAGACCTATGAACTTATTAAAAAAACAATATTTGGAGGGGGAAGCTATGTAGCTCAGTGGATTGAGAGCCAGGCCTGGAGACAGGAGGTTCTGGGTTCAAGTCTGACCTTAGAAACTTCCTAGCTTTGTGACCCTGGGCAAGTCACTTAACCGTCATTGTTTAGCCCATTACCTCTCTTCTGCCTTGGAACCAATACACAGTATTGATTCTAAGATGGTTTGAAACATATATTGGGGTTTAATATAATTGTTTTCCTTTGTAATGCTGTGTTTTTAGTTTATGCACTTAAAACCATTGTTTGGAGAAGAGGTCCACAGGCTTTACCAGACAACCAAAGGAGTCTCTCCTCTCTCTCTCTCTCTCTCTCTCTCTCTCTCTCTCTCTCTCTCTCTCTCTCTCTCTCTCACACACACACACACACACACACACACACACACACACAAATAAAATTAAGAACTCCTGAATCATTCTTTTCAGTTCTAAATGGATGACCTTAAGATTCTGACAGGGTAGAATGAAAGACTAAAACCAATAAGATGTAATTTAAAAGATAATTATAAGGTTTCAACATGGGTTATTAAAAACAAATTACCTGCACAAGTATTAGATAGAGGAAGTGTGACTGGACAACAATTCATGTGAAAAACACATATGGGCTTTAGTGGACAGCCAGCTCAATACGAGTCAACAATGTGGTGCAACAGTCAATAAAGTTAATTCAATTCAACTCAACAAACATTTATTCTACAATCTGAGGCTCCAGAAATAGAAGCGGCATTCAGACTGAGGGAAATGATAGACATAGACTCTTTTGTACTCAGCTCTGGTTAGCTCATATTTGGAATATGGTGTTCAGTTCTGAGTGCTGTTTTAGGAAGCAGAAATAAGTTTTTAAAGATTCAGAGGAGGGGTCTTAGACTGGTGATTGGACTCAAAAGCTGCATATCAATTGAGGAAACTGAGGATGCTTAGTGTGGAGAAGATTTTTAGGAATGGGGAGAACATGAACCTAAACTTTAATTATTCAGTTATATAGTTGAAATTAGTGTTTTGCTTTTTTCCAGAGGAAAAAAACAATGGGTTTTTAAAGTTAGAGGTGCATATTTTAGTTAGATATAAGGGAAATCTTCCTAAAAATTGTTTTTTTAAATTTAATTAATTTATTTAGAATATTTTTCCATGGTTACACAATCATGATTTTCCCCACCCCTCTTCCCTCCCTGAGCTGATAAGCAATTCCACTGGGTTATACATGTATCATTGTTCAAAACTTATTTCCATATTATTCATATTGCAATAGAGCCATCTTTTAATGCCAAAATCCCAGTCATTTCCCCATTGAACCACATGATCAATCATATGTTTTTCTTCTGTGCCTAACAATTGTTCTAAAGTGCTGCCTCAGTCGTCCAATACTTAAAATCTCCAAGAGACTGGATGGCGACTTACCAGAGATTTTGGAGAGCAGGGTTATTGCTCAGGTACTGGTTGGACTAAATAACTAATGAGGTAGCTAGGTGCTGTAGTGGATAGAATGCTAGTTTTGGAGTCAGGAAGACATGAGTTCAAATTATGTCTCATTCAATATTTCCTCGCTGTATGATTGGGCAAGTAGTAACCTTTGTCTGCTTCAAGTTCCTCAACTGTTAAATGGGAATAATGCCATCTACCTCCAAGAATTGTTGCGAAGATTAAATGAAATAATTCTTGTAAAGTGTCTAGCACACAGTAGGTGCTTAATAAATATTTTTTCTTTTTCAACTGAGATTTTATGGTTTCACAAAATGAGAGGTTAGAATTCTAGGGAGAAGTCTACTAGAAATAGATTTGATTTGAACCTAAATTCAGTAATAAAAGCCAAGAGAGTTGATAAAACCCCAGAAAAATCATGTAGAAAGAAGAGGGCAAAGGACAGAACACTGAGGGGTGACCAACTTTAGGGAAGATTAGAAGCCTGAAGATTAGAAGCACAAAGATGGTAGCAGGAATACTGAGCACAGGGAGCAGCTAATGAACCAGTAAATTTGGTGAGAAGTGAAGAGGAATAAGTTCCCTGGGCCCCAGCATCCAACTGGGAAGGTGGTCTTTGGAGACCAAACATCACTATAGCTCAAAGGATCTGGTCTTCTGGGCAAAGAGATGTAATGGGACCCAGAAAAATTCAACTCAGTGACACTGTTCCATGTACAAGAGACTTCATCTCTGCTCCAAGGCATTTCCTCTTATTGTCCCTTGAGCCAGAATGACCCTTCCTTCTCTTCTCTGACTACTGACCTTCCTGGCTTCAAGTCTCAACTAAAATCTCACCTTCTAGATAGCCTTCCCAACCCTTCTTAAATTCAGTGCCTTCTGACTTGTTTATCCTGTATATAGTTTGCTTTCTATATATTTGTTGGCATGTCGCCAGTCCTATTAGATTGTAAGCTCCTAGAGAGCAGTGACTATATCTTGTCTCTTTTTGTATCCTCAGAGCTTAGCACAGTATCTGACATATACTTAGCAGATACTTAATATAATATTGATTGATCCACCAATCATCCATTTTCTTCAGTGAGGTGGCCTGGTTACAAGCTTGGAGTTTGTAGCCCATTAAAGCATTTTAAGGTGTGCTAGAGATGAGAAATCTAGGCAACGCAGCTGTGAGGATGTAGCATCGAGACTGGCTTGTTTCCGTGTCATAAATAATTCCTTTGGCTACAACTGTGCTGAAGATAAGCATCTCGGAAAGCCAATTCCAAGCAGAACTGAAGAGACTTCAAAAGAAAGATTTAGCAGGGGCACAAATACATCTCCTGAAAGTAACAAATGACAACGAATAGGATGGGATAAGAAATTAGTCTGTTAACCAGGGAACTCTCAGGAGGTCCAAATGGGAAACATGGACAGGGAGATCTGAGTAACAAATACACAGCAACCCAACATTAGGAGAAATGGGTAAACAGCTCAGCAGCAACACCAATACAGTTTGAGCTAGTCGGAAAATGCCCCAGAATGGGCTGGGCTTCACTCCTTAAACAGTTATGAAGCTCCAGAGTGATCTGCTTCTCCAGGGAGCCAGAGGATTCCACCACCCTGGGCCTGCAGGGTGCCAAGGAATCTAAAAGCGGGACGTGAGGAAGAAGAATCGGAATATCCACGCGGGACACCCCATTGGCTAGTCTCCGGAAAGACTGATTTGCGGGTAGCTAGTACAAAGGCACAGAGATGACAACAAGAGTACTGAGTACTGGGAGCAATTAATAAGCCATTCCATTTGGCCGGAATGTCAAGTATATGAAGAGGAAAAGTGTAAAAACAAGTTCCTTTTCCTCCGAATTCCGACTACGAAGGTGGTCCTTGGGGATGGGCCCCAAACATAGCTATGGTCGGAAAGTCTGGTCTCCCGGGGCTAGTCCCTCGCTCCTTGGGCAGGCAAAATCAGAGGGAGACGTTGATGTCCGGCACCCAAGCACGGAGCGTGGGCGCAAAGTGCTGCCCAGGGCGTGGCCGCTGGAGGAGGGGGCACCTCTGGGAGATACCCGGCCCCCTCTGCGGGAGGAGCCCCGCAGGAAGAGGGAGGGAGGAAAGGAGGGTTAGTCAGGGAGTGGCGGCTAGAGAGGGGGGCAGCCTCTAGAGACCCCAGCCCCGCCCGTCTGAGTCACCGACCCCAGCCCTCCAGCTGCGCTCCCCGCCCCCGGCGGGAGGAGCCCGGGCAAGACGAGACCTCCGAACCCAGACTGAGCACAGGCGGAGGGAGAGACCGAACGGAACTAGATCGGAGCGGGCTCGGGTGCGGATAGCTCGCAGGGCCATGGGGGAGGGTATGCCGGCGGCTGAAGCCGGGGAGCGCGGCCCGGTGCACGCGGTGACGGTAGTGACGCTGCTAGAGAAGCTGTCCACCATGCTAGAGGCGGTGCGGGAGCGCCAGGGAGGCCTGGCCCGGCGGCAAGGCGGCTTGACGGGTACCGTGCGCCGCATCCAGAGCGGCCTGGGTGCCCTCAGCCGCAGCCATGGCGAGACCAGCAACACGCTGTCCCAGCTGCTGGCCAAGGCCGAACGCGTCAGCACGCACGCGCACGCCGCCCGCGAACGCGCCGTTCGCCGAGCACTCCAGGTGCAGCGGCTCGAGGCCAACCACGCACTCCTGGTCTCCCGCGGCCAGCTGCACGTCCAACTCTTCAAGGTTAGTGAGGGACCACACTCGGGCCCCAAAATCTGGTCCCTCGGGACCTCCCTAGGCCCCCTAAGACCCCGCCCTACATTCCTGGCCCAGCCTTGGGGCCCCTATTGGGTAGCCTCAAGCCGCACCCTTGCTTACGTCATCCCCTCGGGGCCACAGCCACCAGCCCGTGACTGTGTAGCTGCTCCCGCCCCCACTGCCCGCCCAGACCCCCTACTGTGCTCCACGTAGTCATAGCTTTTACCGGACGCAGATTGAGATCTGAGTGACTTTAGGGAGTCTCAGAGTCCAATGCCCTTGTTTTACAGATGAGGAAATAGCCCCCCAAAGAGGAAGGAACTTGGACAAAGACATTGGCATTGGGGGGACTGGCTTAGTGCTTTTCCTTCAACACGAAGGATTCTTCCCTTGGGGTCCACAGACTCAGACCGTGGATAGATTTAAGAAGGGCAGTGAACCTGCAGGGGGGAAAATGACGTCTTTATTTGGTTTCCTTTATAATCCGTGGTATTATATGAGTTGAAAGACATTATTCTGAGACTAGGTCCATGGGCTTCCCCAGAATGCAAAGGGATCCATGCTACACAGAGATTAAGGGCCCTGCCGGACTCTGATGGTCACTTTTGCAGCCCATGGCATCCTTGTATGGGACAAAAGCCTCCCATCCCTGGGAGGAGAAAGTGACAGGAAGGATTATTCTTTCCTCTCTCAATCTAATAGAATGACTCGGGTCCATGAACTTAATGTTTTCTAGGCAATAAGTGAATGGAATTCATAAGGCCTAGATTCCTGCTTTTAGCTTCATTCACCTTTTTCTGGGGCTCTCCCACCACAGGCATTCCCTCCATTTCTCAGGGTGTAGAAGCAAGGGGGTAGCTCAGGTTATGCCCAGAGTATTTCCTCTGGACAGTCTTGCTTCTGGAATAGCAAAACATTGTTACTGGAGAGATGTTTATTGTTCTTCATTTTCAGGAGGAGGCAGAAATCCCAGCCAGAGCCTTTCAGAAGGAGCCAGAATCGACAGGACTCGGAGAGAAGGAACTAGGACCAGAGGCGCTAGAGGAGCTAGAAGCCAGGGAGAGCTCAGAGGATGACAATGAGCCGGTGGAATCTCGGGCTAAGCGACTCCAGCGCTCTGGCCTACAGAAGGTGCAGAGCCTTCGTAGGGCATTATCCACCCGAAAGAGCAAAGGCCCTGCCCCACCTCCACCCACTCCCACCAAGCCGCCCCGACTGGGTCCTAGCCATGGCATTGAAAATCAACCTGAGGCAGTTGTAGTGGCTGAAGCAGAGCCAGAGTTGGAGCCAGAGCCAGCAGGGATCCCTGTGGAAGACCCAGAGAGCCTTGAGGCTAGGGAATCTCCAATGCTTCAGGTAGAGGGTGCTGCCTAGTGCTCCATCCTCCCTGCTGCTTCTCTGTGCCTTTGTTTTTAATGGCACTATCAGTTGCCAAGCAATAGCTCCCATTTCCTTTTAGAGCACCAATGCTCAAGGAAAGATCCCTGCCTTTATAGCTCACCTCAGTCTCTCCCCTGCTCCCAAACTCAGGCTTCCACTCCAAAGCACCTGCCTGGTCCCTGGCCACCCCATTCTAAACTCAAAGATCAAACCATTTCCCTCACAAGTGTGCTCAAGATTAATAAACTAATTTCACTAACAAGTTTAATGTAATTGAGAAGTAATACTTCATAGAGCAAGGGACCACGTGGAATAGATCAGAACAGTTCATGATATTCTCTCCTGAAGGTCTCTATAGGTTTTTCTCTCTCCCAGGTCCCTGATCAGGGACTCCAAACCAGCAGGGTAAAATCATGATCCTCTACAATAATGAGAAGAAAGGTGAGTTTAGGGGAAATAACCAAGTAAGATATAGGATAGGACCCTGACTGAAGGAGTAGGGACTGAAAAAGTCATCTGGGACATGCACTCCCCCAATTTGCAGATGAGGAAATGGGCCTAAAGAGATTTTAAGTGACTTCCCAGGGTTTTAGAGACAGAAAGTAGCAGATCTAGGACTTGAATTCAGGTCCTCAGACTCCCAAGTCCAGAAATCTTTCCATTATACTATGCAGGAAAATACCATAAGGAAAATGGAAATATTAGGAAAAATTTTAAGGAAAAAAAAATACTTGCAATTTGTGGTACCAACATACCATCTGGGAAGATACTGGGAAGAAGAGGAAGGCTGTCAAGAAGATTCAGTATATATGAGAATAACCATGAAAAATAAGTTATGGAAAATTTGACAAATTATTTATTTAATAAGTATCTATTAACTGATTAGGCACTAGAGAGGGACAAAAAAAAAATAACCCCTTCCCTTATAGAATTTTTATTCTAGTGAGGAGATAAGACACAAACACATAATTATAGTACAGGATATTACATGGTAAATGGATTAGAGAACATCATGTGAGGTCCAAAGGGGGTAGGTCATTAACAGATGGGGGAATTAGAGATGACTTCATGAAAGAGATGGCATTTGAATTGAGATTGTATAGTAATTCAACAAGTTAAGAAGGGAAGGGTGGGCATTCTAAGCTCAGGAAATTGCAGGAACAAAGACTAGAAATAAGCAGAGACCTTCAACCTGAAAGAGAAGAGAAACATAACCTAAAAGAACCCTGATCTCTGTTCTGATTACCTACTTATCTTGGTGTCCCACATTTATTGCATCCTTAAAAGGGGTTAGTTCATTGCTGTGCAAAAGGAAAGAATAGAAGATGTCCCTGGAGAACAGGGAAGAGAAAAAAAAAAAAAGCTATATGGAACCACAGGGAAAGATGATGGAAATGATTCAAGAGGACAAAGAAGTTTGATGAGACCAGTTATGGCAGGAAAGGAGATGAAAGCCAGTTCCTAGATTTGAAGATATCTCCTTTACTGCTTGCCACTACACCAACCTGTCTTTAGAAAACAAGTTCCAACAAGGCAGGTAGGTGGCTGGTGGATTGAGAGATAGACCTATAGATAGGACGCTCTAGGTTCAAATCGGCCTCAGATACTTCCTAAATGGGCGACTCAAGGCAAGTTACTTAACCCCCATTGTCTCTAGCACTTACCACTCTTCAGCCTTAGAAACCAATGTACAATATTGATTCTAAGATGGAAAGTAAGGGTTTTAAAAGAAAAAGAAAAGTCTCAAACCAGCAACAATGGTGAGATTTCCGGATTTCGATGAGGAAGAGTTTAGGGGGTCCTCAGGTAATTTTAAATGAGAGAAACTAAGGTCAGAATACCTAGGATTTGTGATTCTGACATTGCTCTTCTGGTAGCTTATCCATAAAATTGGGTATGGAGGCGGAGTGTGAGAGTACCAAGCATCATAGTATTTTTCCCCACCTCTAATTATCTCCCATTAGATCTCCAATCCCTAAAGACCTCTCTTCAAATAACATCCCTGAGATTCCTAATCACAACTGGAGGTTTAATATACAGATTTTGTTTCCAAACTATTCTAACTCAACTGAAATCTATTGTCTTCTAGCCCCATCTGAGAAACCCTTACAAACCACAAAATTCCAATGATTAATAGGACACTTAGAAGTCAGCTAGACCAGTGTGTTCAAACCCATACCATGCTGTGGATCAGGAAAAAAAAAAGCTTAAGTTTTCTATCAGAGAACTCATCTGCTATAACTCAATTGCCTTCTCTGGTAATAGAACAAGTAAGAAAAGTAGGATTGCATGGTGGAAACATGTTGGATCTAGGATCAGAAGATGCGAGTTTAAATCCCAGCTCCGCTATTTCCTTGTGGGATGGATAAGGATATTCTGTTGCTGGATTTTACTCTGGGCAGACCATATCTGGAATAGTCTGCTCAGTTCTGGCCACTACATTTTAGGAAAGACTTGACAAGCTGCAGTACCCAGGACAGTGAGGAGATGGGACACCATTCCATCCAATGAGTGGCTGAAAGAAGTCAATAAGGATTATTAGTTGTTTATTAATGCCAGGCATTGTATTGAGCACTAGGAATATAAATACAAGCAAAAAAAAATCTGCCCTCAGAATTTAACATTCTAAAAGTGGAAGATGTGGGGAGGGAGGGAAAGGAGAGGAGAGAGAGGCACTGTAAAGAATGTCCCAGAGAGCTTTACAGCCTGGAGAAAAATGAAGGCACTGCTTGTCTGGGCTTCTTCCTTAAGTAAGTTCTGGGAGGAACCAGCCAATTAGAGAAAGAGGCCACAGGTGTGGACAGTACTTTCAAGATGTGAAGTCCTGGAGTGAAGAAAGCTTCTAGGAGTGAAGAGATAGGGATGATCAGACTGGAGAAAAGATTGGGGATGGAGAGAAGACAAGAAACCTATCTTCATACATTTGAAATAGGATTTAAGCTTTTTTTTGGTTGGCCTCAGAAGGCAGAAATAGGGGGAAGGGGTGAAATTCACAAATAGATTTTTTAGCTCAAAATAAAGAAAACTTCCGGACCCATAGAGCTATAGAGATAGTGGATGGAGGAGGGGTGTACGGGAGAGAACAGCCTTGTTTTGGGGAAAACAGAACTGAGTTCAAATATTGGTTCTGTTTTTTATTATTCTCTGTGACCTTGGGCAAGTCTTTGATCCTCTCTGGGCCTCACTTTTTCCATTTATAAAATGGAACTGGATTAGATGGCTCCTCAGATCCATTCTAGTTCTAAATCTATGACCCTCTAATCTTTTCCATACCCCAAAGAGAAGGAAGCACAGAGAATTTGAACCCAAGGGGTCTCCTTAACTTGAATGTTCCACAAAAGTCAGCCTAAAATTCTTCAATAAGGACTATTACCATCAAGTGTCAGAGTCCTGAGTTGACTGTATCCCAAGATCTTAGAAAGAAAGATCTGTAAATGAAAGGCATAGTTGTCACAGCAAGCACACATTTATTGCCAGCATACATTACCCTAATTCAGCCTACTCAGCAGAACCTTCCTTCCTATATGGGGAAAAAAGGAAATAGCCCTGATTTCAGTTGTTTCCAGTACTTAACCACTTAGTCTCTGTCCTTTAGGTTTTTTGGTAAAGAACTATTCCAATATAATGGAGCTTCTCTTGTGTTGGACTTGCTCTTAGGTTTGGGTTCTATCTTCTTTTTTTCTTTTTAAAATATTTTTTCTATATTTCCATATTTCATTTTCTTTCCCTTCCCTCTTTCTTTCCCCCTCCTGGATCCAATAAGCATTTCCACTGGGTTATACAAATGTTATCGCTTATACCTATTTCCATGTTATTCATTTTTGTAATAGAGCAATCTTTTAAAACCAAACCCCCCAATTCTATATCTATATAAACAAATGATAACTCATTGTTTTTCTTCTGTTACTACTCCCACAGTTCTTTCTTTTGATGTGGATAGCATTCTTTCTCATAAATCCCTTGGGATTGTTTTGTAGTAGCAAAGTCTATTACATTGTATTGTTCCACAATGCTTCACTTTCTGTGGATTCTCTGAGTTCTGCTCATTTCACTCTGCATCAGTTCATTGAGGTTCTTCCAGTTCATATAGAAATCCTCCACTTCATCATTCCTTACAGCACAGTAGTATTTTATCACCATCATATACCAGATTTTATTCAGCTACTCCTCAATAGAGGAACACCCACTCATTTTCCATTTTTTTGCTACCACAAAGAATGTGGCTATGAATATTTGTACAAACATTTTTCATTATTATCTCTTTAGAATACAAACCTAGTAGTGGTATTGCTGGATCAAAGGGTATGCATTTTTTTAAAGCCCTTTGGGCATAGTCCAAATTGCCTTCCAGAATGGTTGGATCAATTTACAGTTCCAACAAAGGTGTATTAGTGTCCCAATTTTTCCACATTCCTTACAACATTTATCACTTTCTTTTGCTGCCATATTGACCAGCCTGATAGGTGTGAAGTGGTACCTCAGCATTGTTTTGATTTACATTTCTCTAATCAGGAGGGATTTAGAACACTTTTTCATGTGATTATTAATAGTTTTGATTTCTTCATCTAAAAACTGCCTATTCATATCCCTTGACCATTTGTCATTTGAGAATGGTTTGATTTCTTATACATTTGACTTAATGTAACATGGAAAATGACAGGGTGGAATTCCTGCAACATACAGGGTCAAGTCTTACCCAGAGTTATTTATAAATATGTGGGCTCTATTTTTCACAGCAGGACTCAACTTTTTTGGTGTTCTGGACCACTTGGGCAGTCTGGTGAAGCTTATGGACTGCTTCTCAGAATAATGCTTTGAGATGCATAAAATAGATATGTGTCTTCTGTCACAGAATGAGCAATATGAAAATATGTATTGCATGAAAGCACTGACATAACCTAATCAGACTATTTGTCATCTGGAAAGGGAGGGTGGCAGGAGAAAAGGAGAAAATCTGAATCCCAAAATATCAGAAAGCAATTATCAAAAATTGTTTCTACATGTAACTGAAAAAATAATTAAAGAATAAATGCATACAATAAAATGTGGAGTGCTAAGAAGGACACTGATTATAATTATAGCTAAAATATTTTTAAAAGCAATGTTTTGTTTTTAAACAGGGTGGAGCTAGGTATAAGACAGGCTCTTAACATAAAATTGTAGGGGCTAGATTTATCCTGAGGGTTGGGTTCTATTTTAGGAAGGGTGTGCATGCAGCTTATGAGCTTGCCCTACCTCAAAACCATCCCAGAAAGCATAACTGGGTAGATAAGAAGATTTTCCTGGTTTACCATTAATTCAAAAGTTTTCTCAAACAGTCTTTTTCCAAGGCTGCCTCTCCTTGTTCCATGAAAAGAGTTTAGGTTTCAAGTTCTAGACAAATCATTAAGACTCTTGAGTTTGTGAATTACTACTAATCAATAGCTTCAGTCAAAAGTGTAATTCACAGAGTATCTCTAGACTTCTGAACACAGAGCATCTCCTGCATTTTAGGGACATCTATCCACCTAATAAACACGTTGAATTCTAGGCTCGAGATTTTCTCTTCCTTTTTACACTGTTAGTTGTTTTTTCAGTTCTCTATGACTTTGTAACCCTACTTGGGATTTTCTTGGCACAGAAACTAGAGTGGTTTGCCATTTCCTTCTCCCTATCATTTTATAGATGAGGAACTGAAGCAAACAAAATTTAAGTGGCTTACCCAGTGTCACACAGCTAGTAAATATCTAAGGCCAGATTTGAATTCAGGGAGATGTCTTTCTGATTCCAAGTCTAGTGCTCCCCCCATTGTACCACTCAGCTGCCTCTTGGACTGTTAATTCCACATCAGAAGTTTCAGATCCTCTCAGCTTGCTTTTTGCTGAGAAGCATCTAGGTAGTGAGATGGTTGGACATAGGGTCAGAAAGACCTGAGTTCAAATATGACTTCAAATGCTCACTAGCTCTGTGACCTTGGGTAGGTCATTTAACTTCTAGAGGAGATGAATGAGGATAATAATAGTATCTATCTTCCTGGGTATGGTGAGGATCAAATCAAATAATATTTATAAGGGCTTAGCACAGTGCCTGGCACATAATAGTCACTATAGAAATGCTAGCTATTATAATTAAGTAATAATAATAATTTATCCTTATTTCTGAACATTCTTTCCCAAAGCTTATTTCTTCCATTCTCATTCAGAGCTTTTCTCAGATTCTTCTTTCTGGAGTCTACCCAGAGTGGGACTGGGGGAAGATCACACCACCCCCAAACACCTGCTTCAAACAACTGCCTCTCCCCAAAACAAGTCTCCCAAAAAAGAAATAGAAAAGAAGGGAAGGGCAGAAGAATCCAACACTCTCTATACCATATTATATGCGTAGGCATGGTGATGAGCACTTCTGCGATATTTGTAGGCTTGCTCTAACGCACATATGATATCTGTGCTACCTTACATGAGTCATGGATGTCCCCACATGGCTAATACCAAATGGAGATCAAACTTTTCTGTGTAAGAATCTGGGAACTGTGAGGAAACTCTGAGGATATTGGCTCCCATTAGAATTTTAATTAAAAATCTTAACTCATTAAGTTAACTCATTAAATTAAATAACTCAGTAAGGCAATTGAACTCTTAACATTCGGGACTTCATTCAGTCTTTACAACAAACTTGTAAAGTAGGTACTGTAGGTACAATTATTCCTATTTTACAGATGGGGAAACTGAGGCTTATAGCAGTTAAGTCAATTACGATCACACAGAGCTAGTCAAAGAAGGAAGGAAACAAACATTTAAGCCTCTGTTATACACTCTACAAATATTTTCTCATTTGATCCTGTGAGGTAGGTACTATTATCATCCCCATTTTATAATTGAAGAAGCCATCAACAGAAAAAGATGAAATTCCTTGCCCAGAGTTCTGCAACTAGAAAGTATCTGAGGCTAGATTTGAAACCAGGTCTTCGTGCCAAGCCTAGTACCATTCAGCTACCCAAGGCAGGAGTCAAAACTTCTGTCTCTCTGGACTGTGAGTTATATACTGTATAAATTCCCATATATTGGGGAAAATTCCCATAGCTGGGATACAGGTCAGAAATACCATCTAGTTTGCTGCTTTTTGCGTTTTTTTTTTTGTCCTTGGGAATCCCAAGGAATGTCTTCTATTTTGATGGAATTTGGCTAGCTGCTGGCCCATGTGGCTTCATATGCTTTGAGATGTCCATATTGGAGCTCAGGGATGCATCTGCTACCTGCCACTCTAAGCCACACTTCCTCTGTTGATTACAGGAGAACCAAAGGAGAGACGGAGTGAAAATTTTCATGTATTTTTTGTGGACCCATTGCAGGTAATAAGTAGTTGTCATTTTTTATTTCTAAGGACATGGTAAATGACCCTATAATGCAGTGCTTCTTCACCCTATTTTGTATTATACACCCCTTAGGCTGGCTTCAAAAGCCTAGGGACCTTGTCTCATAATAACATTTTTAAATGCATAAAATAAAAGGCATAGAAAAACCCACTATTTGACAAAAACTGCTGGGAAAATTTGAAAACAATATGGGAGAAATTGGGTCTAGATCAGTGGATCCCAAACTTTTTTGGCCTACTGCCCCCTTTCCAGGAAAAATATTACTTAGCGCCCCTGGAAATTAATTTAAAAAAATTTTAATAGCAATTAATAGGAAAGATAAATGCACCTGTGGCCATCACTGCTCCTCTGGATTGCTGCAGCACCCACAAGGAGGCGGTGGTGCCCATTTTGGGAATCACTAGTCTAGATCAACATCTCATACCCTACACCAAGATAAACTTAGAATGAGTGAATGACTTGAATATAAAGAAGGAAACTATAAGTAAATTAGGTGAGCACAGAATAGTATACTTGTCAGATCTCTGGGAAAGGAAAGATTTTAAAACTAAGCAAGAGTTAGAAAAAATAAAAAAAAAACATAAAAATAAATAATTTTGACTACATTAAACCAAAAAGGTTTTGTACAGACAAAACCAATGTTACCAAAATTAGAAGGGAAGCAACAAATTGGGAAAAATCTTTATAATAAAAAACTCAGACAAAGGTCTAACTACTCAAATATACAAGGAGCTAAATCAATTGTACAAAAAATCAAGACAATAGATAAATGGGCAAGGGACACGAATAGGAAATTTTCAGATAAAGAAATCAAAACTATCAATAAGTACATGACAAAGTGTTCTAAATCTCTAATAATTGGAGAAATGCAAATCAAAACAACTCTGAGGTATCACCTCACACCTAGAAGTTTGGCTAAAATAAAAGAAGGGGAGAGTAATGAATGCTGGAGGGGGTGTGGCAAAATTGGGACATTAATGCATTGCTAGTGGAGTTGTGAATTGATCCAACCATTCTAGAGGGCAATTTGGAAATATGGCCAAAGGGTGTTAAAAGACTGCCTGCCCTTTGATCCAGACATAGCACTGCTTGGTTTATACCTCAAAGAGATAATAAGGAAAAAAGACTTGTACAAAAATATTTATAGCTGCACTCTTTGTGGTGGCAAAAAATTGGAAAATGAGAGAATGTCCTTCAATTGGGGAATGGCTGAACAAATTGTGGTATCTGTTGGTGATGAGATACTATTGTACTCAAAGGAATAAAGAACTGGAGGAATTCCATGTGAACTGGAAAGACCTCCAGGAATTGATGCAGAGTGAAAGGAGCAGAGCCAGGAGAACATTGTACATAGAGGCTGATACACTGTGGTGCAATCAAACATAACAGACTTCTCTACTAGCAGCAATGCAAGAATCCAGAGCAAGGCCGAGGGATTTATGAGAAAGAAAACTAGCCACATTCAGAGGAAGAACTGTGGGAGGAGAAACACAGAAGAAAAACAATTGCTTGAACACATGGGCTGATGGGGATATTATTGGGGATGTAGACACTAAACAATAACTCTAGTCCAACTATCAATAATATGGAATTAGATCTTGATCAATGATACATGTAAAACCCAGTGGAATTGTGTGTCAGCTAAGCGGGGTTAGTAGGGTTTGGGGGAGAGGGAAAAAACATGAAACATGTAACTATGGGAAAATATGCAAAATAAAAATAAAAAAAAGGCATAGAGCTACAAAGAAACTCAGTTATATTGAGATATAGTTATCCAAAATGCTAAAAAAAAGTTTGTGGATGCCAAATGAAGAACCCCTGCCTTTGTGGATCATGGGGGGGTGTGAAGTACACTAAGAAACCTCTTCTTCAGGAAAAGGAATGGTCTTGGGAGAAAGGAGAAGGTTGTTATCATTCTTCCAGTTTGGGCAGGTGCTCAGAGGGCTTACATGCCCAGCTTCTTAGTGGTAGAGTTGAAATTCAAACTCGGATCCTGCGACTCAAAATTCACTCTGCACTGAGTTACTGTGCCTTCCTGTTAATATTATTCTGTTTTGCTTCATGCAGTCTTAGGAGGAAAGTCCAGGGCTTAAGCTCTTCATTCACTCAGACCTTTGGTACCCAAGGTCCTGGGTACCAGTCTGAGTGGAAACTAAGGTCACGTTCCATGGTTGGCATACTTTCTGAGAGGATGCAATTCCCCTCTCCATCCTGGAATGAGTCAGGAGAAACCTTGCTCTGAGTATGGGTTTAATCATGCCTGAAGCTGCCTCAGCCTCAAATATTTATCAGCTCCAACACCCATTCTGACCTCATAGTTCCTTCTAGATTCTTAGAAACTGATCTATGGAGATGGAAAGGGTGAATACAACTGTTGTTACAATTAAAATGATCTCAGGAGACTGATTTTACAGTAAAAATACAAGTTTACTGTTTATATCGGGTTTATTGGTTTGGCCAGCATCATAACTGATAAAGTGATACAGGTCTCAATGGCTCCCTCTAGGACCAGAGATGACCTGAGCTTCATTAGGTGGTCTAATCAATAGATTTTTAGGAGTTTATTATTCAGCTCTTTCCTTGACCATCTCAAGCATCTTTAATTGGTGATGGCTAATTAAGAGGTGGCCCATCAATCTATCCTATCCACCCCTCCCAATCCTCAAAGGTGGTCAGGTTATGTCCGGAGAAAAAGGACCCTTGTCACCTTCATTTATTAACCAAATTCTGTCAAAAAGGAAGGCATTCTTTGGGATTCCCAAGGACAAAGAAATTGCAAAAAGCCACAGGCTAGATGGTATTTCTGACCCATATCGCAGACATGGGAATTCCCCCCAATATATAGGAGTTAATACAGTGTATAAAAATAAATTCTTACATCATCTAACATTATAAGACCAGCGATGTCTCAACTAGACTGATGGTTAGCCAACAGAATCTCTTGTCAGTTGACATGAAAATTCCCTTCCCTTAGTATCACCCAGGCATAGCTCAGTCCCATTTTATTCAGTCTTACTCTTGTCCAGTTTATATCTGTTTAGACTCTGCCTTTCTGTTGTATTCTCCTGATCTCCTTTATATCATTAGCAAGTTTCCCCTTCATCTTACAAACTCTTCCCTTCACTTTTTTACTCAGAGAAACCTGGTTCCTTCCTTTATCACCCCCTCTGATACTCAATGATCCTTCCACTGGGTTCTCCAACCCACTGAATATAGAGAAAGAGAAGATACCTTCTTTTCCTCTCATTATCACTTTCCAGATATTCCTTTTACAACCACTACTAAGCAATCCCTCCCTTGAAATTCATTCTGTCACTTCTAGCAGCCATTTGGATCCTTGTAGCTTTAAATTACCAACTTGTTCCTTTCCCAGTGAGTTCATAGCTGATTCATAGAGCTTCCTTCCACCAAAATTCCTGACCTTCTCCTTGGGGCCTTCAAATACACACTGATGCCTCCTTGAACGCTCTAGACTCAACCTCCTTAACTCCCAGGCCCATCTTAGCTACTCCTATGGATGGTGATACCTTATATCTCCTCACCATACCTAAATTGACTACTTTTAAAATTCTGAACTCTAAAATTACTCTCTGGGGATGAGGGGAGGGTGGGATGGAGATAATGTGGATCTTAAAATGTTAGAAAACGAATACCAAAAATAGTTTTTACATCTAAGTAGGAAAAAATAAAACATTACCAAAACCTTTAAAAAAGTTTTAAATCTATATACAAAATGAAAATAAAATTACTGTCTCTGCTGTCCTTTCATTTATCTCTCTGCTGAATTCTTCTTAAACCTAATCATTGTCACTGCAACTTCCATTCTCTCCATTCTTGCCTTTTTTTCCCCAGTTCATCATCAGGATTTGGCTTTACTTTTTTCCCTCCACAGTCTTAGGATTATAGAATTTAAAACTGTCAGGAACTTCAGAATTTATTTTGTTAAACTGATTCATTTTATTATTGAGTTAGCTCAGTCTCACAGAGATGGTCGCTTGCTTAAGGTCACACAGGTAGTAAATAGCAGAGTCAGCCAAAACTCAGATCCACAGATAACAGATTAGATACTAGATTTTTTTCAACTTTTGAATCCTTTCCCTCCTTATCTTATCACTGCCTAACCAGAATTCCAGGTTACTCATAATAATAAAATTAAAAATAATGTAATATAACATGAAAATAATAAAAAGAAGGCAGATGCTTTCTCTATTCCTACTTTTGTGTTGTCAGATACACCTAAAGAATTTCACAGAATTGTGCTTACAGGAGGCAGCTAGGTGGCACAATGGATTGAGCACCAGGCCTGGGTTTAAATCTAGACTCAGACACTTCCTTGCTATGTGACCCTGGGCAAGTCACTTAATAATGTTTGCCTAGCCCGGGCTCTTCTGTCTTGCTACCAAGACAGAAAGTAAGGGTTAATGAAATAAAAAAACATTGTGCAGACAGCATCAGCTGCACATACACAGTATTTATTCTTAATTTGTTCTTCCCTATGGTACTGAAGTCTTTGCATGCTTTCCTGATTGATTTTTTATTATGTTCCCAGAAATAGATATTTCAAACTTTGTCTTTTCTGCCAAGTTTGATCAATTCTGCCTCCACAACATCCCTTGCATCCATCCCCTTCTCTCTACTCCTATAGTTGCCTTTCTGGCTCAGGCTCTCATCACCTCTCCCCTGGACTACAGTGAGAGTCAGTCAGTTAGACCCTTTGTAGTCTCCCTAGGGAGATGCACAGAAGGCAATGGAAGGTGCACACTGGGAGTGGATATGTGGATAGCGAAGCCTGAGTCAGCCACTAACCAGTTATTAAGAGTCTGTTATGTTCTCAACTCTGTGCTAAACTGGGGATACTAAGAGACCTGTTCATGATCCACTGGGGGAGACAACGAGCTAACAATTATACAAACAAGCTATGTACTGATAAATAGGAAATAATGCAGGGAAGGCACTAGAATTAAGAGGGGTTCCTTGTAGAAGATGGGATCTTCATTGGATATTGGAGTCAGAGAAGTCAAGAGGCAGAGATGAGGAGGTGGGGACAGCCAGAGAAAATAACTGGAGGGGGAGATGGGGTATCTTGTTTATGAAATGCAAGGAGATTAGATGGAAGAATATATATGGGACTTGGGGACATAATGGGTGAGAAGATTGGAAAGGGGGTTTGTGTGTGTGCTAGGTTATAAAGAACTTTATTTTCTTTTTTCTTAAAAAAAAAAAGAGACAACTCTTACCTTCTGTCTTAGAAATATAAGATTAAAATTAATATTCAAATACTCCGAGTATTATTTTTTATAAAATGTATTAATAATAACTTGAAGTAAAGGAAAGTGATAGCCTTAGCAAAGAGAGAGATGCCCAGCCCTGCATGAGAAGAAGAGAGCAAGCAAGCCGAAATTCCCCAGAATTTACACCCTGCCTACGTCAGCATGTAATGACAGGAGGAGAGTGGGGTGCTGGGAAATCGAGTCCCGGGGTACAAAATTCTATTTACACAGAATCAATACTAAGTATGAATTCTAAGGCAGAAGAGAGATAAGGACTAGGCATTTGGAGTTAAGTGACTCACTCAGGGTCACACACTTTAAGTAGTAACTAAGACCACATTTGAACCAAGACCTCCTTTCTCTAGGTCTGGCTCTTTTTCCACTGAGTCCCTTCAATGCTCCTTGTGATGGGGATAATTTGAGGAAAGGTGTGTGGTACAAGGGAATTTTGAAAGGAGGTTGTCAGGGACTTGCTAGGTGGGTAATCTAGGTTAGGGCTGAAGTCAGGAGTATAACACTGAAAGGAACAAGATCTTCAGGGAGAAGGAGAATTAATCTAAACAGGCAAAGACAGCAGGCCTTATAGACTAGGACTTAGACTTAAACACAAACTGAGGGAAATAGACTGAACTGAAATTAACTACAGGCTTTAGTTAATTTCACAGGAAGGGACTTGTTTTGAAGTTACACCTTCCTTCAAGATGGATACCCGGCTTCCCTTCAAGCCCAGGGTATGTTTAGTTCTTTCCCTCTTCTTCCCTCTCTTAATAACTAACTGACAAATTAACTAATAGGTCTGTTGAAACACAAAAGGGTTTATTATCTTTAAGGATGATTTGTCAGGAAAGTGGATTGAAGAAGCTCTAACAGTTGTTCACAGGAACCTCAGGTGGGGGAAGGGAGGCAGAGATGGAGTCTGAGCAAGGTCCTGCCTTAGCTCAACTTTCAAGGAGCTCTTGATGTCTAAAGGGAATAAATGATGACTAACCAATTTATTTAGATAAGATACTGTCAAATTATAGTTAAACCCCTCACAGATTTGAACTACTCTCTAACTTACTCTCCTTATTCACTCCACAGACATATAAGGTAAGGGAAGGAAGGTAGGAAATAATATAGGGAATGAAGATACAAAGGGTTTATCTAAACTAACAATTCTTAAATAAATATTTCAAAGCTAGACTAAATTTCAATTCTACAGATAGGCAAGGAAGCAGCTCAGTTGGCCAGAAACTCTCTCGATGAGATTCCCCAAAACCAACTGACTCCTCTCCCTCAAGATTCCAAACCCCTAACTGATTTCAGAACTCAGCCAAAGCTTGAAAAAACTATCATGACCCGGAAAAAGAAGATTTTTTTAAAATTTTGCATTTGATCCTGCAGGTGATAAAGAACCAGTGGAGTAGGTGTATGGAGGTGAAATGATTGGACATACATGTTAAGAAAATCTCTTTGATGGCTGAATCTGGAGGATGGTTTATAATGGGGAGAGAATTGTGTCAGGGAAACCCATCAGCAGGCTAGATGTGAAGTAAAGAGGGCCTGTGCCAGGGAAGGGGTGGTATCCAGGGAGAGAAGGTGGTAAGTTCAAAAAATGTTGCAAAGGCCTTAGCCACAGATTGGATACAGTAGGTGAGAGATGGAGAAGAATAGAGGCTGTGAGCCTTGGGGACTGGGAGGATAGAGGTATTTTTTGGCAGTAATAGGAAAGTTTGGAAAGAAGGAGGCTTTAAGGGTAAATATAATGAGTTCAGTTTCTTAATTGATATTATCGTCACGGTTTCTCCTCTCTAAATCATCCTCCACACGGTTGCCAAAATAAATGTCCTAATGAGCAGGATCTGCCCATGTTAAATCTTTGCTAAAAAAAAAAATCAATTGACATCTTGGGATTTAAAGCCCTCCACAGTCTGACTCTAATCTCTCTTTCCAGACTTATTTCATATTTCTTCCCTTCACACATTCTGAATTCCAACATGCTAGTCTATTAACTGTTTGCTGAACTGGCAATGTTTCCAATTTCTGTGCTTTGCCACAAATGAGATAACATGTGAAATGCTTTGCAAACTGTATGTTGTTTTTGTTTGTCCTTCATTTTCTAAGAGGACCAATGGCATCACGAGGTGATTTCTTGACTTGTAAATGAACTAGATCTAAGTAGGGCAGATTTGAACAAAATTGTCAGCCTCACCCTCCCTTCCAGAGTCATCAAAGAACTATGGGAAAACAAAAGTCAGAATGACTGGTGATGGCCCAGGATGCAGTGGGTGATCTTGGAATCTTCAATGTCTAAGCAAACTTGAAGCACTCCATAACACCTGTATTTGCTGCTTTTGTGGCTGTTGGAACAAATTGTTCTCAACTATTACTATTAATTATTATTATTAAAGAGCTAACCTCAAAGTTAGGAAGATCTGGGTTCACCTCCTTCTTTGACACAAACTGGCTGCATGAGCCTAGACAATTCATTTAATTTCTCAGTTAACTCTCTATGACTGTAAGTTGGAGAGAAGATCTGACCTACCTTGAGAGGAGAAGTTTCTTAATTCTGGGAGTTCCATCGCAGGTCTAGTCTCTGTTCCTATCCCTAGCAGTTAGCCCATAATCAAATTTCCCCGTAATCAAATCCACAAATGGTATGAGGACTTACTTAACATGCATATTCTGTCTAACACTGTACTTAGGACCCATCCATGTATAGTCATCCTGTCCAAGTTCTCCATATATTAGCTATAAAATAGAGTTATGGAGACTTTTCTCAATTTCTTTTGAAAGGATCCTAGTGGAGCGCCTTAGCAGCTGACTAGTTCCCCCTTCTACGTAACCATCCATCTTTTTTGTTCATGATTTTTCCTAATGAAACCATTTTCCCAGTCCTTCAAAGTTCCTCATTTTTTGGGTATTTTTCAGCCAACTCACACCTACCATATGCTCCTTTATTGCCCTCCATGTGAGTCATTTAAAATTTTTCATGATTGATAGCCATTTGACAATACCAAGAGAATATTGTTTATTAAAAAGACAAGGCTCTCATTGCCTACCCTTTGATCCAGCCATACCATTGTTGGGTTTGTACCCCAAAGAGATCATAGATAAACAGACTTGTACGAAAATATTTATAGCTGTGCTTTTTGTGGTGGCAAAAAGCTGGAAAAGGAGGGTATGTCCTTCAATTGGGGAATGGCTGAACAAATTGTGGTATATGCTGGTGATGGAATACTATTGTGATAAAAGGAATAATAAACTGGAGGAGTTCCAGGTGAACTGGAAAGACCTCCAAGAACTGATGCAGAGCGAAAGGAGCAGAGCCAGAAGAACATTGTACACAGAGACTGATATACTATGGTAAAATCGAATGTAATGGACTTATGTACCAGCAACAATGCAATGACACAAGACAGCTCTGAGGGATTTATGGTAAAGAACGCTACCCACATTCAGAGGAAGGACTTCAGGAGAGGAAACATAGAAGATAAACAATTGCTTGAACGCATGGGTTGGGGTGGACATGATTGGGGATGTGGACTCGAAACTACCACACCAATCCAACTATCAACAATTTGGAAATAGGTCTTGATTGATGACACATGTTAACAACCAGTGGAAATTCGCGTTGGCCATGGGTGGGGGGAGAGTGGGGGTGAAGGGGAAAGTAGGGGCATGAAGCATGTAAACATGTTAAAAATGAATATTAAAAATGTTTAAAAAAAGAGAAAGAAAAAAAAAGACAAGGCTCTGTTCTGGGCCTGCCTAATTCATTTTCTATTCATTTATCTGTCCAAATATATAAAATGAATAAATTGCAAAGATTTTCATAACAACTGACCTTCCTACACACACACATACAGCCTTAGTGACAGGAGAGTCGCTGTGTTTAGACTAGTCACAAATGTAGTAGTGTCTATCAGTTGTCCTTTTAATTGCTTATTATAATATGGATAATAGTAATTTTTTATCCATTTGGTTTTTAGATTAGGATAGTTTTGAGTGTTGCATATCTCTTCTGGCTGGCTCTGTAATGTTCCAGGACAACATCTATGAATAGGAAGATCTGGAGGACATTAACATTCATAGGTAATCCTTCTTCAATTTAGACTCTACTATGCTAAATCTCCTCCAGGAAAAAAGTCTTCAGGGTGGCATTTTGTGTACCAAATCAAGTGCCTGAAAAATCAATAAATAATAAAGCACAGTGGGATCTTTTCCTCCCTATCACTCAATCATATAATGGTAAAGTTGTGGTTTACTGTAAAATTTCCTTGGTGAAAGCCTTACCATTCCCTACTAATATATTTATTGAGAATTCCCTTGATGTAGATGATCATTAAAATTTTGTGCAAAGGAATATACAAGCCAGTATTTGCTGGTGTTCTTTCAGTCACTTTTTTTTGGTATAAATAAAACATAAGATCTTTCTTTACCTCTTTAGTATCATCCCCTTTTTCTGACATCTTGTGAATTAATCCCTCAATACTGTCACAATTATATTGCCTTTCTTACACAAAGAATAGGCCCTTGGTCTAATCTAGTTGCTTATACTCTCTTGGTTAATTTTAGTGTCATTTCTACATCCTTTATAAGCATATCTATGACTATGATGTCAGAGTTCAAGTGTTTGAAGTCTACTGTTCTTAGTAACAAAAAAAGGAGCTTGTTATAAAAATCTGTGCAGATCTTTTCCATTTTTCTTCTGTGGCTCTCCTTCCATTTTCATATTTTATCTGCCCTCAGGATAATTTTGTTTATTGGGGTCTTTTGTCAAGCTTTCTTTAACCTGATTTTATCCTCTACTGTTTCTGTTTTATGAGATAATGCTACTCATAATTTTTCATTATCTTTCACCATAAAGTTCTGTGAACAAGTTTGTTTTCCAACCAAAATTGCTCTTGGCTACCATATCTCTTGACTTGGCAAGTGAGTCAACCATTATCTAAGGCCTTGTTATGGCAAGTAATTGACTCTGGATAAATTACAATATGAAATTATTGTAGTACACACCTATTTCTATATTTAATCAGCTCTTCACAGTTGACACTTTAGAAACATTTATTGATTTGAATTAAATAATTGAATTGACTTGAGCTTCAGCCTTGCTTTGGAAAGGGAAAAAAGGTTAATACCATTTCTTCTGGCCAAAGATTGAAGCCTAGTAATTACCAATCAGGGATTGAGACCACTTCTAGATAAGGAAGAAGTCTATTATTGACCAGCAAACTATTGAACAGAGGACTTTGAATTTTTAGACCATTTGTACTCTTCCTTTGTTAAATTTCTACCCTTTATCTGTTGTTCTTTCTACCTCTAGTCATGGTCTGATCTCATCGCTTCATTTTAACTGAAACTACTGATTTTCTCCCTGACCCAACCTTCCTGTTTAACTCAGAAATTATATTATTTATAGAAAGCCCATTTGGCTTTTCTGACTAAAATTTGTGGAAAAGTTGTTGTACTAAACCAAATTGTAGGGTAGAACATCAAACCCCTCTTAGAATTTACATATAAAATGTCATCAGCTGTGTTTGGCTGAATTTTCTCCTGGCTAGAGCAGTGAAAACAGAAAGAATGGAATAAATGTGAGCAGTATTATATGGCTTGAATTACAGGGAAGAACCAACAGTCAAATGCTGCAAGATGATCCTACTGATTAGTCCATGATTGCTGTCCTTTTTTCTAAAGGATGAAACCACGGAGAGAATTAGCATCTGTGGAAAAAGTCTGAAAGAGCTCCCTCCTGGGAACCTATGGGCTCCTCTCCCACTGTTTCTTTTCTAGGCAAAATAATCCTTTTATTTTTCCTAATAATGGAGATTCTATTTTGGAGGGCGGGGATGGGGGAAGTCAATGGGTCATAATAGTTACTAGAGTATTAGTCTAAGAGACAGAAGACCTGGGTTGGAGTCCCAGTTCTATTACTAGCTGTAAGACTCTGGACAAATCATCTGATCTCCCTAAATCTCAGATTCTTCATTTGTAAAATGGAGTGTGGTGGTGATAATAATATCTATCTACCTCACAAGATCATTTTGAGGAAAGCACTTCTTAAACCTAAAGTTCTGTATTGAAATGAGTAATTCTTTTATTCCAAACCTTAAAAACAAACAAAAAAACTAGGGCTGATTGAGCATGATGTTCATGAACCTGCCACCATAAACTAGTCTCAAATGAGATAATTAGCTTTGAATCATCCTATGGTGATAGACTAGAACCATAACCCTGACCTCTCACAAGTGTCACTGGTCCCAAGTGGAATAATCATAGTAACATTATTCTCAGTCTTATGTAAAAGTGAACATATAAAAATTTTGAAATGTTTAACTGAGGGTGAGTTACAATGATCATATTGGAATATAACAACAGCGATTCATTCCTAAAAATGAATTAATTTTTTTCAATGAATAATAATCCATTTTCTTCCTCCTAGCTACCACCTCTATTGAAGAAACAGATATAATAGAAATAAATTATATAACAAATAAATATATATAATATATATAAATATAAATATATAAAAATTATATAATAAATATACTGTAAGAAGGGAATTTGTAGTTTTTATTTGATCAATCAATTTGATCAATCAAACAATTCCATTTGTTTTGAATTTGGGTCAATCAGCAACTAGAGAATTGATCCCATAGGCACTGCCTTCCCTGGGTGGTGCCAGGCTAATTGAGGAATTGTGATTGGTTCCTAGGGAGTGATGGAAGAGAGGTAGTGTGTGTAGTGAGGATTTATAAGATGAGACCCAGCAAGAAGCTGGGATGGGGGTTGTAATTTTCTGAGGCTGAGATTCAGAGATAGACACTGAATGGTAAGATTCTGGATTATTAGACTAGGAAATTCTTCACCTCCTTTCTATATTTTGCTCTTATTTTCTTTTTTATTAATAGTCTTGTGACTTAAGGGTTAATTACATTTTTTTTGGCAACCACTTATTCTAACCATTACAATATACCTAGTCCAACAAAACAAATTCTCACATTGATTAAATTTAAAAATTATGGGTCTCATTCTCAAACTGACTCCATCAACTTTTATCATCCATTTTCTGGAATCCTGGTTGCTCATTGTGTTGATTAAAATTCTCATATTATTCAGAATTGTGTCTTGACATTGTTTTATTATTTAAATTATTTCCCTGGTTCTTCTCCCTTCATTCTGCCTCAGTTCATATAAGCTTATCCAAATGTTTCTAAAATATCCCTTTCCTTCTTTCTTTTTTTAATTAAAGAATTTAATAATAAATAAAAATGAGAGAAAAGGGGATTCCTTCAGCCAAGTGAGCAGAGCACAGAACTAGAGACCCACACCTGCCACACTTTAACCAAAGCAAAGCCTAAAAAGAGCTCCCAAAAAAGAGGCTCGCAGCCTAGGTCTCAGCCAAATTTATCTCCCAAGCCCCTATACATCAAATGAGGATGTACTGAAAAGGATACTTGGAATGTAGCTCAGGTGTGGCACATTTCCCACCTGCACATGATGAATCTTGTTGTAATACTCAAATATCTCTGAGTTATCATGATGGGCTGCAAATATGCCTTTCATTCTTTCTTATAACATATTATTTCATTACATTTCTCTAACATCAGTTGTTCAGCTATTTCCTTGATAGGTGAGTACCTCCTTACTTTTGAGTTCTCTGCCACTACAAAAATAGTTGCTATAAGTCTTTTCCTAAATATAGATTTTTTGCTCTTTCTTTGATCTCTGGGGGTAGGTCTAGTAATGAGTGGTATCACTGGGTCAAAGAATAAGCATAGGTGAGTGACTTCTTAGGTATAGTTCCAAATTGCTTTCCTGATGAAAGGAATATAATTGGTTTTTGATTCAATATGAGAGTTATAAAATGGTGTTGTGGTCACCAGTTATAAATATTATCCCTTAAGTCAAAATGACTGTGAGCAGTTTTTATTTACAGCAAGGTAGAAAAAGTGAAAGTGGGAAATGTAGGAATGAGACAGAGCCTTGACAAGCCTTCCAGTCCTAAGTGCTGCTCCGATGAAGTCTGGCTCAACCCCTGGCAGGGGCTTCCTCTAAGTGAAAGTCCAGTAGTTTCCAGCAAACCATGGCAGAGTCCAAGGAAAGAATCTCTCCAAAGCAGAGGCAGGAAAATATGGAACCAGTCTCTCTAAATGCCAGGAAAGGAATGTTGTCCCAGACCATATTGGTCTCTTTTTATACCCCCTTTTCCACTTCGTTTCCTGTCTCTCCCCCTCTTCAAGAAACTAATTGCAGTCTTTCAATTTGCCTAGCACTACCCAAGGGGAGAGCAGTATTTGTGGCTTTTGGGATGTGAACTGGTAAGTGACTTGTGAGCTCTCTTACCTAATGGTTAAATGGGGTACTAAGTAGGAGTACTTTAAGTTTTTGATCTGATTAGCTAAAATAGACAAAGGGAGAGTTAATTCTATCTTCATACTGAAGAGTAACATTTCATTAAGTGTGTTGGTGGCTGGTACACATCAAGAAAGAAGAGGGTTCAAATAAGTTGAAAACTTATAAACTAATAAATGATCCTTGAACAAGAGCAAAATCAGAAGCTTAAATAAAGTAACTGGATCAAAGACGAACAGAGTCCACCTAGAGAATCTGGTCTGGAATGAGGAATAGCATGAGAAATCCTGAGAACAAGGAACATAGTTGAGGTTTACCATAATAAATTGCTCTTGATTAAAGAGTTAGAAGTCTTGGGTTAATCTACTATGTCCCATACTTACTAGCTTTGTGATCAAAGGCAAATCACCTAAATTTTCTGTGTAAGAGGTTATTTCCTCAGATTTATCTATTAAGTCATAAAGAAGATGTGGCTTTTCATTGTTGGAAGGGGCTTCTGGCATGTGTGAATTTTTTTGAACTCTATTCCAATATAATTTTTGGAAAGTATATATTTTATTTTTCACACTTTAAAACATTATTATGAAAATGTGATCCATAGGAACAGGAGGTCCCTTCTCACAAATACTTATTAGACATTCTTGGGGATATTCCCATATACACATTGATAAGTACAAGTGATAATAAAAGCAGAGTTGGCAAGTAATTGAGTTGTTCTCTCAGATGTTCCCAACTTTGGTTCTTTAATTCCTTCTCTGCCTCTTTTTTTGTATTTTATCCTAAGAGACAATGGTAGTTGAGCACTGGCCATGGTAAGTTGAACCTATTAAGAGTCCAACTGTCAATGAATCTATAAATCATATTATATACACTCCTCACTGAAGGATGCTGATTATACAAGCGTCTGAAAGGAGAAAGGAAAACTGGGTTTCCTCCAAATAGCTTTCGTCTTCTCTTACATGGTTCAACTGGTCTCATACAATTATGGAGGCTCCACCTCCAAAATCAGAAGATTATAGCTCTAGAATTGGCAGGGACCTTAGAGATCATCTAGTACAACCTCCTCATTTTACAGAGAAGGAGATTGTACTCCAAAGAGGTAAAGTGACCTAAGGTCACCTGGAGGCGATGATTAAGGTTCAATATGGTGAGAACCAAGACTAGGATAAAGTCTACTTTAGCTCTCACTATGAATGAGTACAAAGAGAGAGAAATACTATTTTAGTACCTTCTTTCACTCTCCAAACCGCCTAACATTCTGCCCAACCTAAAGTAAAGTAGGGAGGAGACTGGAGAAGTGGAGGCTATTGCCATTACCATTCAGTCCTCTCCTTCTGCCATTGCTACTCCTATGGCAAATGTAACTGGGGGAAGACGTGACAACAGCTGTCTTTACATTTCAGTAAGATAATTGTAACTTGTGTGTTGGGGAGTGTGAATGCCAGTTTAGAATGGTTTTGGGCATTCTTAACCTTTTGCATGTCATGAATCACTTTGGAAAGTTGGTGAAGCCTCTAGATCTCCTTTTCATAATAATGTTTTAAAATGCATAAAAAGTGTATAGAATTACCAAAAATTATATCATCATCATCATCATCATCATCATCATCATCATCATCATCATCATCATCATAATGTTAGTATATCCCAAGTAAAAAAAAAACCCAGGAAGTAGAGCCCTTCCCTAAGGTAAAACTTGATTTAACTGTCAAGTCCTAATCTTACATAGGGATCTTAAGTGTCTCCACTGGCAGTTGCAAATGTGTCAGACTGAAAAATTTAACACTGGAAAATGTCCACAGGAGGGAAGGGATGCTCAGACATCAACAGAAAGGCAGAACAAAGTAAGAATTCTTTAATTTGGGGGCAGTAAGGTGAGCCAGTGAATTGAGGGCCAGGTTAGAGACAGGAGGTCCTGGATTCAAATATGGCCTCAAACACTTGTTAGTTGTTTGACCCTGGACAAGTCACTTTACCTCCATTGCCTAGTTCTTGCCACTTTTCTACCTGGGAATGAATACACAGCATTGATTCCAATATGGAAGGAAAGGTTTTTTTTGGGGGGAGGGGGAAAGAAATGTTTAATTAACTGGGATTTTGGTTGCATTTCTAAAGTTGTCATTTGCTTAAAGTAAGATATTATTCCTTAGAATGAAGGAATCAATGTTTACTGCCAGCATGCTGGATGGCTCCCTTTGAGGTACTTCATAATAGGTCATAGTCCAAAGTTGCATAAGATTCTCAGGCTTGTGAGCCTGTGCATTAAAGAGTGTGCATTAAAAAAGGGAGCTTCTAAATTGGAAGAAATCACCCATCCACTTGAGTATCTGAGCTAGATATCCTTTGTTAATTAAACCATTGTGCATAGTTAAGGAAAATGTTTGTTGCTCATGGATGGAATGAAAAGATATTAATTCCCATCTGAGGCAGCTAGGCGGCATCACAGATGGAGCACTGGTCCTGGAGCCAAGAAGGTTTGAGTTCAAATCTGGTCTCACAAAATTACTCGTTCCATGACCCTGGGAAAGTCACATAACCTCTGTGTCCTTTACTGTAAGATGGAGATAAGATGGAGATAACAGCATCTGCCTCTCAGGGTTGTTGTGAGGATCAAATGCAGGCATATTTGTAAAGCACTTTGAGCACTTGCCTGGCAGATAGTAGGCCCTTAATAAATGGTTGTTGCTTTCTTCCTGTCACTCCCCCACTCCCAATTTCTCATACCAAAGAAGGCTCAGCCAACACTTCTGCATACTGATAATTTAAGACAACAAATATTTTATTGAATGTTTACTACATGCAAGGCACCGAAGGATCTCATGATTACAAACTTTAATATAACGAAAACTTATCTATCTTTAAGGGGAATTATATAACCTAAACTCTGATTCATCTGATGCAGTTGTAAAATGCATTTTTGTAATGATCAGGTTATGAGCTGCTTAGAAATATGACACCAAAGGGGAAAATATCACGTAGAAAATCAAGATAAATATCTAAAAATTCAATCAAAATAGGATGAGAATGTTGATTATGATCAAAGTGAAGAGATAGTATCTGAAAGAATTTGAACCTGGGGACAGGAGGATAGTTGGGAAGGGAAGGGAGGTAGGAAGCAGAAGATCATGAATCTAAAGCTGGAAAAAACCTTACAGTCTGCCAGCCAGGCAGTCAACAAAAAATTAAGTGCTTACTGGGTGTGAGGCACTGGGCTTACAAAGAAAGGCAAAAACATAATTGTCGCCCATAAAGAATTCATATTCAACAGGGAGGGATTGTCTCATCTAACCCCATCTTTTTATAGATAAGGCAGAACTGAAGCTGACAAGTCAAGTGATTTGCCTAAGGCGACAGTGGTATGAAATGTCAGAGGCAGGATTTGAATTCAGGTCCGGTGACATGAAATAGAATGCTCTTTTCACTTGACCATGAAGTGTTGAAGGCAGAGAAGAAATTCAATCCAACTGGCATTTATTGAGTACCTAATATGTGAAAGGCACTGTGTTTGGCTCTGGAAAGAATGATAGAAACACAAGCCCCCAGCTTGAAGAACTTACATGTTATATTGGGGCAGGGGTGGAGGGGAGTGGGAAGGGATACAACACACACAAATAAGTAAAGACAAGATATGTACAAAGCAAATACAGAGGAAGAATAAAGCACTGCTACAGAGGAAAACATAATGTTCTGCAGGGGTGACTTGTCTATCCATGTGATGGATGTGATGTCATCAGTCCTTTCTAGTGCCCTTACAGTGTTCTCCCGTTGTCACTGCCAGTGCCTAGTTGGCAGGGCTGAGAGGGGAGAAGGGAGAATCAGACTCTTGCCCTTCTGTCAGAGCCAGAAAAATTCTCTAAGTGCTTTCAATAGCTGCTGCCATTTGTCTTCTTGGTAGAAGTATTAATGACAATGTGAGTTGTGTTCCAGCTAAAGGGAGTCAACAAGCATTGATTATTTGCTTGCTATGTGCCAGACACTATGCTAATCTGGAGTAAGTCCATGCAAGTGGTTTCTCCACAAATAGTTGGACAAATAGGTGACCCTGACCCGGACACATGATGCTTAAAGCTAGATAGAGTGGTGCCAACATGCATGGTAGGTGATGATGCTATGGACACACACCATTTGGTCTCATCAAAATATTTCTGCTTGGGCGGCTATCTTCCATTAAAGTAATGTCCTTGGCCTGGAGAAAAGACAGACAAAATGACAGAATCAAGAACAGGAGTTCCTTGTCAGTGGGCACGAAGCCAGACTTGAGAATAAAAGTTTTAATGCTACCAGCCAGGGATTAGGGTAGGCTCTCAGCTCTAGAAGACTTCTGAGGTCCCTTTCAGTTCTAACTCTGACTCTATGATCCCATTTCATTCTGCTCACTGTCTGAAACATAAAATGCTTAGACCCACCATGAATTCTTTGCCCATCTTTTTTTCTCCCTGTCCTCTCCCATCCCTATCATTCACCTCTTTCCTTCTATAACATCTATCCATACCTCATTTTCTGCCTCTGATACTTACTAGCTGTGTGATTCTGGGCAAATTTCTTCATCTGTAAAATGAGCAGTGTTGATCTAGATGACATCTATGCCGATCCTTTCCAGTACTAAATAGAGGATGCTAAGTTTTTCCAAACTAGGGCTATAGGAATTTGTCCAAGTCTGATCCAAAGTAAGTCTTTAACAAATTCTCTCTCTCTCTCTCTCTCTCTCTCTCTCTCTCTCTCTCTCTCAATCTCTCTGAATCTCTCAAGGAAGTTGGTGGTACAGTGGATAGAGCTTTGGGGCTTGGAGCCTAGAAGACCTGAGTACAAACTTGGCCTCAGACTTTTACTGTGTGATCCTGGGCAAGTCATTTAACATGTTTGTCTCAGTTTCCTCAATTGTATAATAGGGATGATAGCACTAACCTCTCAGTGTTGCAAAGGTCAAATGATATATCTGTAAAGTACTTAGGACAGTGCCTGACACAAAGTAGGTGCTTAATAAATGCTGTTTCCTTCTTTCCTATCTATCTACCTACTTATCCCAATATTGATACAGACTCTATTAATAATTTAAGTAACAAACTCTTCTGATGGTAACCTAATGCCTGAGCAGTCCACAGGCAACCCAGTAGCCATATCAATCAACCAGTCAGGAGGATGATTGTGGAAACACCTCATCACAGATGCTATAAAACAGTTGCACTTGTGTACCTAGCATAAAATTCTTCATGGAGAATACTTGGTAGATGCTGTTGCCTGACATTGTATACAACCAGGATGAGCTGGACCACTGGATAAAGTGCACTCTGCCTATCGGATATCTATACATCCTTTCCCTCATTATTTCCTCTTATCCTTCCCCCCCTCTCTCTATTCTGCCTCCCCTTGATCATTCTTCCTCTTCCTGCTTGCCTCCCAAGAGAATGCCACCCATGGGCATGATTCATAATACAACAATAGGTTGTTAAAACTATAAAGTCTTATCTGGCGAGCATCTAATACAACCCCCTCATTTCAGAGACAAAGAAGCTGAGGTACAGAGAGGAAGATGTCTGCTCAAGGTTATACAAGGAGTTGGTGGCTAAGCCAGGACCTAAATCAGATCCCAGTCTCCCAAGTTCAAGGCCCTTTCCCTGCACTGTTACCTCCCTGAGTCTGAGCACAGGACAGATCTGGCTCCCAAACCAGCATTCTCTTCCTTCTCCCTGCTAATGTAGATCACGTTAGTAAAGCTTTCCTCATTCCAACAGTTAGAACACTGATTAGCCTTGGAATTTGTGCTGTGCTTCCTCTCTCCCTCACTCTAAGCCCTACCTATCCCCTCTCCCAAGACCAAAAAGCCTAGATTTGGAGTCAGTTAGATTTTAGTTTCCAACAGCAATGAACTGTGTGGTCTCAGGCAAGTCAGTTTGTCTCTAAGAGTAGGAAATTGGTACATAGTAAACACAGCTTTTAAATTCATTCTGAGTCCAAGACCGGCACCACATACCTACTAAGTGTATTGTAAACTCTTAATTGTGATATAGTCAGCCCCCTCTGACTGGTATTCAAGATCCTTCAGTCTGATTAAAGTATATCTTTCCAATCTGATTTACTTCTGCTTCAGTATATAGTGGACCTGCTACTGCTCACTCTCTACTTTTGGTTCCTAGGATGCAGAGCGAAAGATACCTTCTTACAGACATCAGGGGGAGAATGGCTTTGGGTCCCAGGTGAGCCTGTCCTGGCATACCATGAACTCCATTAGGAAGATACAAGCTTGGCCCCTAGGTTAAATTTTATCCTGGCTGCCTAGTCTCCTGGCTGCTTAAATTGCTGCTACCAGCTCCCTTTCCTTAAGCCATGGAAGGTTTTAAGCAATAACAATGATTTACTTGGAAAAGAGAAATGCTGGTCATGTTTGTGAGAGGCAGCCAAAAAAGCTAACATCTTCTTAATGGCGAGAGTCCAAAGCCAGGGAGATTACAGTCCCACTGTTGGACTCTGCTTCTCTCTGACCGAATCTGGGGTATGAGCTCTAGGCACATTATTAAGGGCACTGGCCAATTGGGTAATATCCAGAAGAGGGCAATCAGGGAGAAGAGAGGACTGGAGACCACACCATTCAAGGACTAGTTGAAGGAACAAATAAAGATAGCAGATGCATTTTGTCAACCTTAAAGTGCCACAAAAATGATGGCTCATTATTAGTATTGAAGGACTGCGGATGTTTAGCCTATAAAGGGTTTTGAGGAAAGGAGGGTGGACATAGGCTTACTGTCTTCAAATGCTTGAAGAGTTTCCATGTGGATGAGAGATATGTATAGTGACTGGGCTGTATAGAGGAAGACATAACAGGGATGCTAGAGTGCATAAGGAGAAGAGATGTTTGGAATTATAGTGATGGGGGCAGGAAAAGGGGTCTTGAGTGGATCCTATCCTCCTTAGTCCCTATCCACTAGGGGCCTGAGTCTTCCTCACCATCTAGGTATGAGCCTTTCTGTAGTTTATAACCCTACAAAGGACACTGGGATCGGGGTCAGAGGCTAATTTTTTCCCTGTAGCTTCCTTGACATTAATGTGTCTTATGCATTTTCCTGGGCTCTGCAGTAAATGTAAGCTGGTGTTAGGGACTTGTGGCCTAACAGATAGAGGGCCTTAATTCAGGGCCAGGATGATCAGTGCGGACTGGGGACACATTCCCAGGCTGGGTACTGGGTCTACCCTGTGCACCCAGGGTCAGTGCTGCCTATGGGCTTCAGTGCAGAGGCAAGCGAAGTCCAGAAGAGTTTCTGGTGGGTCCGGGGGTCACTTATGCTACCTTAGAACCTTCCCAGGTAGGACTATGTCCCAGTGGGTGCAGCTACCTCTTGTCCAGGGAGGCCTTTCTTGTCTTGGGGTATATGATTTCTAGGAGTGTTATCCACGTCAAGACTGTTAGTCCTGCGGGACTTTACAGTTTGGGTTCAATGCCAGATTAGGACTTCCTATAGTCCCTAGGGGAGTGGTACCCATGCCATCCTGGGGTGGGAGTAGGGAGGCTCAGGCTCCCTATAATGGATACTCATCTTCCCCAAGGCAGAAGGTACCCTTTTCCCCAAGGCAGGAGAGTCAGTGTTTTTCTGGGTTGGTCTCATGTCTTTCTGAATATGACACAGACTGCACATCTTAGGATGCCCTCAGCCAGGACCCAGAGTGCTGACGGTTGTATAACTCAGACGAGACAGAGAGGTAGTAGGATGATCAAGTTCATGGTCATCCACTAGCCGAGGTCCTGCTCGAGTAACTCGGGCACGAGGTGGATGGGGTCGGCATCTAGCACAAGTGGCCATGCAGGCCTGACGGAAACGACGATGCATGAAGCAGTAGACAAGCGGATTGACACAGGCGGAAGCGTAGCTGAGTAGGTGGATGAAAGAGATAGGGGCTCCTGAGAGGGCACGATGGGCACCTTCCATGTCAAAGGCACGCCACGTGTTGGCACTGTACAAGGGCAGCCAGCACAAGAAGAACAGTCCCACGATCACCAGCAGCATCCGTACCACTCGCTTCTTGGCCTGCAGCTGAGCCTGGGCCTGAGCCGGCCGAGAGCTCACACTGGGTCCAGGGCCTCGGGTTTCCTTTCTAGAGGTAGTGGGTGTCAGTGCCGAGAGTTCCATTCCAGATTGTTCTGAGAGCAGATTCACATAGCAGCCATCCCCCTCCTGACCTGCAGATGCCTGGGCTCGGGGCCCATTGGAAAGTGCTATGCAGGGAAGGAAGGAATGAAATTAGGGTTGATATATGGATCCCAAACCCCACCTAGCCACCTGGTGTCCGGCTCTGAGAACCCTGGAGCTCCTGATATTTAACTGCCCTCTGACTCTGCTCTTCCTCTGACGCCTAATATAAGTAGGATCCTCGAGTCATTCTGTGTAGTGTTGGGAAGCAGAGGACCCAGACCTGGAGTGAAGCCAGCTCTGAAACTTACTCCCCTGAGTGTCTGTGGGGACTTGCCCTTCTGGGCTTCGCCTTCCTCCGTAAAACGACGTTGGATGACCTCTACAGTCCCTTCTAGCTCTACATCCAGTGACTGTTCTAGAACCGTGGCTCTGCCGAGGTGGCCTCTGCACCAAATCTACCTTTGATAGTTTATCCCCCGCTCCCCTCCCGCCCGACTCCTGCTAACCTGGGCTTGGCCCACCAGGTAATCCGCTATGTTTGTGGTCGCCATTGTGGCCTTGCTGCCCATGCCCGTGGCTCTGGCTCTGACTCTCGAAGCGGATCCCCAGGTAGAGCTCGCGGGAGATGAGACCATAAGCCACCGCCATGACAATGCCAGGTACAAAGAAGAGGAATAGTAGGAGCAACACCGACCTGTGGAGAGGGGCGGGGCCGGGTCAGCCCAACCATCCTATCACAGAGCGCCGACCTTGTCTGAGCCCCTCCCGCTTAGCGTCCCCAATCCAAGGCGTGCAGGGACACCTGTCTACTGTCGCATCCTCTGCCCGCTCCCCCAACCTCAACCAATTACGTAGCAGCTCGGGGACCTGCGCCTCTGCACTTGGGACCCACTCGCAGGGAGTCAGGGACGACTTAGGAAAGCGCCTGGGGAGCTGAGCATCTCTGACAAACCTGCGGCGAGGCCCACCCTCTGAGGTCTGAAACTTGCCACTTACATACCCAAGGCAATCCCGACTCAGTCATTGCGGGGGAGGGATCGCGGTGTGAAATCTGGAAGGGCATCAAGGACTGCCTCTGTGGTAGGGAGCTCAGTTCTACCCGGGCAGCTAATGAGGCCAACGTTGGAGTCTCAGTGAACTAGAGGACTAGGGAGCAGGGTCTGCCGGGATATGGAGCAGGGACCTGGGAGGGGCATTTTCTGGGCCGTAGGTGTACACTGGGAAGCCCGGGGAGGAAGGGCACTATGGGAACCGGTGGAGGCGTATCCCTGTGGGGAAGGCCGTTTTCAGAGGTTTGAGGCTTACCAAGCCTGGCGCGCCCGCACGCTGGGCCAGCTGTGTGTACATTGCAGTGCACGGGGGCTCACGGGCCGTACAACGGAGTACACGGGATAGGGAAGCATGAGCAACCCAGACAGAAGCCACGTGGCGACAATGACACGCGCTGCGTGGGAGCGTGTTTGCCACACGCGTGCCTGCAGAGGCCGGCAGATGGCGCTGTAGCGTTCTAAGGCGATGGCCACCAGGCTGAGGGTGGACACACTCACAGACACTCCTGGAGGAAAAGGGGGTGGGAGAGAAATGACCCCCATGACAACTAACCCTAAGGAGAACTTCAAATGACTCCAAACACTTCCTGCACCCCCAACCCTAGATCCTGGGGCATCCTGCAGCCTACCCAGTCCTGAGAACCTCCAAGTTCCCACATCCCTCTCTCCCCTCCCCAGGACACGTGATGCGGGCCAGGCTCCACGCTTACCCATGAGGTAGGCAACAGCCTTGCAGACCACAGTGCCAAAGATGAAGGTGCCCATGAGGTTGGGCAGGAGGGTGAAGGGCATACAGGCCACAGCCAGGAGCAGGTCACTGACAGCCAGGGAGAGCAGGAAGGCATTGGTGACTGTGCGGAGCCGCCGGCTTAGTCCCAGCACTGTGATGATCAGCACGTTTCCTCCCACGCTCAGCAGGAAAATAATGGCATACAGGGTCACCCTCACTGCCAGCTCCAGCTCTGGGACCCAGGAGAGACGGCAAGGGAGGGTGGTCAGAATCTGGTGGCTTGAGATCCCTTTATAAAATAACTCCAGCCCAGGACCCTTTCCTGACCCTCTTCATTTTGAAGGAATCCCCATGTACCTCTACTGAAATCCTATTCTGTTCAATTGAGAATTAAAACAACCAGGAAAAAAAAAGTGAGGGGTGGAAGGGTGGCACGATGAGAGAACAACTGTGGCTATTAAAAGCTGGTAATTAGACACTAATAATAATAAGCCTTCAAAGTTTATAAAGGACTTTACATAAGCAAGTTCAATTAATCTTTACAACTGCTCTGAGGGGTAGATGCTATAATTATCCCCATTTTACAGCCGAGGAAATAGAAAAACAAGTTAGATGAATTGCTTAAAAATTACACAGCTAGGTAAGTGAAGCAGGATTTGAATTCAGGTCTCTCCAGGTTCCAACTCTACCACTCTATTCAGTGCACTCCTTTGATGTTTCAGAGGTGAGGTCTTATTTGAGAGAATCAGAAGGCTAATCATGAAAGAAACTTTTCTCACCAGCAAGGAGTAGTGACCCTGAGGCAGCTTTTTCTCCCTTAAATTTGCCATTTGTAGAACTTCAAGCTAGAAAATAATGTTCAGAAACCATGTCTTCCAGGAGAGGGAGACAGAGATAAAAAAGCATTCTCCTTTTGGGAAGAAATGTTCTGGGAGTTATGGCCCTCCCTTTCAGAGCTAAAGAGCATAGGTGAGAAACCAAATTATCACCCTTATGGGTTGCAAATAGGTAGTTAGTTAATAGCTGGAGGAAAGCCTGTTGGGGCTTAGGGTGTGAAGAACTAACTAGAACTAAGAATATAGCTATTTCTCAGAGGCAATAAAGATGACATTTAAACTGTCACCTTACCACACAGAACTTTATAGTCTCTTAACTACACAGATTCTGCACACAGAAAACAGGACTGAAAGTTTGAAAGGGGCCTTCGAGATAACATAGTTGAAGAAACTGAAGTGCGGGGATATGAAACAACTTGCCCAGGATTGCACAGGTAGAGAGTATCAGCAAAAGGATTCCCACCCAGGTCCTCTATTTCCAAAGACCACGTTCTTTCCACTCAATAATTTGTGTTATAATTATTCATTTTTGTTATGTTTCCTCTACTAATGACCTCTGAAGATGGTGACCACCTCTACTTAACCATATCTCCTTAATATCTAGAAGATACCCCTGCACAAAAGCAGACCCAACTTTAAAAAATGTTTGTTGAACCAATGAAGGGAAGCCAATCATATGTTTATATTTAAACTTTGGGATGAAAATGGTACTTAAAATGATAGCCCAGTGTTGGAATTTTATTGGTCCTGCTTTAAATTTTAGATCTTGGCAATCCTGTCAGTTTAAGTAAAGAATTTTTAAAAGAAAAAATAAATAATGAGTATGCATCCAACCTTTTCAGGTTATCTTTAATGGGATACAAGGTAAGAAGCCAAGATGAATGGCCTAATGCAAGGAAGTATAGGAAACCCACTTAAAATTAGTAGCAGCTCCCTGGGTGGACTGCAGACATAGGCTTAAAGAACTCGTCCAAAGGAATAACCATTCAATTGTTATTCTTTTTTTTTGGAGCCCTTGCCTGTTTTCTCCTCTTCTACAGTCTATGGCAGGGGTCGGCAACCTTTTTGGCCGTGAGAGCCATAAATGCCACATTTTTTAAAATGTAATTTCATGAGAGCCGTTCAGTGCTCACAGTGCCGCTCCTGTAACAGCGCCTGAAAAAAATTTGACTTTATGGCTCCTGCAGAAAGAGCCACATCTGGCCCTCAAAAGAGCCAGATATGGCTCGAGAGCCATACGTTGCTGGCCCCTGGTCTATGGGTTAGAGTGTGCGGTTTGGATCTGCCCACAAGCTTGGACAATCTTTCTGTCAAGATACTTCTCTTAAGCCACATATCCATCCCAGTCAAACACTTTTAACTGTTTAAGCAGGTGTCTTTGGGAACTCTTTCTGCTCCACAGACTATGGACTATCCAAGGGTAAGCCCATGTTTCACTTCTCAGACAGCCAGGTTGCTGAGCTGTGTGCTTTGTGAAGGGAGTTATTGTGCATGTTATGAGTATGTATGCCGATGTTCCTCCACATTGCAAGGGCTGAGAGGAGCAAAGAAGTCAGCATATGTTGAGGTAACTAAGGAAAGCTTATCCACTGAATGAAGGAAGGGATATATGTGTGGATGAATTTGTGGCTAGGTCTGTAGATGGATGGATAGATGAGTAGATGTTGAGCATCATTGTGGGCCTGGGAAAAGCTATGAGGAATTCTTTAGAAATGAGTGAAGGTCTTGTAAAACTCAATACAGGGGCAGACAGGTGGCTCTGTGGGTAGAGATCCAGGTCTAGAAATGAGAGGTCCTGTGTTCAAATCTGATCTCAGACACTTCCTAGCTGTGTGACATTAGGCAAGCTATTTAAACCCAATTGCCTAGCTCTTACTGCCCTTCTGCCTTGGAACAGATACTTGGTAGGTATTGACTTTAAGATAGAAAGTAAGGGCTTAAAAAAAAACCTCTACAAATTATAATGTTACTCAGCCAGGATTTTAGTGAGACTGGTTTGTGATGGCTTAAAGGGAGCTAAGAATGCAGAGAAGTAGTGACTCAGGGGTAATATTACATTACTACATGAAGAGTTTTGGGGCAACATCTACCCCTTACCTCCTCTATTCATCTTATGTCCACACCATACTCCTCTACTCATACTTTCCCATTCTTCCTCTTCCTCCTTCTTATAATTAATACTAGGTGGGGGGCAGCTGGGTGGCTCAGTGGATTGAGAGCCAGACCTAGAGACGGGAGGTCCTAGGTTCAAATCTGGTCTCAGACACTTCCCAGCTGTGTGACCCTGGGCAAATCACTTGACCCCCATCGCCTAGCCTTTATCACTCTTCTGCCTTGGAGCCAATACTCTAAGATGGAAGGTAAGGGTTAAAAAAAAAGAGAGAATTAATGCTAAGTATTGGTTCCAAGGCAGAAAAGCAGTAAGGGCTAGGAATTTGGGGTTTTGTGACTTGTTCAGGGTCACACAGCTAGGAAGAGTCAAGGTCATATTTGAACCCAAGGCCTCTCAACTCCAGGCCTGACAGTCTATCTATGAGCCACCTAGCTCCACCCCTTAATTCTTTCTCAGGGTGGGAAAAGGGATGCAAATTCAGGGCATCTCAGTTCTATGTAGCATTCTGCAGTGTGGTCAGCATTGCTCCAGCACTTAGTATAGTGCTTGGCACATAGTAGGTACTTGATAAATGCTAGTTGACTGTTTCTATCCAAAGGTAGGGCAAGGGAGAGAAGAAAGCCTGAGTAGTGAAGAAACGTCGGGAAAATTGGTGTGAAGGTAGGAGGGGCAGGAAGAATAAGGAGGGAGACAAGGATGGGAGGAAAGTGAAAAGAGATGGGGGAATAATGAGCTTGTGAGAACAAGGTTGAGAGTGAGGGTGAGAATAGTAAGGAGAGTAGGAGGAGAAAGGAAGGTAGCAAAGAAGAAAAATGTGAAGGGAAGAGAACATTCAATAAATAGTGATGACAAGAGAGGAGACCTAAGAAGATATTGGAAAGATACTTGCATTGATGAGATTCTGGAGAAGGGAAGAGAAAAGGCTGAATATAGAACCTCGAGGATCAATTACATTTAATGGCATGCAGAGGAAGAGGAACCAAGAGAGACGAAGGAAAGTTTATTGCGGTGGGGAGAGACCCAGGAAAGCTTAGAGTTAGGAAGCTCAAACATGACAGGAAACCCAATTAGGGATGATCTCCTGTGACATGCTGTAGAGAGCGGTTTAGGAGCATCAAGAAGTGGAGACAATGAAGCCAAGCCCATATGCTGGAAATAAGGTATGGATAGGGATAGGACCCTTTCCCTCATTCCCTGCCTCCTACATTCAAACCCACAAAGATGCTCTGGAGATTAAGAAACTTGTGAGGATGAGAAAAGCATGAGAGAGGTGATGCAGACAGATCCTTACCTGGACTAAGCCAAGAAAGGACTCAGGAGAACAGTTCAGCAGATCCTGAAGCAGCAGCAGTTATATATACTCTAGGAGTGGTAACATAACACTTTTTTTCAAGTTGGTTTTTATCAGAAAAGCTAAAGAGCAAACAGGGTAGCCAGATTGCCACTGTGGAGAGTGTTGAGTCTATGGTAAGGTCAGAGTGAGAGAGGGGTTGGTGTGATGACAAGATTTTCTAGAGTCAGAGATGGGGTGGGATGGGGAGGGAGATTTGATTTTAAGTTCCTTGAGAGCAGAAGCTGTAGAGTCTCTCTTTTTTGCATCCAAAGCAATAAGCACATAGTAGGTATTTAATAAATGTTTATTGAAGTAAAATGTCAGACCTGGCAGAGGGCTTAGAGGAGATTCTTGAACTTTTTGTGTCATGTTCCCCTCTGGCATTCTACTGAAGCCTCCTTTTTCAGAATTATGTTTTTGACTACATAAAACAAAATGCATACAATAACAAAGGAAATCAATTATATCAAAATACTAAAAGTTCCAAGTTCTCAGACCCTCCTGAAATCTATCTGTAGGTCTTTTGGGGGGTCCTTGGATACCAGGTTGAGAATCCCTGCCTTGGAGAATATCTTATCCAATATTTCCAAAATCGTTCCTTAGGAAGTGAATGGGGTACAATAAGAAAATGTAAACATTCATGGTATTTTCCCTCCAAAATAGGAATATTAAATGATATGTCAAAATAATAATAGGTCCCATTTCTTTAACATTTTAAGGTTTACAAACCATTTTCTTCAAAACATTCTGGTAGATTTGGATTTATGGACTATGGCTGAAAATATAGGAATGATGGGCTCTTGGCCGAGGATAAAGTACACCTAATGAGGACTGCTTGAAATATATTTGCCTGGAGTCTTGTAAATCTAATCAAGATGGCTTTAAATTGAAAAGAAGACAGGGAGAAAACTGCATGTACACACATACACACACACATCTACCAAACAACACACCACAGAGAGGAAAAGTAATTCATAGAACACAATATCCAAGGAAAGGGTCACCAATAAAACTCATGACCTCAGATGTCTCTACACAAATTCACAAAGTATTGGAAATAAACTGAGGGTGAATGAGAGATGCTAATACAAGGAGGCAAATCTGACCTGATCGCTGTCATTAAGAGCTGATTAGGATAGGGCTGTTGGCTGGAGTATGGCTATGGCAAGGTTCCATGTGATTCTAAATGAATAGAATTAATCAGAGGCGGTAAAACGGGATTATTTATTAAGAGCATGCACTTATATGACTAAATCCAGGACTTGGAAAGAACATGGAAAGAAGAGCATTTGGATGCGAATTAATGAAAGCACAAAACCACATTGCTATGAACATCTATAGACAACCAGGGCAGAAGGAGGAAATAGAGAAAATGTTTGGAAAATAAGGCACAAACCTGGGATGGCAGCATATATTTGTAATGATAGGAAGACTTTGATTACTGTAATGTTTGTTGGAGCCCTTTCTCTACCATGGCAGAATGGTTGATAAATGCTTGATTTGCCTTAATGGGAAAAATCATTCTATAACTGGTTGAGGAAGTGACTAGGAAAACCATTATTTTGAGCCAAATTCTGACTGACAAGGAGGAAATAATTGCTTGAAGCAGGAATGATAGGACTCTTTGGAGCAAGTAGCTATTCCATCTTTTTTTTTTTTTTTTTTGGATAAGGTCAGTAGGGAGACTTCTAGGCACAATATATCTAGATTTAAACAAAGCATTTGACAAAGTTTCTCAAGTTATGTTTCTGAACAAAATGGAGAAGTGGGTTAAATGTCAGTACTATTAGGGTAGATTCAGGAATTTGTTGAACAATGAACGAAACTTGAAAAGTGATTATTTTTATTTTCTTATTTAAAAAATATCTGACTGTCTGCCTTAGAATCAATACTAAGTATTAGTTCCAAAGCAGAAGAGTGGTGAGGACTAGGCAATTAAGGTTAAGTGACTTGCCCAGGGTCACACAGCTAGGAAGTGTCTGATGCCAGAATTAAACCCAGGACTTCCCATCTCAAGGTCTGATGCTCTAGCCACTGAGCCACTTAGCTACTGCCCCCCAAAAGTAATTATTTATGGATTTGTGTCAAGTTAGGGTAAGGTGATTAGGATAAAGATAAATATTTTTTAAGTGACTATGTGCCAGGGAGTATGCTAAGTACTTTATAAATATTATCTCATTTGATTCTCACATAAACTTTGGAAGGCAGGTACTATTATTATTCCCATTTTACAGTTGAGGAAAGTGAGGCAGAGGTTTAGTGACCTACCCAGGGTCTTACAACTCATAAATATATAAGGCTGGATTTGAACTCAGGTTTCTTGATTAGTCTTTGTGCCATTCAACATTTTTATCAATAAAACATGGACGAAGTTACAAATGATTATCAGATTCACAAATAACACAGATCTTGGAGGAATAACAAACATATTGGATGACACATGAGGATCTAAAAAGATCTGAGTAGATTAGAATGATGAACCAAATCTATTGAGAGGAAGTCTGATAGGAACAGATATAATATCCTATTTTTGGATTTGAAAAGTCAACTTAATAGGTACATAACATCACTAAATACTGGTTTGTCTGAAAGTGATGCTGGGAGTTTTAATGTATTTTAAGGTCAATATCAGTCAACAGAAGGACATGGCAGTCAAAAAAAAATCTCATGTGAATCCACAGAAGTATAATGCCCAATACAGGGGACATAATAATTGGGTTATAGTTCTGCATGGACAGATCATGTCTAGAGTATTGCACTTGTTTTTTTGTGCCAGATTTTAGGAAGAATATTTATATGTCAGAACAGAAGTACCAAACATGTGGTCTGCAGGCCTAGGAGTCTCCCTGGAATGGTCTGAATTGGATGAAAATGTAATTGGGAAATATTTAATGAAATGCATAAAAATACAATAAATCATAGATAACGTTTATTTGTGGTTTTCTAAGTCAATATGTGCCCACAAGGATTCTTAGGTATAGTTTTGTGGCCCTCTGTCATTTCTGAGTTTGACACCACTGAATTAGTGTGTCCACAGTGGCTGGGTGATTGGAGACCAGGGGATTAAACAATTGGTTGAAAGAACTGGGGATGTTTAGTTTGGAGAAGAGAACAGGAGATATGATTGCTAAGAGCTTGAAGAGCTGTCACATGGAAGAGAAATTAAACTTGTTATGCTTAGCTCTAGAGATTAGCATTATGATCAGTGGGTGGAATCTGCTGAGAAGCAAAATTTAATTTGATGTAAGGAAAAATTTTCTGTTAAGAGGTTTTCAAAAGTAGAATGGGATGCTTTGGGAGGTAATGAGTTCTCTTTCACCAGAGGTCTTCAAGTGGAAAGGTTGTTTTATTTTTTATCTTTCATTAGGGATATAATAGAAGAATTACTTTCTTGTAGGTTGGACTAGATGGCCTTTGAGATCCCTTCCAACTCTGAGATTATGTGATTATCATCATATCAAAGATGAGAAAACTGAGGTTGTCCATAGTCACAAAACCAGTAAGTATCAGGGCTGAAAGCCTCAATAGGTCATAGATGAAGAGCTAGAAAAGATCTCAAATGTCATCTAGACCAACTATTTCATTTCACAGAGGAAAAAACAGGCTTGTCAAAATTAACTGACTTATTCATTCATATAGAATCTGAGCAGAAGAGGCAGGATCTGAATCCAGGCCCTGGGATTCTAGAGCCTTAGTTCTTTCTTGCTAAGCAACCTGAAGTCTAGAGTTTCTTCCTTTGCACTTCAGTGCCATTCTAAAAGCACTGTATGAGATAAATTTTCATTGTGAAAATAGGTTTTGTTTTCTGTATTTTCCTCTAAAACTACTCCTGTTCCTTCGACAAGCATACTTGGGTTCTACCAATATGCTAACAGCCAGTGTATCATAGAGGACAAACCACCGGACTTGGGGGGAGGGGGGAAGGATCTTGATTTGAAGCTTTTCTCGGAATCTTTCTGGTTCTTCAATCCTTGTCAAAATGCTTGTTTCCTCATCAATCAATCCATTAATTAGATTTTTTTAAACCCTTAATTTCTGTCCTAAAATCAATACTATGTATTGGTTCTAGGACAGAAGACCAATAAAGACTAGGCAATGGGTGTTAAGTGACTTGCTCAGGGTCACACAGCTAGGAAGTGTCTGAGGTCATATTTGAACCTGGGCCCTTCTGTCTCTAGGCCTGGCTCTCAATCCACTGAGCCACCCAGCTGCCCCCTATTAATAAGAATTTTTTAAATACTTATTACTACAGGATAGGTACCAGGCTAAGAATTAACAACACACATATGAAGTGAAACAATTCCTGCTTTCAAGGAGTTCATACTCATTTTTTTTAAATGGTGGTAATAATATTTGCCTTATTTGCATTCTAGTTATGAGAAAATACTTTGTAAAACTTGGAAACTATATAAATGTGAATTATAATTTTTGGAATGATGTTTCAAGCCCCAAATGTCCAACTCCTTTTCTCTTTGGAACTTCCCTCATTGTACAGATGGGGAAACAAAAGTTCAGAAGGCATGGTGACTTACCCAAGGTCATGTAACAAGTTAGTGACAATGCAGTAGTAAAGGATTTTTAATCATGCCTCTAAATGCTTATTTCTTGTGTGACCTTGAGCATGTCATTTATCCCAGATAGAACTCCATCTCCCTATTCACAAAATGGGGCTAGGGATGGACTAAGTGATGCCTGAGGTCCCTCCTGGATTTGGATCTGTGATGCTAAGATCTTTGCAGCAAAATGAAGCAGCTGCAATGTCAGAGCAGTTTTCTCCAGCAGCTGAAGAAGTGACTAAGGGGACCAAGTTGGAAAGGACTTTCCTCTGGAAAGGAGAAGGGGATTAGGGAAAGCAGAATGACAAAGTGGAAGGGTAGAAGGGAGGGAGAAAACAGGCAGATCAAGGGAGGGAGACCACCAGCTCCAGTGGTCAAATGCAGTTTAATTTCCCACTAGGACATCTTAGAACACATAGGAAGAAGCAGGGACTCCAAGGCAGGGCTTGGCCTGGGAAGAGAGAAGCTATGTTTCTTCCTCTGACCCTCCCTAGCCCCAGCTCTGTTCATCAGGGCTGATGGCCAAAGCAAGTTTGAATTCCAGCTTAAACTGAGTATAGGTACGGGGGGGGGGATCTCCCCTTTTTCCATTAGCTGAATGAAGCTACTGGCTTACACTTGGGCCTTATTTCTAAGTCATCCTGCCTTCCTGTCACCTATGTCACCCTCTCTTCCAGTTCTTTCTATTCTCTCTTGCCCTAACCCCACTCCATCTCCCAGGGTCCCTCTACCCCTCACACTCACACACACCCTCACATAAATGCCCACTCCTCTATCCCTTTGACCACCCCCTTCCTCTGCACGTGCTCTCCTATATAAACACTCACATCCCCCTAGCTTAGTCATCTTCCTTTCCTCTCTTTCTCATACACATACTCCTCCATTTCAGAACCCCCATTACGATAATGATCCCCAGTTTAGTCTTACCTCTCTCCCCCATTCTCTTTCTCTCTCCCCTTCTCTCTCCCTCTCCCTCCCATTCTCTCTCTCCCATTCTCTCTATGCCCCTCCCTTTCTCTCTCTTTCTCTCTCCCCTCTCCTTCCTTACCTCCCTCTCCCCCTCTCTCTCCATCTCTCTCTCCCATTCTCTCTCCCTCCCCTCCCCTCCCCTCCTTCCCTGTCCATATCCCTCCCTTCTTCCCTCCCTCTCTCTGACACACACACACACACACACACACACACACACACACACACACACATACATAGTCCTCCACCTCGAAAACCCTCCCAAACACTCTCATACACACATTCTCCCAGCTTAGTTCCCTCTCTTTCTTTCTCATACACACTCCTCAGTTCTCTCTTATGCCCCCATAAGCACACTCTTCTCCCTCCTGCACACACAGCCTCTTCTGTTTTTCTCTTTCTCACACACATATTGTCTTTATTATTTCACAGGTGGTCCTATCAGTACTCAAGAGGAAATGCTTAAATGACTTCTGATATTGCTTAAAAATCAGACATCCTCTCATGAGGTCTTCTAAGCACTGTTTCTCTTCTCCAGGGGTATTTTTTTTTATCTGAGAAATTTTAAATGTGGAAACCCCCTGGTCTCTAAGTCACAGTGGTGAGAATTGCCTGGGCTACTAAGAAGTCATATGACTTACTTGACCCTGGTCACACAGCTAGTCTTTGTCAGAAGCAATATTTGAACCGAGGTTTTTCTAACTCTAAGACTGGCCTTCTATCCTCTAGTCCAGGGTACTATCTATTATTGGCATCACCTTTAAGGTTGGCAAACAAAGTGCCATGTAATCTGCATGACAGTCCTGTGAAGTGGGAACTTCAGATACTGTTTTCCTCATTTGGGGCTACCCACTGATTCAGCGCTTTAAAGGATTTTCCAGTTCCTCTAGTTCAATTCACTTATTATATAGATGAGAAAATTGAGGCCTAGAGTGGCTGAATCATTTGACAAAGGACACTTATTGGATAGTGTCATAGGCAGGATTCCTATCAAGCCTCTTCTAATTCCAAGTCCACCATATTGTGCTGGTTGGGCGTTAGCAGAGGCATGTCATGGAAGCAAGGGCGATCCTGTGAGGATCTCTGGCCAAAGTGGTTCTTGGACCAAAAAAAAAAAAAAAAAAAAAAAAAAAAAAAAAATTGAAAGCTCCCAGTCTGACTCTCCATCTCGGTATTTTTCCTCTATCTTCGTCTCTCTGAGTAACTGATTTATTATTTCTGTTTGTATCACAGGGCATATGTAACACTTTTATGATTTTCAAAGTTTTTACCATTCATTCATTCATGCAAACATCCATTCAGTAAGGGAGATATTTGTCCTGGGAAAGTATATACATTCTAGACATGGAGATAAGAAATCAAGAATCAAGTACAAATTAATGACTCAATTTATGTATGCCCCTAAGGATTCCCAAATGAAGGGCAGGAACAGAGTGGAGTCAAACAGGGAAGAAGGCACCTTGGAAAAGGTGACTCAGGTCTTCCAGGCAGTGAAGGCCATTGATTGAAGATGAAAGGCTCTAGGGGTAGCCAAGAGGCCAGGGGGTCTGTGGAAGGTAGAAGGGGGCACCAGGGTGGGGGTAAGGATCAGCTGGTGACAGAAAGTCCAGTATCCTGAGGTGGATAAAGGGGTGTGGCAGGGATGCCACAGTGGTCTGTGGGGAGATGGACACATAGTGAGAAGGAAGACCAAGAAGCCAGGGGAGATGAGGAGGAGGAAGAGATTTTGAATGAGGAATTTGAGGGAACAGAGCTAGGAGTAACAGGAGTGTATGTGAGAAGAATCAGCAGTCTTGGAATGGGGATGGGGTGGGCAACAGACCTGCTTTTTGTGGAGACAGACTGCTGGGGGAAGGGAGAGAACAGGACATGGTCAGGGAGTGGGGTCAGTTTAGGGAGACTCCAGTAGGAGAAATGTTTTGAGGAAAGACCTGGAGAGAAGGGTCCCAGGTCTCGGAGGGAGAGAGTAGGAACCATTTGGAGTTCAATGAACAGAAGTGTTCCATCCTCCTGGCCTCCAGCGCCTCCACAGCTCTGGCAGCTTCTTAGGCTCAATACTAGATTTAACATGTACTCCATTTGGGCCCTAAACACAGAAGGTTTCTAAGTCCTTGCAGATCAAGAGTTTTCTTTATGGGGTTAGTCCTCTTATCATGGACTAACCCCATCTTACCCCTTTTGCGCACAAATAGTCCCCGAATTCTCTTTGCCAGGCTTGCCACCCTACCCCTGCTCTCCCCTCACCCACCCTCAGGGTCTTAGGCTCTCTATTCTGCCCCTTGTTCTCGGGGCACCAGGTGGAAGGGACAGGTAGAGGAAGTTGGGGAAGGGAGAGACAGGCAATGGGGTTTGGACTGCAAAGGGACAGGGTCCTAGGTGGAGGAGACAGAGGAATGGGAGAGAAGCGGAGCAAGGAACACTGAAGAAGGGGAATACTTACCTCGGGGTGTCCTGCTGGCTCCAGAGCCTCCTCGGGGAGATTCGCAGCTACTATTGGCACTGCCGTTAGCACTGCTGTTAGGGGCCAGGGGACCCGGGCTGCACTGGGACGCTAGCTCCAGCGAGCTCCGATTCTGCCCCAGCAGCTCCATGGCCCCGAGGTGAAGGCGAGCCTGGGACAAGACCCCCCGCTGCCTCGGATCTTCGGGGTCCGCTTCTCACCGGTTCCACCTGCTCCCGCGCCCGCTGTTTCTGTGCCCCCGAACCGGCCCCTCTAGTGTGTCCGCTCCGCCCTCTGCCTCCGGCCAGCACCTTGCGCTCCCACGCGGACCTCTCTCCCTCCCTCCCTCTGTCCCTCAGTCCCTCAGTCCCTCCCTTTCTTGTCTCTCACCCAGGCTCTGCGCGTGCCTCTTTCCCCGTTTCTCTAATCCTGGGTCTCTCCTTGACTCCCTGCAAATCTTTATCCTCGGGCTTCTCCCCGTATCCTCCTGTACCCTGTGCCTTTCCGCCTCCGCTCCCCCAAACCCCTAAAATCTCCCTCCCCCTTTTCAGGGGACTCCCAGCCTCGTTCTCTCCGCCGCGGGATCTGCTGCTGCTTGGGCTGGGGTGGCCTGGGGAGCCCCGCCCCTCTCCTCCAGAGCTAAGCTGAGCTGGGGTCCCGCCCCCCTCTCTGCAGCACGGCCGCTTGGCCTGGGGGTGGGAGTAAGGGGATGGGGGTGGGAGGGTGCTTTTTACTGTTTCTTCGGCCGGATCTCCGGAGGGAGCCAGGCGCCCGGCTGCGGCGGCTGCTGCGGATGGGAGGGAGGGGGGCGGCAACGAAGAGGTGGTAGGAGACGAGATCCGACGTTTTAATTGTACTGTAATATAGCAATGTTACAGTATTGTCCCACGGGGCACCACAATGTAGAGCGGGACATCAGTGAGTCTCTTCCATTTGGGGCAGGTGTGAGGTGCGGACTTTGGGCGGGGCGGGTGGGGGGGGGGCTCACAGCCTTTCACTCAGAATTCCCTGTCTGAACACAGCCCTCCTATAACTCCTGGCGGTCCCCAGGAGTACCAGGGACACAGTGGCATCCCAAGTCCCCACAATAGCTTGTCTCTAAAGCCACTCTGACTCAATAACAACCCTTCAATGACAACTTCTACTCAGTGGTACCTTGACCTCAGTGTCATGGCCAGTCATATTTCTGGCCCCAGTGTAGCGTCTAGTCTCAGAGACCATAGCCACAGACAAGGCCCCAGTGACAGACCAGGTCACAATGACATTCCAACTCCAATAGTCCTTGACAATTACTCTCAAATATCCTTTGTCAGGGGACAGATTTCAAGGAGCTGAGATGTGGTCGGGACACTGACCTTAGCAAGGACTCTGACTGGTAGGGGTTTCCCAGGGACTGAGGACCTGTAAAAGAGGAGTCCCCATCTCCCTCTGGCACCTGGTAGTGCCAGCACTGCCACTACCACCACTCCACTCCCTCTGTTTGCTCTTGGGAGCAGGTGGAGATGTAGATAACCAGCTCAGGCTTCCCACAGGGAGGAGGGTAGAGCAGAGGATGGGAGGATAAAGATGAGGCCAAAGTGGGTTGGCAGAGGTGACAGATGAAATGGAGAGGGGTAGGTTACCCCCAGCACCCATCTCACCTCCTCTAGCATCACAGGACCCTAGGCTGGTTTAGACTCTTTAGGGTAAGAATGGATTAGCTGTCTTGAAAAAGAGTCATTGGATCCTAGGGACTGTGAGAAGAACTGCACTGATGAAAATAGGAGGGGGTGCCAAAGGGGTGGGGATGCTTGCCAGGTCCTTGGCCTCCAGCCCTACCTGTGAAGGCATCTCAACCCTCAACCCCCCCCCCCCAACCCAGCCTCATCTATCATCTTCTTGGCTCCGGGGATATGGTGTCCTTTTCTTCCTCACCCCACCCCCACCTCCCAGGGAAAAAAGCCCATTAGTGTCCCTTCCTCCATGATTAATAGCTTCCAAAGGCTGAAGATTGATAGGACTGCAGGAATAGGCAGGATAGGAGGAAGGGAAGGGATGGGAGAATGGGACAGTTTAGGGCATCCCAATCAGGAGAAGGAAATTTGTGACCCAGGTATACTGCAGCAGGGGAAAGCAGGAAATGAAGAGAGAGATATAGAAAGAGCTAGGATAAGACTGGGACAGCATGTGCTGTGCAGGAAGGGTGCCTTCCTCCCCCCTTGTCCTAGACAGTCTCCTGACACTGCTACCTCACTCAGCCCTGCTGACTCTCAGATCCTAGGGCCTACAGCCCTATTTACTCTAGCTAAGGAGTCCCAGGTGGTAATACTGATAACCAGCCTGTATTTTCTCATTGAGAAGGGGGAGGGAAAATGAAATTGGAGGAAGACAGATCAAGGGACCTGGGAATATGGGACAGAGCTCAAGGGACTAGGAAGGAATAGAGATGAAAAGATGGGGTATGGGAGAGATTGGAAAAGACTGAAAAGGGGAAGGATGAGGGAAGACATAAAGACAGAGGGGAGAGACAGAAATAGAGAAAAGGAGTTCAAAATTTAAAGTTTAGGGACAAGAAATGATAGAGCTCCTAAATCAATAGGCATAGCATGAGAGGCAATCCAATTCAGCCCAACATTTGTTGTGAATCTGTGTAAAGCAGAGGGCCCTGGGCACTAGAGGCTTCAATACAATATAGTATTCTCTCTTGATGAGCTTACATTCTAAGAGGGAGATCCGGCTTGTGTAGAGATAGATACTGAATAATGTGATATGAGGAATGATGGACCCAGATCAAGGAATACTTCACTAAGAAAGAGGCACCTGAACTTCAAAAGATACCCCAAAGACAGAGCTGAAATAAGGGGGCATTCTAGGTATCAGGTACAACCTGTAATAATGTATAGATATTACATTATATATATGTAAATTTACATATATACAATGATGTACATTAATATATACATTAATCTGTACACAGATATGATTGAACCTATGGGCAAACTTTGCTTGCGTGTGAGTTGTTTATTCCAGAAAGGGATTCTGTCTAAATTCACACAAAAACCATAGCTGATGAGTCCCCTAACAATGTATTTACTTTTACTAGTCAGCCAGAGAAAACACAATTCAAAGCAAAGGAATTTAATGAAGTAGAATAAGAAGATAAATAGTAATAGAACATTTCCCCCATAAACCTAGAACATAACTCTCACAAATACATACTACTGATGTAAGAATGGACACATATACGGACAGGAAACACTTGTGGAAAGGCAACTTTTCTGATGTTTTAGTATTGACAGTGTCTTCTGGTGATGTCCTCAAACTGATTCCATGGAGCCTCCTTTCCAAAGTGGTCTTGTATGTCTCTGCTTAGTGGTACTCCATTGGACATGTGGTTACTGCTAGGTATGACTGTACTACTTCCTTCCCTTCAGAGAGAAAGTAGACTCTACCATATCTCTTTTTGCTTACAGCCCAGATGATTAAACTTCTGTTTAAATGAGAGACTCAAGATTTTTCAAGGCCCCTCATATATGTAATATAGATGAGAGGAAAAAAAAAAACTTGGAGGCCTCTTCCACAAGAAGGAACCATCAACTTTTAGAGTCTGAACTTGCATAACTTTTATCTGTAGAAGGAAAGACTTTATAGAGCCCAAGCTCATTTGGAGCACAGAACAGCCAGATAGCTAAGTTATATCTATAGGTTCTCAAAGATTCTCTATTGCAATCCATTGTCCCAGAAAATTATCTGATTTATTCCCGAGTTAGAAATTATATCTCCTGCATGACTCTTTTTGAAGATATCATGTCTTCAAATGCCATTTTTATGTGGTAGGACCTTGCCAAGAGATTTCACAAGAGATAGGTACGTCTTAGGCACTATAATTTTCCCCAACCACGCAATATACTTTATGTTTCCCATGTAAATGAAAGGGGAGAGGAGGGAGAAAAGACAAGAACAAAAACCTTAGGTAAAGTTGTGTCGTGATGAGGTATTGCCTTTCACTTCAACCGTGTGTGTATGTGTATGTGTGTGTGTGTGTGTGTGTGTGTGTGTGTGTGTGTGTGTGTACAGAAATAAACCTCCTATTCTTTGAACCTTCCTATAAAATGCTGAGTTTGGGGAAGAGCTAGCAGTCTTGTTTGAGGAGGCAAAAAAACATTAGGTGCCTACTATGTAGCAGGCACTATACTAAGCACTTTACAAATATTTCATTTGGATGAAACATAGAGTTATGAAGGAGGGTAGCATGAAAAATGGTCAGAAAGGAGGCAAGTAATATGAAATGTAGCTGGAAAGGTAAGTTGGAACCAGATTTGGCCTCCTTGATTCCCAACATCCAACATTAGTTAGAATCATGACATAACCTACTGTATGACTTTAAAAAGGTCATAAAATCACTCACCTGCTTCTAAGGCTTCTCTCATTCCTTGTGATCTCTAAGACAGATAGATATTACTAAATGACCCTTTTAGGCTTTGGCTGAAGTCATTAGTATATCTTAGTTTTGTAGTATATCTTAGGTTTGAAAGTACCTATGATAACAAAAATATTCATAGCCGTACTCTTTGTGGTGGTAAAAAATTGGAAAATGGTGGTGGTGGTGGGGTCCCTCGATTGGGGAATGGCTGAACAAATTGGAGTATATGATGGTGATGGAATACTGTTATGCTTTACGGAATGATGAACTGCTTGATTTCTATATGAACTGGAAGAACCTCCATGAACTGATGCAGAGTAAAATGAGCAGAACCAGGAGAACATTATACACAGAAAGTGAAACATTGTGGAAAGATCAAATGTAATGAACTTTGCTACTAATAGCAATGCAATGATCCAGGACAATCCTGAGGGACTTACAAGAATGCTATCCACATCAAGAAAATGAACTGTGGGAACAGAAATACAGAAGAAAAATATATGACATCACTTGTTTATATGGGCACATGATTTGGGGTTTTGGCTTCAAAAGATTGCTCTATTGCAAAAATGAATAATATGGAAATAGGTATCAAGTGATAACATTTGTATAACTCAGTGCTTATCAGCTTATCGGCTCCAGGAGCTGAAGAGGGGAGGGAGAGAAAATGAATCATTTACCATGGAAAAATATTTAAAAAAAATAAAAAAGAAAGTACATATGAAACCCTGATATTGCAAACCACAAGATAGGGAGAAAATAAGCCTACTATATGCTAAGCACTGTGTTAAATACCTTACAAATACCTCATTTGATTATCACAACAATCCTAGGAGGTAGGCACTATTAATATCCCAATTTTCTGGAATACTATTTGCCATAAGAAATGATGAACAGGTTGAATTCAGAAAAACCTAGAAAAGACTTACACGAACTGATACAAAACGAAGTGAGAAGAACCAGGAGGACAATATGTACAGTAATAGAAATATTACACAATGATCAATTGTGAAGGACTAAACCATTATCAGCAAAGCAAGTCTTCAAGATAACCACAAGAGACTCATGATGAAAATGCCATCCACAGCCAAAGAAGGCAGTGTTTGAGTTGGAGTACAGATCAAAGAACGCCATTTTCCACTATGTTTCCTTTATGAGATTTCTATTGTTATGTGTGATATATATTGTCTACAAGGACATGAGTAATATGGAAATGTGTATTACACAAAAGTACGAGTATAACCTATATCAGACTATTCATTGCCTTGGGGAGAGGGAGAAAGGGAAGGAGAAAATATGAATTCCAAAATGTCAAAAATTGTTTCTACATGTGACTGAAAAAATTTAAAAGCTTAAAAAAAAACATTTTGCAGTTGAGGAAATTGAGTTTAAGTGATTTCCCCAGTTATACAGCTAGTAACTATCTGAAGAAAGATTTGAACTCAGGTCTTCCTGACTCCAGACCTAATGCTCTATCCACACTGCCCCATCTAGCAGCCTCTCAGCTATCCCTCAGACAGGAACTGGACCTATGCTGGTACAGGCTACTCCTGGGGGAAGGAGGAGGAGGAACTCCCTCTATAAATTCAGATTGGCATTTTCTCTGCAATTTATTGTCTTAGATTCTAAACTTTTGGCCCTAGAATACAAAGATGTTAAATGACTTGCCCAGGACCATAATCAGGACATAATGTTGGAGGCAATATTTGAACGTAGTTCTTTTTGACTTAGAGGATGTCTTTTTATCTACTATGCCTTGTTGCCTCTCAGAGCTGAGGCTACAAAGACAAAAATGGAACTAAAAATCTCTCTGCCACAACTATTAAGCAATGTTAAGTTCTCCTGGGGACCCTAGGGCTGATAACAAGTAGCAAGGACTATAAACCAGAGCCTATACAGTACAGAGTGACTTTGTCATTTTTCTCCCTTGGTCTCATCCTAAAAGTTGATCTGAGGGTATTTTATTGTAATACCCTGGGCATATTTTGTGAGGCCATAATTAGATGTTACAACTCTTGATTAGAAGCAATGGATGGAAGTTAAAAGATGGTAAGTTTTGAATTAAAATAAAAACTTCTGAACAATTACAGCTGTACAAGAATGGAATCAATTGCCTTGAAAGGTCCCCTGTTTCCAGGGGTGCTCAGGGAGAGGCTATATTTATTTGAGAGTTTCACACCCCACTTTAGGGTCCAGAACTTGGAAATTCTAGTCTCTGACCTCTCCTCTCTTCCCTCTCCTGTGCGTTCATTTACACTAAACCAATCGTTCTCCATTGTTGTGACCTTTGTCTGCTATGTCACCTCTATTCTTTTGGTCTATCTTTCCTCTTCAGGAAACCACTATGTGGTTTTGCTTGCCTTTATCCCCAACTTTGATGCCACGGTTTGCCACTTCAACTTCTCCAGAATCTTTTGAATACTCTGCCCTCTGATCTTCCATCCCTCCATCTGCTTTAGTTTCTTCAGTTGTAAAATGGGGATAATGAAGGCACCTGTATCATGGGGTTGTTGTGAAGATCAAATGATATATTTATAAAATATATAGTACAGTAATTGACATATAGTCAATAAATGCCTGGCATATACCATCCCTTCCCATTCCATCTCTTCCTTCTCCCTCTTGACCTGTAAATCCTTATTTTTTGGTGGTTCCCACCATTTGATTTATCCAATTGTGTTTTAAGGTTGCTAAGAATTGGCTGAAAAAAATGTTGAAATCAAGATGATCTTATTACCTATAGATTCAAGGCACATAATTGCAACTGGGCCCTTATTGCTGTTTGAATAACTTTCGATTCAAACTGTGACTCCTTATATCATTCCTCAGAGCAACATTTCTAAACACTTTCCACACCTTGGTCATTTCTACACCATCCTACCTCCAACCTGGCCATCATTCTCATTTTTCTCTCACTGATAATTTTGAATTCTAACCAAGCAGTGGTATGCTGGTAAATATTTAACAAACAGCTTTCAGAAAAAAAAGTATGCAGGACATACTTTTAAGTTTAGTCTGTATTATTAACATTTTCTCCATCACTTTCTGAAATCTAGACAATCAACATAACACTAAATCAAGCCCTGATTTGGAGTGTTTGCGGATTTCCACCTCACACTGAAAACTTAACTGGAAAGGCTAGAGCCTGCTCCAGCACATCCCTTGATGCAGGACTCTGATAAGTGAGCTATTGGCCTATTTTGTCAGGAACCAAGCCAACTTCCAGCCAATTCCACACAATGTCAAGGCTGGTACACCCCTCCCCGGTGTCAGTTCTCCTTGCTGTGTTATCTTCCTTATTCTAAGTAAGCTTCTTGAAGGCAGGTACTGACCTGCTTGCTTATTATATTTGTCTTCCTAATGCTTAGCACTGTGCCTGGCACAATTTAAGCACTTTATCTTCTTACCACCAACCCTATCAGATCACCCTTCCAATTAAGTGAGACCTAGCCCCCTATACACCTAGAGATTGCTTAAGTCTTTTCTCCTCTGTTCTTCAATATGTCCAGTTATAGGAAGGGCACTGACTGATAGTCAGGCTGATCCAAGTTTGAGTCTTGCCTTTGACACTCATTACTTGAGTCACATAACTTCTTTGAAGGTCAGTTTCTTGATAAAATGATGATAATCTATGTGGCTCTTATCTCAGAGTTAGTGAGAATATGTAGAGTACTTTGTAAATCCAGAAGTGTACTACATATAATTTGCCAGTTGTTCTTGTTATAATAAAATAATAGTAATGACAAGAATAGTAGTAGTAATCAATAGTAAGTGTGTACCGTGTTAGACATTGTGCTGTTTGAGCCCTAAGTCTCTTACCTTTCTATGTCTTCTAGGACCTTGTTTTACAAGTCATTCTCATTTTCTCATGCTTCATTTTTTCTCCTATAGCTCCTGGCTTCTTCTCCTCTGCTGACAAAGAACTACTCAGGCATAACTAATGCTAATATTTTTTTGGAGAGCATTTTGTTGATCTTTCCAGTCCATCCAGCTCCCCTGTCATCTCTCTCCTCCCCTTCACTGTTAAACTTGAAAGTTGCCTATACCTGACATGCTTCTACTTTCTGGCTTTCTCCAACGTCACCAACAACATCCAGTTTGCCAAATCCAGTGGCTTTTTCTTTCCTGTTTTTAATGCTCTAACTTTTTCTCTGGATTTTGGCACTATTGGCTATCTTCTCCAGAGGTGTACTATTACCTTAGCTTTAGAGATATACTTCACTTTCTTAAAGTTCCTACTTCTCTAAATAATCCTTCTGTCTCATTTTTTCTACCTGTCAATGTAAGCATTTTCCAAAGACCTGTCTTTAGCATTCAGTTCTCTCTCTGACAATTTCATTTATCTCTATGCCCTTTACTACCATTCCTCTGCAAATAGTTTCTTCAATCTACCTTCATTTTTGGTCCTGATCTCTTTTATGAACTACTTATATCTCCACCTCACTAGATATCTCACTACCACTTGAAAACGGGTCCTAAATTGAACTCATCTTTCTAAATCTGTTCTTCTTCTGACTTAACCAGATCTAAGTTCAGAATTTTACAGTTATCTTTGACTTTTCCCACTCCTTCACTATTCATATTCAATCAATTACCAGGTCCCGCCTAATCCACCTTAAAAAGACCTCTCTTTTTCTATTGCAAACAGATAAGTTCAGGACTTCATTATCACCCATCTGAATTACTGCAGCAGATACAAATCTTCCAGTCTCCATTCTCTACTCCAATCCATTCTTAATACTATTGCCAAAATAATGATCTAGTCATGTCACACCTCTGCTCAAAAATCTTCTGTGGGTCCCTATTGCCTCCTGAATAAAGTTTATGCTCTCACAATATCCCCGAGTTCAGGTGTGAAATTTGCCATGTAAAGTATAAAAGTTTTCTTTTGCCCCATTGGAACTAATGAAGTCTCCTTAATAAGGTTTTTAATTTCCTTGATAAAGAAATTTCTTTGGTAAGTATGAATTTCTTACCCTGACTTTAGCTGGTTGATTCATAGCCAATTCAATTACCTAGTCTACACTTGTAGAGCTGGCATTTTAAAAGGCAGGTTGGAAAGCTAACAGAAGAAAATCATAATTGGGAGGTTAGACAGACAGAAGCAGAATGTAAGTGGTCTTATTTTGGAAGGAAATTTGCACAGCTAGTGGTTCTACCAGGGAGCCAAGAGATGCTGGGAACTATGGGGCCCCAGGTAGTGTTGTTTGACAGAAGACTCTCTGGAACCAGAGGAAGGAGTTCCTGGAATAAGTTTCCTGGATTTGGGGGAGGAGTTCCTGGTATAAACAGGGTCTGGAGCCAAGAAGCAACAAGGGAGAGAATTTCAACATGGAAGAGCAAACTCAGGCCTGGTTTTTTGTTATGCTTTCTATAGACTTTGAAGCTCCATAGAAAGGGATCAACTCGCTAATGACGGTCAATAGTTTCCTTCATTTTTTTTTTTTTGAAGGAAGTACCGCATCCGGGGTAGTACTATAAACTGGTAGTCTGTATACGTCCCTGAGGAGAAGCATGGAATTACTAGAGACAGAAAAAGAATTGTTTTGATTGTAGGCTCAAGAATTAGCATTTTAAAAATCAAGTTAAATAAAACTTATTCTATATTACATGTTTTGTTAGATCAAGTACTTGAATGGTAGCTGAGATAGTTTTCTTTTTCATAGAGATCTAGAAATGAGGCAAATCCTGTTATTCCCATGGGAATCTCTAAGTGGGGATTAAAGCAAAAAAGTAGGATTATGAAAAGTCTGCTGGATTTATCCTGGCCCCTGTGAACCCAGGGCTCTAGTCCTGGGCCACTGCTTGCATCTGGAGCCTCTATAGCAGGGGTCGGCAACCTTTTTGGCCGTGAGAGCCATAAATGCCACATTTTTTAAAATGTAATTTCGTGAGAGTTGTACAGTGCTCACAGTGCCGCTCCTGTAACAGCGCCTGAAAAAAAAATTGACTTTATGGCTTCTGCAGAAAGAGCCATATCTGGCCCTCAAAAGAGCCAGATATGGCTTGAGAGCCATACATTTCCAACCCCTGCTCTATAATGCTCTGGTGCCCCACTGCATTTCTAGCCTCATCCCCTTGATACTATAGTCAAACCAGAGAATTCTCTTCTACCCAAATATACACTATCCTCTCATACCTCCGTTTTCTATACCTGGAATATTCTCTCTCTTTCTCTTTGCCTATTAAACCCATCATTTAAAGACCAATATAAAAGATAGCACTTCCACAAAGCCTTCCCCCTTTTCCCTCAGTTGATAATGACATTCAACAAATTCAACGTTATCCTTAAAGAATTTTTATCTACAATTGGCTTCCCATCACTATTTTATTTTGTAAATCTCTAATGGACATAACCAATACTCTCAATCACTGGACTTAAGAGAATGAGAGCTGGCCTGGGAGTCAGGAAGATGTAGATTATGCCAAGTTTCTGATTAATGCTGGCTGTGAGACCCTGGACAAAATCTCTTATCCTCAGTGCCTCAGACAACTCTAAGACTATCAACTGATTGTTCTGTATTGGTAGTAGGAGTTTCCTCTATCAAATAATACCATAAGTCTGGTAAAAACAAAAACAAAAACAAAAAAAACCACACACACACTTCTCATATAATACTCCATTGCTCTTTTTTGGTTTCTGTTCTCCTTGCTGGACAATGAGGTAAGCTTTTTGAGATGGAGGCTTTATTTCTCTCCCAGTTCCTTAGTACAGTACTCTATTTGCACTAACTAAATGCATGTTGATAATTAAATTTGATTTACATGTTGTAGGTCAGGTATGGGTTGGACAAGTTGTATTCCCTTCCAAACCCGAGATCCTGTGAGTTAATATGGTGATAGATCACTGAATTTGGAGTTAAAAGACTTTGTTTGGAGTCATGGTTCTACTCCTAAGTTGTATTTATGATCTTGAATGGCTTCACTTCTTTGGGCTTCAGTCTCCTTAGGAAGGGACTGGATTAAAAGATTTCTAAGATTCCTAATATTTTATTGGAGTGCAACACATGAGTTATACATTCAATGCCATTTCTGTTATCTTTGTGGGAGTGTGGGGTTTCCTAGAAGTCTAGTGATGAAGGTCTCATATTGAGCAATGCTGAGTTGTGTGATAGAGAAATATATGTGAGACTTAGAAGGGTGTACATGGCCTTTTCATGGAAGTGTTTTCTCCTGCATGGTAGAAGCCACCTATCTATAGGGGAGGCCAAGAATGTTCACTATTTTCCTTTCCTTTGTTATTTATTTTACTATTTTGCTCTAAATACTTGCCATTTGGGGGAATATATAAATTATATATAAACATATAATGTGACTATGCACATGTTTTCAGAGGAAATGTGACTGTGACTCTTTCTGCAAGAGACTGAGAAGACAGGTATGAATGTGTGTGAGAACTTCAATGTGTATTCATGAGTTAGCCCCACACTGGTGCTTCTATCTGAATTGTTAGTGGCTTACTATGTACTAATGACTATGTCCTGGAAACTAAGTTTGTGGCAGTGCATAGGGTGGTTAAGTACGAGTTTTTTCATCTCTTTCCACTTTTGGACAAAGGGGAGTAACTCTCACTGCCAATGTTGTCTGGTTGTTGAGATGCTGAGGGTGTTTATAGATAGAGTTTCCTATATCTGGGGCTCCTCTGAGGTTTGTGTCATCTACAGGTGAGGGTCACAAATTATCCTAAAGTTTAAGTCAAGGGGGAATGTGTGTGTGTTTGTGTATGTGTGAGATCTTGAGCCTAGGAGGCCTCCCCCACCTTCCCATCCCCATCATCTTCAACCCCTACTTCAGTCTCCTCAGGGGCAGGCCACTCACGAGTCTGCCACTCTAGTCGCTCAATGCGATATGCTAACTTGAGGGCACTGGACTCTAGTTCAGCCAGAAGGCGGGCAAACTTGGTCTGCAGCTCATCCAGCTGCTGATCAAGACCACGCAGGCGGTTGTCCACAGCCTCCTGCAGTGCTATCTCAGCTGCCTCCGCATTCACATCCAGCTTGTTCATCTTAAGCAGGATCTCTCGGCCCTTCTCCTCCATGACAGCCTGTGCTTGTGGGTACTCACTCAGCACCTCTCGTAGGTCCTCCTTACTTAGGCAGAACAGGTCTGAATAGCCCAGACTCTTGATGTTTGCAGTCCGACGATTACCAGACATATTCCCTGTGGTGGAATGGTAAGTAGGACACAGTTGTACAGAGTGACCCAAGGGATGAACTGTGAGTGGGTATATGGGAGGTCAAGTCCTTTCCCCACAACTAAGGCTCCTCCATTCCTATGGTTGCTCCCTCAAGGTTCAGCCTCCCCCTCACCAGTTAAAGCCTTTTATCTGGCCCTCTTTCCCAGGAAAGACTCTTCCACACATTGTTTTATTGGCTACAATACCTGGAGAACAGACTCTTCTCTTGGGCCTTCTCTCCAAAGGCCGCCTCTAGGTAACCCCTCTTTTCAGGTAACCCCTCTTTTCAGGTAACCCCTCTTTTCAGGTACTGAATCAGGAGTCCCTTCCTTAGGACTCGTCACCAATCCCTGCACTCCCACCCAACACAGCCTAGGTCAGTGTTGATGAACCTTTTAGAGATCATGTGCCCAAACTGCAGCTTCATGTTGCCTGTGAGCCCCTTGCATTATTCCAGACAGTGGAGGAAGGAAGTGCTCGCATTGGGCTGCTAGACAGAGGGCCAGAGCATGTGAATATTGTCCTAGGTGTGGTGGAGAGGGAGAATGGAGAGCCCCCTCTGCACGCATGCCATGGCTTCACCAACATGGCCCTAGGTCTTTGAGTCATGAGTCCCTCTAATCTCAGGACCTAGAGAAGTGTTCGTGAAGCCAAGGGGAGCTGCTCCATTCCCCTTCTTCCCAGCACCAGAGGACATTTTTTGCATGCCCCACCCCTTTGGCCAGCCACTCAAAGCAAGCACTTCCTCCCTCTGTTCTCTTGGGTAATGCAGGGGGCTCACACACAGCTTGAAGTTTCCCTCTGGGCATGTGAACTCAAAAATCTTTGCCAATGCTGACCTAGAGCAGTCTTACCCTTACATGGAACCAGGTGTTGCTTTCCTAGGTTATCATTTGAGCCAACCCCCACTCACTTACCTTTGATATTTATGATGCTGATCTCCCCGAAGTAAAGCCCAGCACCCAGCACTGCATATTGGGTAACACCATCATCAGCCACCACAGCCAACTGGCCTTCTCGGATGATGTACATCTCACGGCCAATATCCCCCTTACGGCACACATATTCTCCTGGTGAATAGGTCTGGGGTTGTAGCTTTAGCACGAGCTCCTCCAGGAGGCTGGCCTCACAGTTCTGGAAAATCTGCACACGGCTGAGGGTGGGTAGGTGCACTGACACAGCAACTTCAGCCCGCAGACGCTCAGGCAGGTGCTGCAGAATTGCCACCTCATTTGTCATTTTCTTGTTAATCTGTAGGTGTTGGTACCTAAAGTAGTAGCAAAAGGTGGTGGTGGGCCAGGGGCAAATGCCGCATGACCCACACCTGCTGTCTGCTCAAACTCAGGTGCTCTGCCTGACCCAACAATACTTGTTCCTTTATGGGGACCAGATAAGATCCTGCCTCCTTTAAGAATCACAGAATTGGGGCAGCTTGGTGGCACAGGAGACAGAGTGCCAGGCCTGTTATCAGGAGGTTCTGGGTTCAAATCTGGCATCAGATACTTCCTAGCTATGTATGACCCTGGGCAAACTACATAACCCCATTTGCCTAACTCGTACCCTTTTATATTAGAAAGTAAGTTACTAGACCAGAAAAGTAAGGGTTTAAAAAATAAGAGTCACAGAATCTCAGACCTTGGAAGCTAATAGTCTAACGGTATCTAAGTCTAATTGATACCTCTATCAGAATCCCTTTTACAGCAGCACAGATGGAGTAGTGTGACCTAACCTTACCTCGAAGTCCTCCAACAATAGGAACTGTCTCTCAAAGAATCAATTCCCCTTTGGGGTGACTAACTTATAGAAAGTATTTTTTTTTAAATCTGGAACTGAAATCTGCTTCTCTGCAGCTTCTGTTCATTGGTTCTAACTCTGCCAAGCAGAATAAAGTTGATTCTTCTTCTATCTTACAGCTGCTCTTCAGATTCTTGAAAATATTGGTCACATGTTCCCTAAGTTTTCTCTTTTTCAGTTAAATATGTCCCAATCGACATTAATGCATTGCTGGTAGAATTGTGAATTGATCCAACAATTCTGGAAGGCAATTTGGAATTATGCTCAAAGGGTTTTAAATGACTGCCTGCCTTTTGATCCAGCCATAGCACTGCTGGGTTTGTACCCCAAAGAGATAATAAGGGAAAATACGTGTACAAAAACATTTATATCTGTGCTCTTTGTGATGGCAAAAAATTGGAAAATGAGGGGATGCCCTTCAATGGGGAATGGCTGAACAAATTGTGGTATCTGTTGGTGATGGAATACTATTATACTAAAAGGAATAATGAACTGGAGGAATTCCATGTGAACTGGAAAGACCTCCAGGAATTGATGCAGAGTAAAAGGAGCAGAATCAGGAGAACATTACAGAGATGGATACACTGTGGTACAATTGAATGTAATGGACTTCTCTACTAGCAGCAAAGCAATGGTATGGGAAAATTCTAAGGTACTAATGAGAAAGAACGCTATCCACATCCAGAGAAAGAATTGTGGGAGTAGAAACACAGAAGAAAAACATTTTCTTGATCACATAGGTCGATGGGGATATGATTGGGGAAGTAGACTCTAAATGATCACTCTATTGCAAATATTAATAATATGGAAATAGTTCTTGATCAATGATACATGTAAAACCCAGTGGAATGGCTCACTGGCTACAGGAGAGGGGTAGGAGGAGAGGAGGGAAAGAATATGAATCATGTAACCATGGAAAACTATTCTAAATTAATCAATTAAATAAGCAAACAAATGAACAAATAAGTAAATATGTCCCAATCCTTCTCTTCCTGTGTCTTTACTGTTTTGTGCATGCTAACATTTTTCTCAGCTCTGAGATAATTTATGCAGACCACTTTGAAGATTTTAAAGAACTATATCAACACTAGCTATTATTATTATTAATCTATATACAGCTTCTTCTAGTGTCTACTAGGACCTAAGCTGAGCCTGGCCTTCAATCAGGAAGTTCTCAGGTAAGGTGTGAAGTAGAGCTTCTTCACACACCATGCCAAAGTCTGGGAATTTAACAGTCCCAGGACTATGTGCAGGGCAAGTTCAGTGTGGTAGGAGGGGTTATGGATTTGGAGTTAAAAACACTCTGTTCCAATTCTGACTTTATTAACTTTACTAAAAAAAAAAAAAAAAAAAAAAAAAGGGTTATGGATTTGGAGTTAAAAACTCTCTGTTCCAATTCTGACTACTAATTTATCTGTAGGAACTTTGGCAGATCACTTCTGTTTTGGGGCTACAGTTTTCATCTATAAAATGCAACAAGCACTAATTAGGCTTTTACTCTGTGCTAAGCACTGTGCTATGGACTGAGAATATAAGGAAAAAGTGAAAACTGTTCTACCCTCAAAGAACTTAAGTGCTAATGGAATGTATAGAATTTCTATATACCCTTCCAGCTCTAGCTTGTAGATACTATTTGTAGAATCTATCCTAGAGATAAAAGAGAGCCAAGAGAGCTACCTGAGTAGGGGAGTGGGAGCAGGGGGAAAAGTTAAATAAATGCTTTAGAAAAAAATCACCTCCGGTTAACCTCTTTATAAAGAGCATTTAAAGCTCTTTATAACTTAATTCCTTTCTACATTTCTATCCTTTTAACACCTTCCTTCCTCCTACGAATTCAATCATCCTGCTACACTGGCTTATCTGTAGCTCCCTGAAAAAGAAATTTCATTTTCCATCTCCATGCCTATGCAAGGGCTATCCCCTAAGCCTGGAAGGCTGCCTCCTCTTAGTTTTCCCTAACTTCCTTCAAGACTCAGCTCAAATACCACCCTTTGCAAGAGATCATTCCTAGACCTCCAAGCCACTAATGTCTCCTCCTTTTATTCTGTTTATATCTCATATGTATCTGATTATTTACACGTTGTTTCCCCTATCAGAATGTGAGTTCTTAAAGGATGAGGATTAGTATTTTTTGTTTTTCTTTATATCTCTAGTGTTTAGCATATTGCCTAAAACATAATACATGTTGAAAAAATGTTTGTTGATAGACTGATTGACTCACAGAATCCCCAAAATTCAAAGTTAAAAGACCATTCCTAAATAAGAATCTCTTTGACATCATAGAATTATAGGATTTAGGGTTAGAAGGGACTTAAGAGTCCAACTTCCTTTTGCAGATGGGAAATTGAGACACAGAATGGTTCAGTTGCTTACTCAAGGTTATCATTATTTCTGAGGTCTCAGAAGTATTAGCAGAACTCAGATTCAAAACCAGCACCTCTAACTCTAAATCCAGCGATTTTTCTACCACATGACAATACCTCTTTTTCTGTGAGCAGTGGTTTTCAAGGTTGATATCTCCTCTCCCAGTTTCTTGGGAAATTCCTCCACTATCTTCCTTGCCCTGCATTTGCCTTTCTTTCCTGTCCTTTCCCATTTTCTCCCTTGTACCTCCATACTCCTGTTGCAATGACTCCAAAAGTCAATGACATATCCTTTGCTTCCGAACCCTTTCTTGCCCCCGATGGACCCTCTAGTGCTTTTCTTCCTGTGACTGACTTCTCACCAGTAAAGGATACATTATATTTTGCAAACTCATCTTCTTCTCCAATTAATATTAGACATTTATTGAGTTCTTATGGTCAAGTGCTTCCTCTTGCCCCAACACCTCCCACTTTCTCAGTAGTTGGAATCTCACCAGTCAATGACACGACGCTCTAGTCTGCGATTGACATGCTGTAGCTTCATGTATTTCTTGACAAGTGCATGGTCAGGGTAGAAGGCTGCATCAGCTGTGTTCATGTTATAGATGACTGAGCTCATGCTACCCATTATAGTGGCAAAGCCCATGACAGCCAGCAAGAAATCACCCACCATAAAAAGATACTCCTCCTCTCGGGCTGGCAGTGGAGTATCACCTACAGTGGTGAGGATGAGTGTAGAGAAGTAGAAACTGTAAAGGTACTGGCGACGAAGTCGGTCGAAGCCTGGCTGTGCTGGGTCAGGATATACCCAGGCATCTCGCCCAAAGCCTAGGTACCTTGACAATGCAAAATACAGACAGCTATTCCAGTGGATGACAACAAAGATATAGAGCATAAGTTTGGCAATTCGGAAGGCATTTGGATATGCTGTACGTGTCTCTGTTCGGTCAAAGGCTTCAAAAAGGCGTGGGACTCGGAGGAAACGATTGAGCCTCAGTGTAGGTGTATGTGGGCCCAGGCGCAAGTATGCCAAGTCTGTGGGCACCAGGGACAGTATATCCAACAAGAAGCTTGATGTGCGCACATAGCGCCGTGAGATCTGGCCCTTGTCCAGTACCAAGATGCCCTGTTCCAGGAACCCTGAGGTTAGAAAGGGAGTGCAGGGTTAGCCCCAGGATTGGAGATGGGACAAAGTGGGTCCTGTATAAGTTTTCAAGGCTGATATAGAGGTTAGCAGGCATCATTGGGGGCTAATGGGGGAATTCATCTGTGCATTTTTAGCTTTTCACAGTATTTAACATTTGATCTCATCTCCATGCTTTTGCAGGGGTGTTATCACTCATGCGTAGAATGTATTACTCCCTCTATAGTTCTGCCTCTTAGCATATAACCTTCCCATATAAATCAGCTGAGGTACTACCTTATACTAGAAGCCTTCCCCAACCCACCTGATTGTTAGCCCTCTCTCCCTGTATAAATTGTCTTATATTTACTTTAATTGTGTACAAGGTTTATTAACAGTTTCAACACCCATTTCCCTCCAATAGAATGTATATTCTTTGAGGTTCAGCCTGGCTTTGTATCCCTAGTATCTTGCACAGTGCCTTACACATTGTAGGTACTTGATGAATATTTTTTGAGTTGAATCATAGGTAAAGAGGGTTTGATGAGAGAGATCAACAGGAATCAAAAAGTTGGAGTGAAAACAGCAGGGACTTTCTAAGGCATCTGGGGAATCTAGGCTGAGATATCACTGACCAGTGTGGAAGCGCACGAAGATGTCCACTAAGTAGAGCAGGTCACTTATATAGTCCAAGACCAGCCAGGCCACCAAGTAACTATGTTGGAGGTCTGGGAAGCAGGCTCTGGGGATAAAGGAGAGAATATTTGGAGAGGGACCTGGCTGTAGCTGGTTTTGACCTAGAGCCCTAGTAGTGAGAACCCCTCTATTCTTCCCAGTCTCCCCAAAGCAGCACAATAAAACCCCCTTTTTACATCCTCAGACCTTTCCAAGTACCGTTCTGTACCTTTTTCCCCTCTCACCTGCAGACAAGGATTATGAGGTTGTACATGACTGGGAATACCATGGTGTTGAGCCACCAATAATACTGGTCCCCTGATGGATCCAGGACAGGCACTTTCCTCCTAGAGGTGGTAGAGAGAATTTTAGAGTATGAACACTGAGGAAGGCCCCCAAGAAGAGAGGTTTAGGGGATCAAGGGCTCAGTGTTCATAGTGGAAACAAATCCCCTCCCCTCCTCTCATCTCCCAAGTATTTGGGCTCTGAGACTCCTCCTTACCATTACTTTCCTAATCTCTTTTTAATCATTATCATTTCTCATTTACCTCCCCCAAAACATATCTCTTAGGGTCCCCTCCCCTCTCACCTGGGTTTGGAAGATGCCTGAGGAGAGGACTCTTTGGTATTCACTTTGGAGTCTTGACTCATGGTGCTAGAGTCTAGGCCTATGGGTAGAGGATGATTCTGGGATGAGAAAGATTCTACCAGGTCTATTAGAAGAAAATTATTTTATAGGATAGCAGATAAGGATAATTCTCTGGGGGTCAGAGGAAATAGATATTTTGATGGGGATAATTAAGCTAAAGATTTTAGGAGGCCATGAGATGGAGGATATTGAGGGGAAAGTAAATTTTATGGGGGAGGATTCAGCAGAATTAGTGGAGGAGCATTCTAAGGAGGATCTGCAGGGTTAAAGAAGATGCGGGTGAAATCAAAGAGGGAGAAGATATGAAAACAGCTGGTGAAGAGGGATTCTTGAAGGGTTGATGAGGTAGGAACATTTTGGGGTAGGATATGTAGGGGAAGAATTAATGGGGAAGATTTTGGGGAACCTTTGAGAAGGAAATGGTGAGGCTTGAGGATTTATGAAGGAAGGCGGAGTGCATCTCAGAGAGGAGCAAGAAAATACTAGGGGACAGAAAAATAGAATGGGGTAGGAAGAAAAAGGGTAGGGAATCAGAGAGAGTAGAGATTCTAGGGAAACAATGTAAGAGGAAAGATTTTGAGGTATATCTGAGAGAAAATAATTCTTAGAGGTGGAGGTCCTGTAGGAAAAAGAAGATTCTGGGTAGTTTATGATGGTGGTATAAGGGGTGAGGAGGAAATAGATTGTGGGGCTTGTGAGGAGAAAAGGAACTCTCAGATTCTAGGGAAGGTGGGAGGAGAAACAGTATCTTGTAGGCTATTCTGGTGAGGCATGAAGATTTGAAGGTGGAAGGATTATAGAGGACCTGGGAGGATGATTTTGGGGGTTTCTACATAAGGAAGAATTCTAGGCAGTCTATGTGGGGGAGGGGAAATAAAGTTGATCCTGGAGGAAGATTTGTGAGGGTGAGAGAATTCTGAGTAGGTTCTAAAGGAAAAAAAAATTCTTGAGAGAGGCAACAGAAGGGGGAAAGGAAGGTATATCAAGGGAAGAAAGATTCAGGTGATGTTATGCATTAGAATTCTGGGATGGATGAGGAAGAAAAGGAAGATTCTGAGGTTTGGGAGTTCTGAGAGAAGATGTGTCAGGGTGGCACAGCAGAGAGAACATGGATTTGGATTAAGGAGGTCTAGATTAAACAGCAACTCTGTTACTACCTGTGTAATCTTGGACAAACCTCTTAGTCTCTCTGGTCCTTAGTTTCCTCAATGAAGGAGCAAGACTAGATCAGAAGTGTCAGTCATAGTCTGCAAAACTCCTGAATGCAGTCTGAACCAGATTAAAAAAAAATACATATTGGGAATATATATAATTGGGAAATGTCTAACAAAATAAGTAAAAATACAACACAGATGATGTTAATTTGTGATTTTCTAAGTCAATATACAACTAGTGGGGATCTGTTTCTACTTGAGTTTGACACCACTGAGTTAATGATAAAAGTACCTTCCAATTAATTCTAAATTCTGTGATCTTGTAATTTTAGGAGGGTTGCATGGAGGAAGGATACAGGTTGGAGGGGGAATCTAAGGGTTTTGGTGGGGCAGGAGGGAAAGAAAATCTGGACAGGTTTGTGAGAAAGAAGAGAGGAAGGACAAAGAGAAAAGAAGGATTTTTGGAGGGGAAGGTATGGAGAAGTTTCCCTGCACCAGGAAGCATAGAAGTATAGCAGATAGCATGTTGAAGCTAAGTCCCTTATCATCAGTTACTAGGGTATAAATGGTGGAGCACCTGTCTCACACCTTACTTATTGTAAAGCTCAAAAAGATAATGGATGTAAAAAAAAAATTTTACTCCCAACAGAATGTTAGCTCTTTGAGGGCAAGGCCAGAAGACCTGAGCTCAAATTCAGCCTCAAGTCTCATCCTAGTAGTATACCTCCAGGCAAATTGCTTAATCTGTCCTGCCTCAGTTTTCTCAACTGTAAAATGGGGATAATAATAGTACCTATCTCCCAGGATTGTTGTGAGGATCAAATGAGATAGTGCTTAGCACACTGCCTAGCACATAATTTAAAAAATGCTTGCTCCCTTCTCATTTTCGATTCTACATTTCTAATCCTTGGCACATACTAAGTACTTAATAAATGCTTGTTGAATTGATTCTGGGGAGGGGGAATGATGTGGGGGAAAAATTCCGTACTCGAAAAGATGGAGTCTTTGAGTAAGGAATTGAGTGGATGTGGTTCCTGGGGAAGAAGACTGGGGGATTCTGTGGGGAAGAGGAAGATTCTAGGGGGTTATTGGGAGAATAGGTTTCTGGGAGTAGGAAGAAGGAAGACTAGCTAGATGGACAATATAAGATGGGGATGCGAATGGTTTGTGGAGAAGAGAATTTTTTCCGTCTGTGGAGGGAGGAACATGATGGGACATAGAGCTGGGGAGAAATTTTGTGGGTCAAGGAGGTGGGAGAAAGAAAAAGATAGGGGGATCAAGAAGAACCTGGGATAAAGATTCTTTTAATTTCTGGAGAATATTTTGGGGGGGGGGGGGGGGGGGGGGGGGGAGGAGAAGATGCTTGGGGATTGTGAAGGATGGGAGACTCTGGGATTTCTGCAGGCCCAGAGATGATGGGGGG
>NC_058132.1:86453927-86482690 GCF_016433145.1 Gracilinanus agilis
TGGGGGGTGGGGTGGGATATTGTGAAGGAAGATTCTGGGTGTCTGAAATGGGGGGGATGATTCTGTGGGTTGAAAGTAGGAGAATGACTGCAAGGGGTGCGAGTGGAGAGGATTGGGGGAAGAAGATGTTAGAGAACTGTGAAGGATGGAACATTCTGGGATTTCTGGGTTAGGAAGCGGGTTGATGGGAGAGGGAAATATTCTGGGGATTGTTAAAGATGGAAGAGTCTGTAAATCTGAAATAGAGAGGATGATTCTAGGGGCTGGTGGTAGGAGAAAGATTCCAAAGGGAACAAGTGGAGAGAATTCTGGGGATGATTACAGGGAGGAGGAGGATTCTCTGGCCCCTAGCTATAGGGATAGGGGGTGGGGGAAGGACCCCCGGGCTCTCACTGGGCGCGGCTCTTCTCGTGATCCGTGTCTGATTCCGGCGTGTCTTCTTAGCTACCGAGACTCCAGAGCCAGAGCCCAAGCCTAGCTTGAGCCCTAGGGGCAGAAATCCCCAGTGTAACCTCGAGTTCCTGCATCACTAGCGTCGAGGGCTCAGGTATTGCTATGCCCCTCCCTCACCTGTGCTATGGGCTCCGCCCACTGCTCCATCTCACCCTGCCTCCCGGTTCTGCCCCTTCTGCTCAGGCAGAAACGAGGTCCCACCCTCCCCAGTCCCGAAGCTGGAGGGGGAAAAAAAAAAACACCACAGAGAAAGCCCCTCCCATTGCCCAATCCCCGACCTAGCTATATTAGGGCCGCCCTTTATGGGCTCCACCCATTTACTCTCCGCCCTCAGTCAGCCTTTCCCCTTTCTCAGGTTCCGCCTCTTTCTAGTCTTGGTGCAGAAGGCCCCGCCCTGCCAGGTTCCTCCCCTTTCCTCGCCCATCATCTCACAGGTTCTGCCCTCAAGCAGGTCCACCCCATTCCATTCCCAGGTCCCTTGGGCTATTAGACCCAGTCTTCTAGACCCCGCCTCTCTTCTTAATATTCAGGCTGAAGAGTAAGCCCAAGGGGCTGGGCCGGAAGTGGGTTTCGGACGTTTTCCTAGTCAGGCCTCAATTCCCTTCCCAAACAGAACCCTTTCCTTCCTCCCTGCTCAGGTCGGCTACTGCCACCCGTGCACATCTCGCCCCAACGCGCCGGTCGTTGCCAGGGGACGCCCGTCGTCTCCCGGGAGCTCGCTCGAGCTCGGGGTACGGCCAATGGGAAGGCGAGATGCGCCTGATGTTGTCGAGAGCGTGCGACGCAAGGCGTTACCTGAGCGAGGTGACGTCGGGGGGCGGCCTCTCTCCGCCCCGAGGGGCGGGGCGCGGGCGGAGGCGACCGGGGCAGCTATGGCGGCGGCCTGAGAGCGCGGGCGGCGGCGGCTGCTGCTACGGAGCCCGCACGGGGTCAGCGGCAGCGCGAGAGTGGAGCGGTGAGGTCCGGCCCGTGAGATGGGACGCCTGGTGACGGCTTGGGAGGGGGAGGCCCCGTGAGGGGGGTTGAGTGTGTAAAGCCTTCCCGGGGTAGGGGGCTGAGTGTGTTGGATTCCGGGTGGGTGGGTGGGTGGGGGGGTCTGTCTGTGAGGCCCAGAGGGGAGAGCTTCTGCACACATACACGCGCGCGCACACACACATACACACACACACACCTGCATCTTGGTGAGACAGTTGTGAGGAGCACGTGACAGGTGGGGGACTATTTGGGGCCTGGGAACACATGACAGGTGGGGCAAATGTGGCGGATATATATACATGACAGGTGATAATGATATAGACAGGGTATACACAACCACTGAGTGGACCTTGGTGTTCACAACATTGACGAAGGGTGTCAGAGAAATGTTATATAGAATATGAAGAAATGTGATCCTGGGCAGAAAAATGTGGACCAGATTCATATCACCTGGAAGGGGGGGGGTGTTTTATTGGTTTACTTTCTCATTATGCAATTACCATATATATGAGACCCTTATTTCAAGAACCCTAAAATCATCCACATCATATGTCCTGTGAAATCTTTTTAGTCCCTTCATGGCCCATACATATCTTTTCTTTTCCCTGGTTCCAGATTAGGCTTAAAAGATTTTTTCTTACTCCTTAGGAAAATAGGATAAAATAACAAAGCAGTCGTCACAGCCCTAAATTTATCATGTTAAACAGAGATGTAAAGTTTATATTCAGGTGTCTCTAATATGACCATAGAGACTAGTACAACTTTGCAGCTAAATAAACCTCCTTGCTTTTGGCAAGGACTGGACTTCATATGTGACTTGTTCAATACATCACTGGAGCAAACCCTTCTGGCCTTTTTCCAGGTTTACCTAGAACCCAACTCCTGTTTTTTTTTTTTTTTTCCTTTCAGAATTGTCCCCTTCTTCACAATATCTTCCCATCCTCCCCTGCTCTCAGGAACTTTTGTTCATTTGGAGCCATAAACTCTTCCCGAAGCTTATAGATTTGGGGTTGGTAGTGGGCATTAAGACTCTAGGACATGAATGAATGATGAGTACTTGCTGGCAGTTTTCCACATTAGCCTGACTCTATGTATATTGCTTTATTACCTCAGTTCTGGTATTTCTCTATTCTCTGAGAAAATATCAGATGTACAAGTATATGATAGACATTAGTAACTAACAACTCTCTCTTAGAATTAGAGAAGTATAAGAAAGCCTTTCTCTACTAAGACAATATGGGGACATGGTATATTCAACATAGGTGAAAGAGAGGGAGGTAGAAAGTCTATTTATTGAATTCCCTTCTGGTAGTGAGGACAGTACAGAATGATGATAATGTCTTGGTGAAGGTGGGGTCATGTTGTAGGTTTATGGGGAGACTCAACGGGACTGACCAAGTAGTTGCAACAGATCTTTCTGTATATTAATTAGTTTGTGGTTTGGTTAAATTTTTGCCATATCGGTAATTTTTATTTTTATAGGTCTCAGTAATGATCTAGCTTAGAGAAAAATACATTCATAGAAATCAAGAGCTTGGAAGGACCCTAGAGGATCCTTTAGTTCAAACTGTGCCACCCTCCCTACCATAGATGAGGAAACAGATGCCAGAGAAGTGAGGTAACTTACATAAGGCCACACCACAGGTAGCAAATTGCAGATGCTGTATTCTAACCCAGGTACTCTTCACTCCCAAATCAATTAGAAAAACAACATATGGAGAAGCTAGATATAATATTCCAAATATAAGGAACAAATTCATTAGATAATTATTCTAGGAACATTCAGGGAAGATTCCTTGGAGGAGGTATCTTGAAAGATGCCCCTGAAGTGGCTGCCAGATAGATGCCCACCTTTTCTGAATGACTGGACTACTGCTTTAAGGAAGGTTTAGACTAGATTACTTCTGTGAGGTCTTTTGACTGAAAGTCCATGAAAAAAGTGAATTTTGATTTGGACTTGAAGAATGTGGTAGACCTGGATTATCGAGAAGATCAGGAGGGAGTTTGTTGACAGAGGGGATTGAGCAGGAAGAAGGATGGGACCAAAGTAGAGTTGAGACCTCATAGGGGAATTCTCTCACAGACCCACAGGATGTGAAAGCTGGAAGCTTAGTATGCAGAATGTTAGTGAACAGGGCAAAAGAGATTTATTAGACTTATTCTTTTTGGTCCCTGAGGAAAGAACTTAGAAACAGTGAGTAGAAGTGGAAGGAGAGGAAGATCTTAAACTCTTATTAAGGAAAACTTTCTCAATAATTAGAACTGTCCAGAAGTAGAATGGATTGCCTTAGGGAATATAAATCTCAACTGGAGCAACTATATACCTACACAAAGACAATCATTTTAGGCAGTATATATCCACTAAAAGAATGGGATAGAGACTGTAGGGCTTTAGTGGTTCAGAGTGAGAGATGAGTGAGGTCTCTGTTGAGGAGGTATAACTTTTGGGGTAAGATAGGAATTGAGCTGGGATTTGGTGAGCTTAAGAGGAAAAAGAAGGATGCTATAAATTGAGTGAATGGAGTTCAGAAGAAGGAAGGCCATAGTATATTTGGGGGACAGTGAGACTAGAACAAAAGTTGTATGTAAGGGAATCATTCGGGAAATAAGATTAAATACTTGGGATGAGGTCAGATTATAGGAAGCTTTAGATATCTGACTATGGAGTATGTACTTTACCCAGGAAAGACTAGACACACAAGGTAAAAAGGAATTGCAGAGTGAGATAGGTGAGACAGTGATTAATTTCAATTTTTAAGTGGTAAAGGAAAGGAAGATCTTACACAGGCTCATGTGAGATTTTGTTTTTGTGTCCACCAGTGTAATTGGATAACTGAAATGGACGATCTGTTTTTTAGCTGTAGTTTGTTATATCTCAGACCAAACCCCTTCCTAAAGGAATACTGCCGTTCTTCTAGACATCTAATCTCAAAACCTTAGAAACATCTTTGGCTCTTTCTTTTCCCTTATTCTCATCCAGTTTTTTGACTGGTTTTGTTTTACTAGAGTACTTACCCAAACTAATTAAGATTAAGATTATAGAGGCAAATATGAATTTCTGCATTTAGGTAGAAATATCACTTGCATTAAGTACAGAAGAGTCAGTCACTAAACATTATTAAGCACCTATTATGTGCCAGGTATTTTAATGAATACAGATATCTTATTTGATCCTCACAAGTAAGGACTATATAAGGAAACTGAGGCAGATAGGGGTTAGTTGACTTCTCTAGGGTTACACAGTAAGTGTCTGAGGCCAGATTTGAACCCAGTCTTTTTGATTTTAAGCCCAGTGCTGTATCAATTGTGCCACATAGAAGAACACACATTTGGGATGTTGTAAGCAGAGTACTTTACCAGTTTGGACTTAGGTAGCTTTTGAAATCTCTTCCACCTAGGAGAGTCTCATTCTTGGAATTGCCTTAGTATCTCATGTATTCTCTATCATTAAGCCAATGTGTCATGGGTGCTATAAAGGAGATTCCTTGTCATGTTTTAATTGTAATAAATGATTTCTAAGATCCTTCCAACTCTGAGATTCCTTGAAGTTGTGATATAATCTGACTTAGTTAATATTTGGAGTAATAGAGAATGGGGAGGAAACTGGGATAGGGATTGTGTTGCTTACATGGGGAAAGTTATATGTGGTCATAAGAGGGTTGGGGTTATGGTGTATGAATTATGAATAGAGTGGGTGTTGCTCTGTGTGAGACATGATGTTTGTGGATTTCTCTATGTGAGATCATCCAAGGGACTCTTCTAGAACTAGGTGAATTGATTCCCATCCTTGCTCTTTGCAGAGAAAACTTCATCTGATATACACCCCACCACCACCACCATACCAAATAAAATTGCCCATGGCAGAAATCAGATGCCATGGGCAATTTTATTTGGTATGGTGGTGGTGGTGGGGTGTATGTGTGTGTCAAATTCACAGGCAGTTGCAGGTAGATGAACTTCCCTGACACACCAGGAAGGAGTTGGGGTTAGTGTTTTTGAAGGCCTGTCATCTAGGTGGGGTGAGGCCTGCACACCCAGAGCAAAGGTTGATGCTAAGACTGGGCCACTCCCTCTTGTTCCTATGCTGAGGGGTAGAATTCAGTGGGCAGCTTGGCATTTTGGCTACGTATTGCCCATGTGACTTTTGTTGGCACTTCCTGGCTGGGCACCTGGTTTCAGGTCAGTGGGCATCTCTTATATCTCCTTTCCTGGCTTTTTGGGCCCAGAGTCCTGTGATACTGGCTCTTTCTTCTATCTCTAGGGCCTTTCTCAGAGGGCATGTTTCTGCTTGATTTTTCTCTGGTATTGAACTAGTCTAGTATATGTGGGAGGGGGCACTGCCATCATGTGCTTGGTCTGTGGGCTGAGAAAAGAGAGATTAGGAATTTCAGGCCTTGTTCCACCTTGGCACAGGCATTGCTGTCTTCCTCTAAACCCTATTCCCTATATATTAACTGGGGAGTAGGGTGCCTGGTGGACATTAGACAATGAGTTGTGAGTATCCATAGGACATTTAGCTGAACCTGTTTTAGCTTAGATAAAGATAACTTAGAAGGCCTTTTTTCTCCAAACTCTTCTCTAGGAAGAGCAGGAGAGGCTTGTTTACCAAGTGGACTACATAGAGCCTACTCTTAGCTCCTGGTTGCTGTGGAGTTCCCCAGGGAGGAGGAATGGAGGTGGGGGTGGGGGTGGGGGTGATGGAGGCACTTATAGGAGAAGCTGCTTTGCCAGGATGGCAGGCATCTTTCTGAGTTCATCTTGCCACCAATCCAGGCCTATGCATACCCCTCATTCCTCCTTATACTCTGTAATTCTGGACTGTGTGGGTGGCTGTTGTGTGCATCTGATGATGACTTTCAAGTGACATTGTGTGTGTGTATGTATGTTTAGAAGCCCAGGGATACCTTTATCTCCCTAATATCACTTCTCTTCAGCTTTTGTTGTTAGCTATCCTGAGCCTCTTCTGTATGTTATCTATTCCTAAAGAGATAGTATTTGTGTGTTTAGTTTGTACATATGTGTGTTTTTATGGTAGGGTGAAGGTTTTAGTCTCCATTCAGGAGGCAGACATAGCAAGAATCAGTAAGACAAGTAATTGCTCTATACTCTGTGTCCCTGGGATGATGACTTGGGGTTTTGGTAACAGCTCAGCTACCATTTGCTAAGGTGTCTTCCTCCCATTGAACTATCAGATTTTTTCAACTTTATCTCAGATTCTTAACTCTGACTGGGTCTGTACTGTACACTTGGCTCAGTTTTTACTTTAATTTTATCCCTTCCAGCCTGATGTATGTCCCTGCTATCATGGAGGATTGTAGATCTCTCCAAACTGGATGAAGCAAGTGGGAGCCACAAGTGGAGGGAGCCCTCAGTTGGCAAACCCCAGGAGGGTGATCCCTGGGGCCCTGGCCAGCCCAACCTTCCACCCCATGGAGAAGATGAGTTGGCTGAGCAAACTGGCCCCTCGGGGCCCTGGACACCGTGCCCCTCGAACTACTAGCCTACAAACTCCTGTTACTGCTGATCCAGAGACTTGCCTGATGGTCTTCAAGAACCACTGGTCTCAGGTAGGACCTCATTTTCTTATTTGCCTCTGTGTAAAGTCCTTTTGGCCTGCTCTTGCTCAGTGATTCCCTTCTGGTCCTGACCTTTCTTAGTTAGCACCCCTTATCAACTTTTCCCTAGTTTTTTTCCTTTAATCTCTCCCACTGCCTATATTGTGTCCTTCTTTGGTAAGTCCTTCCTTAAATGTGGGAATTAGGGAGCCAAAGAAGTCATGAGTGTGTATTTGTAGGAGGCATGGGCAAAAAAGGAGGCTGTTTTTCATTTCCAAGATTGTGCCTTGCTACTGCGTAGGTGAAAAGGGTATTGTGAGGTGAGTTTTGCAGAATGAGTTCTTGAGAAGGTAACCTAGGTCCCATACCCAGAGTTCTTCAATTGACTTTTCCCTGATTTGCAGGTAGTCAGAATTCTGGAGCGGAGGGCCTCACAAGCAGCCCCTGGAGGGTCAGATGATCTTAGTGCCGTGCATAATCACATGTATCAGATGTTGACACTGCTGGTGGAGGACCGTGCAACCCCCTCAGCTCCTACAGCCCCAGGCCCCCTTCTGGAATTTGCTCTTCATGAGGATCTGCTAGCAAGGGTGCTGGCCTGGCAGTTGCAGTGGGATGGGCCTGGGGATGGGGTAGGTGCTGAGGAAAGGCGGGCTGAGCAGCTGAAGCTGTTTGAAATGCTGGTGAGCGAGGCCCGCCAGCCATTACTACATCACCGGCCAGTTCGAGAGGCCTTGCTAACCTTGCTGGAAGCTTGCGGTCCTCCCACTGGTCCTGCACTGGATGCTGGCCTCGTGCTCCTGCTCAGCCAGCTGTGTGTGTGTGTGGCTCGAGAGCCAGCACTACTTGAGCTCTTCTTACAGCCTCCTCCAGAGCCAGGAGCAGCACCCCGCCTGCTGCTTTTCTCCCGCCTTGTCCCTTTTGTGCACCGTGAAGGGACGCTGGGTCAGCAGGCTCGAGATGCTCTGCTGCTACTCATGGCACTGTCGGCTGGCAGTCCCACCGTGGGCCAGTACATCGCTGACCACTCCTACTTTTGCCCGGTCAGACCCCTCTTCCCAAACAGTGGGCTAAGGGTGGGACTTAATATGTGAAAGCCAACCCCAGGGGTAGTAGAAAAGGCAAGGGTGAACCCCAGGGTCCTGTTCTTCCTTCCCTTTCCTCCATCCTCTACCCTAGACATCTCCCAGGGAACTAGTCACCTAGGTGGGGGAAGGCTGGTACAGTATTAACCATCTGGTAACTAAGTCATCCCTTCATTTGCTATGGCCCCAGGTGTTGGCCACAGGACTGAGCGCTCTGTACTCATCTTTGCCCCGAAAGATAGAAGTTCGGGGGGATGACTGGCACTGCCTGAGGCGGGAAGACTGGCTGGGTGTGCCAGCTCTTGCACTCTTTATGAGCTCCCTGGAGTTCTGCAATGCTGTTATTCAGGTAAGGTGAATCAAGAGCAACAGTGGGATAAGGGACAGCGGGAAACTTGCCTGAAGTTCTATATTAGTTATCCAAGTGGAAGAGGGTTTATTAGGGAACAATGTGTGTGAATGTGGAGGAGGGGAGAGTGAGATAGAGTGAGAGTGAGAGTGAGAGAGAGAGAGAGAGAGAGAGAGAGAGAGAGAGTGAGTGTGTGAGTGTGAGTGTGAGAGTGAGTGTGAGTGTGAGTGTGTGTGAGTGTGTTTGGAGGGTGGGGGATATCTCTAGAGGTTCTTATAATCCCTTTTACTCATCTGGGAGCTGGGGGCCAGGATGCTTCCTCTCTCACCATCAATCCCCTGCAGGTGGCTCACCCACTGGTTCAGAAGCAGCTGGTCGATTACATTCACAATGGGTTCCTGGTGCCTGTCATGGGCCCTGCCTTGCACAAGGTGTGGAGCAGGACAGGAGGTGGGGACTGCTTGGGAGTGGGGTTGGGTATGTCTTTAAGTCTTATCCTGACTCCCCTGGCCCTGGGGATGGTGGTGGTGAAAGATTATCTTCTTCCCACCTCTCTCCTCCCTCCCCCAGTACACACACTCTCCTCCCATCTTCCCCTAATACTCACTCTGGGGAATAGTCCTCAACTTGGGATATGTGTGTGTAGGGGGGGGTCTTGATTCCCATCCCCTCCCCTCCCCCCACCCCAAACCCAGAGTTCTGTGGAGGAGATGATTGCCAGCACAGCGTACCTGGAGCTATTCCTTCGCAGCGTCTCCGAACCTGCCCTACTCCGAACCTTCCTGCGCTTCCTGCTGCTCCACCGGCATGATGCTCACACCATCCTTGACACCCTCGTCTCACGAATCAGCAGTAACTCACGGGTACAACCCCTGTCCTTGGTCATGGCTACTGCCCATAGGTCAGGGTGCTTCTTGATTTTTGTCTGCTTCCATTCCTTACTGCTATCCTTTGACCCACCCTGCATCATTTCATCTGTGAACTAAGCTCCTGTCCTCTTTTGGGCCTTGGATTTTCACTTTGGCTTCAAGCCTGCATTGGTTTTCCAAATGCCTCTATTGGTTACTGTCCTCAGGAGATAGCTGTTCCGCTATACTTTTTTTCCTTATCCTGATAAGACCCTATAATCTCCAGGGTAGCTATTGGATCTTTTGTCCTCATTTGTTGTGTGCATGCTTAATAGCCACTTCTAATGGCAATGACTTAGATGAATTCAGATTTTCTTTCCTTTTGTCATAAGCTGATAGTTAACTCATTTGGGCTCAGTCTCTGGTGTAGCCTTATGGACCAGGGGATAACTATTGATCTGCCCCTTTAGTTTTCCATGGTCATTAACAAACATCTCTATGTTAATAGGCTTTTGTACTGGATATAAAGTTAATTAAATTACTGGTCCTGCCCTTAACAGGTGTCATTTTAGGTGTCTTAACAGGTGTCAATTTAGCAGGAGCGATAGGATTACAAATCAGTGACACTAGGAAGGAGGGGGGGTTATCACTCAGCTAGACCCTGGGATTAATGTTTTTCTTTTTCCTCTAAGGAACCATATTCCACAACTGATAGAGAGGAGGTTGAATTCTGCTTTTCTTGTTGCCTAAAGATTCTCCTTGACCTGTGGGGTTGCAAGATACCTTTATACTCACTTTGCTTGGCTATGGACACAAGGCCTTCTTCCTCTTAGGTCACCTGAATTATGTTTAGATGGTGGGGACAAGTATGCAACAAACCTCCTATGGAGGAAGTTTCTCAAGAGCAGGCTTAATACTACTTTACTTCCTTACTTGGAGCAGACATAATGGTTTTTAAAAAGAATTATCAATGTTTCATTTATGATTTTGTTAGTGTTGGGTACTCCTTCCATAAATACAGATCACAATCCTTCTTTACTATAATAGATAAGCTTTTATTAATTTCTGTGGCCAAAAATTTCATACTTTGGTCAGCTTGGTGATTAGCCTTTCTAAACTTTGCTAGGTTGATTCTATTATGAAAGTTGTTGGTCTATAAAGCTAGTCACCCCATAAGCATCTTAGAATTCTCTCTCTAAGATCTATTACTTGACAAAATGTATTCTCAGATTTTTCTGCTTGAATTTCTTTCCCTTAGAGCTGGAAGGATTTATAGAGTTCTTCTAATCCAGCTATCTCATTTTTACAAATAAGGAAACCTGGACCCAGGCTAATCAAGTAGTTTGCCTTGGGTCATAGAAATAGTACCCCGGAAGCTAAAATTTGAACCTAGGCCTTCTGTCTCTTGAGCTAATGTTTTTTCTGCTACTTCACACTTTGGAAAATCTCTTAACCTCTGCTGTTGAGCAAAGAAGAAGGACAGCAGATGGAGTTCAGTTCCAGGCACCACATTTTAGGAAAGGAATTAAACTAGAGAGTATCTAAAGCAGTGATGGTGAACCTATGGCACAGATGCCAAAGAGAGCACTCTCCATGGGCAGTGGCTGTGCCCCAAGGTTGGGGGTGGGGGGCAGTTACTAGAAAGGCAGAGGGACTCGGGCAGAGCTGCTCCCCTCCCCCCCTCCACCATTCCTGACAACATTTTTTCACATTTTCTGCCCAGCAGCTCAATGGGAGTGCATAGAGAGATAAGATGGGAGGCTCATAGGTGGCAAAGCCAGAGGGGAGCAGAACACTCGGGCCACTCCCCTCTCTACACTCACTCACTGAGGATATTCCTCACTTCAACCATCCCTCTGCCCAGTAGCCTAATGGGAGTGCTTTCTCCCTTCCCTGTGTGGGGTAAGGGGCTGGGGGGCAGGGCATGCCTGGCACTTGGTGGGGAGGAGGGGCATGCCATGTGGTCTCTGGGAGTGGGGGCAGTTCCTGGCACTTTGTCTCTGAAAGGTTCGCCATCACTGGTCTAGAGGAAGGCAGTAAGGTTGATAAAGGACCTTAGTTTCATGCCATATGAGGATTGGTGGAAGGAATTGGGGATTTCCTGGAGAAGCAAAGATTTAGGGATGACATGGCACCTTTCTTCTCTTTTATGATGGGCTATCATGTGGAAGGAAGAGCTGACTTTTTCTGCTTGTAAGAACAATGAGGGGAAGTTGTTTCATTTTGAGGGAGGTTTCATTTGGAAAGTTTTGCCTTACACCAAACGATTAAAATTTTCCTCAAGTGGAATGACCTGCCTCAAGAGGTCTTAAGTAAAGGCTGGATGATCACTTACTGGGTCTCTTGTAGAGGGGATTCCTGTGCCTTGGAGGTCTCGAACTCTGAGAATCTGTGTCCATACCTAGGCAGAGAAAATCTAGGAACCCTGGAAGCCATAGAGAAATTGGCTGCTACAGCTACAAAGGCTCTCTTCCCTCCACAGATCTTATGGGATGAGGAGGGGGATGGTTCTTTAGGAGTTAAGAAAATATCAGGCAGTCCTGAACCTTATGCTCATCTGTGAAGGAACTATGTCTTCCTCTATCCCTGAGTCAGTGCTTCATAAAGACATCTGTACATATAATTATACTACCTGGTACAGTCTTTATATTCCTGTCCTCCCTTACCCCCCTCCTGTTCAGAATCTAAGATATTCCTAGTTTTTGCTCTTCTCCCCTTCCTCCTTTTCTCTCTCTCCTTTGCACTTTCTCTGATATCTCAAGAAAGGGGAATTCTTAACCTATGGTCCTCCCCTTTCCCCTCAAAAAGAGGTCCATGGATAAATGTTACCTCTAATGGAAATTCAGCATTTCCTTCAATTATGAATTAAAATGCATATACATTACAGTGAGGAAGGATCCATTTGGTTTACCAGATTGCTAGAGGGACCTATGGCACAAAAGGTTAAGCAGCCCTGCGGTTGAGCAGGCAAGATGACTCAGAATCTCTCCTTGTCTGAAACTCCGCCCACTTCCTAGGGCAAACCTTCCTGGTGACCTAATCTCTCCACAGACAGATACTCAGCCACATTGTCATTGAGTAGTTTGACACATTTAGTTTCATTGTTTTAGAATAATCTTTGCAGATACTCAGGGATTCCATCTAACACTCTACAGACAAACTATGTGCCTATTGTGTTAGGTGCCCAGGCTCTTCACAGTTTAAATAAGGATCAAGATCTATAGCTGGAAAGAACCTTAGATGGCATCTAGCCCAGCCCTCTCATAGGTGAGGAAATAAAGGAAATTAAGAGTTTAATGATTTGCTCAGGGTCACACAAGTAATAAGTGGCAAAGCCAGGATTTGAACATAGGTCTCACAACTAACCCTGAAGTTCCATGCTTTTTGCTGCATTTTAGTGCCTCCTTCCTACCAGATAACTAGACTATGCAGTGTTACTGAGGAAGTGCTTTAGAGGGGGGTCTGAGGAAGGTCATTACTAATGTAGGCTTTGTGGAGGAAGTTTGGATTAGGTTTTAAAGAACTGTTGGAATTCACCAGAATAAGAGGGAAGGGAGGCTATTCCAGGGATGGGAACAGTTGAATGAAGGCACTCAGAGGTTAGAGAGGGCCCATTTTAGACTGAAGTGTCTGGAGGGGACTAGATGAGAAAAGGTCAGAAGGGTAATAGAGTATACAAAGAGCCTTGGATGCCAGCAAGATAAGAGTCATTTTAACTTTGATCAGAAGGTAGCAGGGAGCCACTAATGATCTTTGAGGAAAGGCATTTGAAGAAATGGCAATTTGTGAAAGATGTATTGGTGTAGGAAGATCTGTTAATATGCTATTCAAATAATCCAGATGAATGATAATGAACACCTGTATTGGAGTAGAGACTAGAGAGGACATGAGTGAAATGGAGCATTTTTGAAAACATTCCATTTGTTATATCATGGCTAAAACAACACTTCAAACCAATATGCAGACTACCCCTAGTGAGGAAAGAATAGGTCTTTCTCCATTGATCCTGTGGTCCTTGCTCCCTTTTGCTTCCCAGGTCTGTTGTCTCCATGTGTCTGTTTCTTTGTTCCCTACTGAATGTGGGGCTCTGTGCAAATTATTCCTTGAAAGATTACTAGACTTATGGTTAGATCACTTGGATTCAAATATTGGCTCCAGCATTTATTTGTAAGCTGTGTGACCTTGGGTAGTTAACTTCATTTGTAAAATAAGGAAGGTAATACTTTCTAGTGTTGTGAGACTCTTGAGGGACAAAGCTTTTGTAAATCCTAAGAAAATCTAATTGTTATTTTTAGCTCCTGGGAGGGAGAATTGGAGGTGATTGTGCCTTTCCCATGTCAATGTGTTCTCTGCTGAAGGGGAGTAGAGGGCAGCAGGGAATAGGAACTGTATGCTACATGACCTTTTCCTCCTTGTTCTCTGCTGTTGTCCTAAGCTGGGGAGTGGTTGGGGGGGGACCCTTAGGTAAGTGATCCCTTCCTTCTCCCTCAGCTCTGCATGGTCTCTCTGAGCCTCTTCAGGACCCTTCTGAACCTCAACTGTGAGGATGTGGTGCTGCAGCTGGTGCTTAGGTACTGTGAGTGGGAGCACAGTGTACCCCCTAGTGGGCTTGGTGAAGGGAGGGCACTGTTTGGGAGACCTGGTGGGCTCAGCTGTGCATTTTCCCTAGCTAGGTGTGAGAGGGTTTCGAGGGAGGGCTCCAACATGGCTCTCTTCTTGACATCAACTGCTGCTGCGCCTCCCCCTGTCTCCTCCCTTCCCCCCCCCCCCCATCCATAGCTCCCTCTCTGCCTTCACTGATCCCCATATTCCTGATTCCCTGGGCCCTAACCCTCCAAACTCCCTGATCCTCAGTTTTTGTGTCTCAAGATTGCTTGTCTCTCAAGTATCTGACCCCCTGCTACTGTTCCCCACTTCCCCTCAGGTATCTGGTCCCATGTAACCATGTCATGTTGAGCCAGAAGCGAGCTGTACGTGACCTGGACCTGTATGGGCGGGCAGCTGACAAGTTCCTGTCCTTGATCCCTCGATGTTGCCGGCATCGTGCCCCCAGCCCACCTCACCTGGAACAGGCTTCCTGGGCTCGAGGTGGGTATCGCCACTGGCAAATATGGACTGGTTTTCTGGGAGGAAGTTTATAATGAAGTATCTCTAATCCCACATAGAAAGTCTAGGGTGGAAAGGATTTTGGCTATCTCCTGCCTCTAAATAGAGCACCTCCAATCTCTCAGCTCCTATCCCTTTCCAGACCCTTCCTTTTTATTCTGTGCCTGTAGCATTCCATCAGCTTCTCCATCCTCTTTCATTTTGGAACCCACAGAATGGAGGGACTGAGCAAAGATCATGATTTGAAAGCTGAAGGGAGCTGGAAGAATATTTATCCTGATTGGTTCTGTGATCCCCACCTGTCTGTCTCCCGTATTCCCTCCTTCTAATTCTTCTTTCCCCTGATTTGTCCTGACCTCTTCTGTGATCTTTCCCCCCATTCTGCAATGGTTTCTTTGATTTCTCATTTTCCTTATTTCCTCCATTTGTGTCCACAGGCCCTGGCAGCCCCAATTTAGATTCCTCTTCAGTGGTGACAGTACCTCGGCCCTCTACACCATCTCGCCTTGCTCTTTTCCTTCGGCAGCAGAGCCTGGGTGGCACTGAGCCCTCCAGCCCGGCTCCTCGCTCTCCCAACCTGGTCCCATCACCGGCCTCTAGTCCTGGTCATCGGCCTGGGCCTGTGGAGGAGCCAGGAGAGCTAGAAGACAACTACCTAGAATACCTTCGGGAGGCTCGGCGATGTGTGGACCATTGTGTTCATGCCTGCCGCTCATGGTCTGCCCCCTATGATGGGGAGCAGCCCCCTGCTGACCCAAGCCCTGTGGACCCCAGCTCTGGCCCTCGGACTAAGAAACGGAGCTTGCAGCCAGAGGAAGAGGATGGGGAGGATGGGGGGGAAGGGGAGGAAGAAGAGCTGGGCGGTGGGGGCCATACAGGGACACGGATATTGTCTCTGGGGGAAGAAGAGGGCTCTGGCCTGCTGACCTACCTCCAGGTCAATGGAGCATTAGGGCCTTGGCCTGAGGGGGCCAAGAAAGTGCGTCGAGGGCCCGGTGGGGGAGTGGGGGAACAAAAAAGGGGAGTTGGAGGGTTGGTTGGGCTGGAGGGCTTTGGGAGGGAGCTAAAGGAGTTGGAGGTGGCACTGAGTAATGGGGGAGCTGGGCCAGATTCCCGGCATGAATCCCCACCGCCTCCTGAAGAGGAGGAGGCAGTCTACGAGAGCTTTAGCTGCCCACCTGAGCCCCTTGGCCCCCTCCTCAGCAGCCCCCTTCGGATTCCCAGCCAGCTACCCAGCCAACCCTTCACAGGTGAGTCCCTTCATCCTGATGTTTTCCCCCAGGTTTACTGGGTTTTATACCTTTGGGCCATACATATCTCCTGTGCTTTTACTGCTATTGCCTGTTTCTCCCATGCTCATCCTGAATTGAGGACTTCCTTGCCTTTGCATTTTGGCTTATTCTTACTGGGTTGGATGAGATTTCTGGTCCATATCTCATCTGTATTCAGACCATAGTAATCCTAAAACCTCACTTTTATCTAGTAATTTAAAGTGTACCAAGTACTTTACATACATTGTTTCATTTGTTCCTCATAATAACCCTAGAAAGTAGTTGCTCTTCTTAGCCCTACTTTATTGATGATGGAACTAAAACTGAAAAGTTAAGGAATTTGCTGCTTGGGCTCACCCAGATAACAAATTCTGAAGGTGGGATTCAAACCAAGATCTTCCTGACTTACGGTTCAGAGCTCTATTTGTTCTGGTACATTTTATCATGTATTTCTTGTCTCATGTCTCTTTGATTGTTCGCCTTGGCTCATGTTTGTTTCCGTGTTTGTTGTTTCAGGTATGTTTGCTCTCACAAATTTCTTTTGCTTTCTTGTGCTGTGCTAAGTATGTCTTCTTGGCCAACATTTTGCATTCATGCCACATTAGGTCATGTGTGTTCTCAGGGTCACTCTCCAGTCATGAGTTTCCCTATTGCCAATGGTTTGTTCTGGACTTACATGATCTATTCCTGTGTCTTTCTGTATCTGGCCTCCTCTAAGAATTTGTGTCTCTAGTCCTGGTGAATCTACAGTATTCTGTGTAATTTCAGGTTTACTGATGATCTTACACTGCCTTGTGATCTTGGCCTAATTAGAAGTCATGTGGATGCTGTTTCCTTTATGTAAGGCATCTTTATGTCTTGGCATCTATAGGAATCCTATGTCCCATGCCTTGTGTGGGAGGCTTGTGTGTGCACTCCAGTATACATGCAGTAGGCATGTATATATGACGTATGCTAGATTAAAGCTGGAACCCTATATCCCTGCTGCCAAAGCGGTCTCTGGGTTCTTCAGCTCCAGGATTTAATTTTTTTCTCTGGGGCCAAAAGCAAAAGGTCTGTCAGCCTGCCCTTCTGTTTAGCTGCCACCATCAGGAAATTCCACCAGGGGGCACCCCAGTCACTATATCCTTCCGTAGCCATCAACAGACTAGTCACTCCCTCCCCCACCCCAATTCTGAGATTTTCCTAAATGTTTCCTGCTAGTGGACTGAAGAACATGGGGGGGAAAAAAAAACAAAAGATATATCATGGAAAAGGCCTCAGCTAGTGTAGTGCTGAGGATTGCTTATGTCTGCTAGAGTGAATCATAACTATTGTTAATTCTGGTTTAAAACCTGTGAACCTTTTTAAGTTTTTCTCTTCTCTGCTCTCCTGCTTTAGCTACAATTCTGGTTTTCACTGGATCCTCTTTTTCCTCATTATTCGAATTATGGTTGGTCTTAGATTCTTAGTTCTGGACAGAAGTGGCTCAAACCACCTTCTTAACTATTCCTTGTCCTTTGGCTTCAGGACTGCTCATTTATTCTGCAGCTTCCACTATGCCTTCTTGGTAGTCCTCAGGAGAAAGAACAAAAATACTTTTCTACCTGTGACTTTGTACTTTCTTCTCTTGACTTTAGTCTATCCTGATCTTACTTTGAAATTGTCTCGCTCAACTTTTTCTGATTCTTGGCTTCAGGAATGTTCTTTTCTGCTCTCTCTTTGGCTCTAGAATCTAGATCTTATACTTTTTTAGCATATCCTGTTTCTTCTGTCCTGATGGGTCTGATATAATCACACTTAGTAGTCCAATCTCACAGCTTGTTCCTTATCTAGTGTAACAAGTTGTGTTGGCAGCTTGGTCCAGTTTCCTGGGTGGACAGCATCCTATTCTCTTCACCTTATCCTTCTTGTTATCCATTTGGTGGTCTGTAGCATAGACTCACAGAATGCTTGGACTGAAAGGATGCTTAGAGGTAATTCAAGATCAAGGCATGATCTCTCAGGTCTTTTTTAACTCTTATTCTGTGACTTCTCTTTCCTACCTCCTTTTTACAAATAAGGAAACTTATATGATGCCTAGTGAGGCCTAGTCCCCAAGACCACAGAGCTAGTAAGTGGCAGAGCCAGGACTTGAATTTGGGTTTTTTGAGTTTTTATATCATATTACTTCATTTGCTAAAGAAAGTAATTACTTTCCTTTAATTTCCTTTCTACTTTGTTCTGAAATCAAGAGCTTTCTTTATTTGGCCTTTTGACTACCTTTGACTTTCCATTGTTAGCTGACTCTATTTTCTATTTTATATTGTGATTAACACCTTGAGCTGAATTGAAGACTTAACTGGGCCCTTTCTGTGATTTCTGACTGTTCTCTATTCAGAAAGCTGATTGACATACCTGAAGCTAAATAAGGTTTCTCACTGTGAAAATTTGGGAGCTAAGTTAGGACTGACTGGCCAAATTCAATCCCATCTGAGCTTCTTTTCCTCTTTACTGTTTCACTCAATCTTTGCTAGCCTGATCCCCATAGATGTTTGGGTGGAGGCCTCTTTCCCTGTACTTCGTTTTGCCACTTAGATACTTAGACTGCCAGAATTTTTCAGTTCCTTTGGATTTGCTTGGTCTTGGCCTAGAAGCCTGCTTTCCCCACCCCACCCCTCCCGGATCAGAGGCATGGTTTTTCAAAATCATTTCACTAGTACTTCAGGAAAGACTAAAATGTAGCAAACTCACAGAACTCAGAATTACTGAGTTAAAGAACTCTGGACTCTTATCCCAAGGTGTCCTCTATTTAGTTATAGAGCCTATTGCAGTTCCTTATGGCTTATGTCTCTGCTGTCATTCGTGGAACAGTGGAAAAAAAGATTTGAGTTGGGTATCAAAAGACCTGGGTATGTGTCCAGTTCTGCCACTTAATGTATGATCTTGGTTAAATCATTTGGCATCTCTTGGCACAATTTCCTCATCTATAAAAGGGTATTGGACTAGATGACATCTTAAGATCTTTTCCAGCCCCAATTCTATGATCCCTCACATCACAGAATCAGTTGGAAGGGATCATAAAATTTAGAGTTTGTAGGGACCTTACAGATAAATTTTTTGCTTTGTTGGCAAGTACTAAGTGCTTACTACTTGCCAGATATTGCTAGGCATTGGGGATACAAATAAAATGACTGAAGCATTCCCATTTCTCAAGGAACTCATAGCCTAGTTCGGCTACCTCATTTTATAGAAGATACAGCTTGAGGCTGAGAGAATTAAACTCCTTGATCCAGATCATCCAAATGCTTAACAAGATTCCCACCCAGATTCATAGACTACAAATAGAGTACTTTTTCCACTATTCTGGAATGACTTTTAAGTTTTGAGTAGTGTCCTAAAGCCTAAAGTAAGCCTAAAGAGTATTGTCCAGTCAAAGGGATGTGGTGTATGTACGTGTGTTTGTTTCCAGACTTCTCTATAAACTACCCATTTTACTTCTGGACAGCTTTAATTATTAGGGAGTTTTTCATTATATTGAGGGGAAATATGCCTCTACAACTTACTCTGAGGAGCCAAACAGAACAAGTTTGCTTCCTATTCTACCTTACATCTCTTAAGATATCCTTAAAGAAAACCTTAACATTCCAGTAATAGTAAACAGTTATTCTTCTTAGGAATACACAGTTCTTCTAGTACATTTTCACAGAAATGAGCATAAGATATTAAGGGAAAGGAGAGATATGTAAATCCTGAGTTCTGTGAGGCTTCTGTGTATTTTGTCTCATATGTTAGAAATATGAGCCATCTCATTTTGAGAGGTATGTGCAAGTCTTGTGTACCATGTTCCCAGGCCCCTTCATGGCCGTGCTCTTTGCCAAACTGGAGAATATGCTGCAGAACTCGCTTTATGTCAACTTCTTGCTGACGGGGCTCGTGGCTCAGTTGGCTTGTTATCCTCAGCCCTTGCTTCGTTCTTTCCTGCTCAACACCAACATGGTCTTCCAGCCCAGTGTCAAGTCTCTACTTCAGGTAAGAAAGGAGAGTTATTCTTTTAAGGAATGGAGGTAGTGAGGTATAATCACTTGAGTCAAGTCTATACTGCCATTTAACTGGCTGTGTGCATTTGGGTACTTAATTTTGCTGATCATTGAGTTTCCTCAGCCATGTGTATGAGAGAAATCTTGGATGGTGGAATGGAATGATTTTAGGAGAGGGCTGTTTGTGTACAATGGATGAATATTTGTATGTATTGTGTCAATAGAAGAAAGATAAGGATAAGGGTAAAGGCCTGGGCTCAGTTATAGGGTGTGGAGAAGGAATTGGGAAATGCGATGAACCTGACCTTTGGGGTCTAGGAGCATCCAGGCATGCAAAAATGATTAAGTTCTGTTCCACAGGTGCTGGGCTCAGTGAAGAATAAGATTGAGAGCTTTGCAGCCTCCCAGGAGGACTTCCCAGCATTACTCTCCAAAGCCAAGAAGTACCTCATTGCCCGGGGCAAGCTGGACTGGGCTGAGGGTCCTGGGGCTGGATCTACCCCACGACGCCCAGATACCCTTGGTGAGGTCCTTTCTCCTCAATCCTTCTATATTCAAATATCTCTCCGATCCCTTCTGGGAGATTTCAGACCTCCTACCCGTAGCCCTCTCACTTGACGAAGTCCAAACTGGGTGAAGCCTCTACCTATCCTCCCCAAACTCCCTAATCCTTCTTATTGCCCTAAAAAACCCAGTCCATACCTTCTAAAGTGTTACACCCTAGTCCCTGTACCCTTTGAATTCTTAATTTCTGTCCTTTGTTGATACCCTGTTCCTCCAATTCCACTGAGTCTCTCAGTGAAGGCCCAGAATCTCTAATCCTAGTGACCCCCTGGGCTAGTCCTTCATATTCCTAGGGCCTCCCTCTTTTGGTGAGGTCTTGAGCCCCAAGTTCCTCTAGTCCTTATGTTGAAGACCACCCTCTTAATAATAATAGTAATGATAATGGTAGCTAACATTTATATAGCACCTACTATATGCCAGAAATTGTGCTAAGTGCTTTACACTTACCTCATATGATCCATACGACAACTCTGGGAGATAGATGTTATTAATATCCCCATTTTAAAGATGAAGATATTGAAGCAAGAGAGGTTAAGTGAGGCCATATAGCCATTTCAACGTTTGTTAAGGCCTGTTGAATATGAAGCTTTCAGGATACATAGAATTAGTCAATAGAGTTACTGCCCTCGTGGAGCTAATATTCACACAGATAGAAATACCATGCAGTGTCTGATCATTTCATGATAAGTATATTTGATTTTAGAGGAGGGAGAGTTCTCTTCTGGCTCTGGAGGACAGAGATGAGATTAGAGCTGGACTTTGAAGGATGGGGTAGGATTTGGAGATATGTAAAGGCAGGGCATTCTCAGGAGAGAAAACAACTTCATTAGAGGCATGGAGTCAGAAAACCTGAGGAGTTTTCAGGAGATAGGAGACTGTGTAGATGGAAATGGAGACTTTGGGAAAGTGGAAATGAAGCTGGGACACAGAGAATTCCCGTAAAGTACCAGGTAGCCAGAAATAACTGGTGGGGGGGGGGGTTGGGACTATAGTTTATGAGGAGCCATTAAAGATTTTTGAGAAGCAAACTAGTTCAAGCTGTGCTTGGGAAAGACTATTCTGGTGGCCATGAGTATAGGCTAGATTGGATGGGGAGAGATGGGAGGGAGGCAGATGAAGGAGCTGCAGGCAGAGTTCAAGGACAAGACGAGAATTTCTACAAGTTTCAAAAATGAGAGGGAAGCATAAGAGCTAGGATGCAGAGTTAGAAGGACCTATAGAGGTCATCTAATCAAATCCTCCCTCCCCTCCTTTTTTTTTTAAGATGAGGAAATGAGACCAGAGAGGTTAAGTGATTTGACCAGGGATACATAGGTTGTGCTAGAGTCAGGATTTGAACCTAGGACCCTGTCTTCAAATCAAGTAGTCTTTATACTGTACCATGCTAGGAGGAAATGAAGAGAAGTGACGACTTAATAGCGAACTCCCTGGCCCTAAATTTTAAAGATGTTTGTGAAACTTTATATGGTATATGATGGTTTTTGAGGGAACAGTGTCCTGGAGGAGGCAATAGGAAGATCATCAAGGGCACAGATGGACAGGTGAGCCTTGGCAAGGTAGAAGATTCTTCTGTGCAGATAGGATGAGAACATTGGGGCAAGAAATAAATTATTTAAGGGCAGCTAGGTAGCACAGTGGGTTGAGAGCCAGACCTGGAGTCAGGAGGACCTGGGTTCAAATATAACTTCAGACACTTCCTAGCTATATGCCCCTGGGCAAGTCCCAATTGCTTAGCTCTTATCACTCTTAGGATTGATACTTTGAGAGTATGCTAAGATTCTAAGATAGAAGGTAAGGATTTTTAAAAAGTATTTAAAGATGAGAAATATTGTCACTTGTCTATATATTGACTAGAGAGTAGATTGTGGGTTTGATTCCAGGCTGGGAATGGTTATTGACTTGGCAGATACAACTGAAAGTTGAGGTGAATAAGTTTAGGATATTCAGGATAGTGACTTGCAGAAAATTTTGAGTGCTTATAGCTGAACAGTAGCCTGGAGGGTTAACGGAGGGCAAAGAGTTCTTTGTCTAACTCCTCATCCCTTGGCTTTGAGGGCAGCAGTACTTGTGAAAGATCGGGATAAGGAAGGTTGGAGGTTAAGTCTACTAGAGTTGTGATAATAGAGAAAAGTGGGAAATGGGCTTAGTTCTAGGAAAGCCCTTTATCTCGACCATTTTCCCCATACTTCTTTTTTCCTCCATTCCTGAGTTTATTCTTATAAAAGGGATAAAAACCAGTTTCTGGATGTGTCCTAAATCTGGCCTATGACTTCCAGCTCAGCCTCAGCCCCTCCAATAATCCCCTTTCTACTTTTTCCTGCTTCCTAGTGAAGGCCCGGAAGCCATCCTTGGGAGAGCTGCTCCTTCGTCATGCACACAGTCCAACTCGATCCCGGCAGACAGCCCAAGTAGTTCCACAACTGGGCCGTGAAGGTCCTGGCCCAGCCTTGGGCCTTGGTGGGGGTTTGGGGTCCCATTCAGCTCTGGGAACCTCACCTTTGCCCCTCCGGAGTAGCCCTGCTGAGCGTCAGGGGGAGGCTTTGCGTATCAAGAATGCCGTCTATTGTGCAGTGGTCTTCCCCGAGTTCCTCAAGGAGCTGGCGGCCATTTCCCAGGCCCATGCAGTCACCTCACCCTTTCTGCTGGAGGCCTTTGAAGAAGGGCCCAGGACCCCTGCCAGGCCCAGCCCTGAACCCTAGTCCTTCCTTCTTCATCCCCCTTGCCCACTGGACAATCAGGAGCCCAGGGAGGGGGGCTGGATATAAAGTGGGCTCCGTTTTTAGATGCCAAGGAGGCAGAAAGATAACTTTTTAATTTATTTGAGATGAATGTTTTATGGAGAACTTGTTGCAATATGTATAAAAGGGAAATGTCTAAGCAGCTCTAATGCTTCCTCTGTTCTTCTTGGGGCTCATCAGTGGGTGGGCGGGGTTGCATAGACTTGAGGACTTGCTTGGGATTGGGCAGCCTCATTACTGCCTCATTTCTTCCCCTGGGCCCCTTGCCTGAGAGTCAGGCCCATAAGGATCCATCAGTTAGACCTTGGGCTTCCTGGGGCTTTGGCCCACCCATTCACCTCCCAGAAGGAAAAAGCAGTGTTGGTCTGGGGTGGTTTGGGGGAGTAGCAGCTGGTGTTTATTGGGGACTAGTCTCCTTGCACCAAGCCTTGGGGCTGAGCCCCTTTGCTCCTGCCTCCCCCTCACCCTTAGTCATCACTGTCGAATTCCGCTGACAGGCCCTGCAGCAGAGGCAGGGACATGGAGTGCCGGTCCGGGTCCCCTGGGCCCCCGCCCTGGGTCCCTGATGAGGGGTTTCGGGGGCTGAAGAGCCAGATCTCTGTTGGGGGTGGGGGGGAAATACGGTCATAGCTCACCTGATCTGTGATCCCTCAGGACCCATCTGCTGGGTCCTTTTCCCCAACCTATCTCCCTGTTCAAATGAGAGGATACTTGTAAAGTGCTTAGCACAGTGCTTAATCATGATTATTCCCTTGTTCCTTACTCTGGCCCTCCTGCATTCAACCCCACCTTATGGCCCTGTCCATCAGTTGAGATTCTGGACTTCCTGCTCCTCTGCCCCTCCCCCTGCTCTCACTGTCCCCCCAAAGCTCTCTCCTTCCCATCCTAGGCCTCACACATCATCCCCGTCCCTCAGGGCTCCACAGACGCCAGTGTCCAAGGCCGGGGCTCCATTCACCCCCTGACCCCTACAAGGGCTGGAGATCCCACGCCCCAGCCCAGTCCCCTAAGGTCTCCTGGCCCACTGCTCAGGTACCTTTTCCTTTCCCTGTACCTGACAGCATGTTTGGTCTCCTTCGGAAGGGGTTTCGACCCTTACAGGAGAACCTGCTCGTCCGTCCTTCTGGGGCCCCCTGGCTGGGTGGTGTGGGTGGCTGTTGGGAGGGTGGGCTGTCGCTATCAAGAAGGGTATTGGAAAGAGATGAAGCCAGAGCTGGGGTCAGCACGGAGTTCACTGCGGACTCAGGACCCGGCCGGGCCCAGCTGGCTTCCCGAGGCAGTTTGTCCCCAGTCAGTGGCCTCTGGGGGCCCAGCATGCCTTTGGGCTGCAGTGCAAACTTGAGGCAAGAAAAGGCCACTGGCAAGGGGTGCTGAAGGCGCAGCAGGCGGGGTTCACAGGCTGTGGGTGCGAGTGCCAGCTGCAGCCAGGAGCAGGAGAAGACTTGGTAGATGACATAAATGCTGTGGGTGCCACGGAGCCAGGGCAGGGCCGGCTGGAGACCCACTTGACCCGGTGGGAGCAGCAGAAAGGCCACGCGTTTGCGCAAGCCCCCAAGCTGCAGGCTAATGCGGCAGGGCTGCCCATCCACCAGTCTTGTTTCCTCATAGCCCACCTCAGCCCTGCCCTTGGGCGAGTACTCCCTGGTGCAGTGGGCAAAGGCACCTTCAGGACTCGTCCGCTCCAGCAGGCCTGGCAGTGGTCCCACAGGGAGCAGAGCCCTCTGCCCACGGCGGGGGAGACTGAGCCCAAGGGGAAAGGGTAGGCCTAGGCGGGCACGGATGAGCCACGGAGGTGGCTTTGACTTTTGCTTCACCAGCACTCCGAGGAGGTCATAGCATGCTGCATCTGCCAGGAAGGGAACAGCCACCACATTGGGTCCAAAGCGCTCCTCGATGACCTGTGGGGCAGTTGGGCAAGGGTCAAAGCTGGTGGACATCATCCTTCAACCTGCCCCTCCCAAGGCTGTTTAAGATCCAGCCCCATTCGCTTGCTCAGTTCTCCCACCTTGTCTTTGATGAGGGCCCAGGTGGAGTCAGCCTCAAAGAGTGACAGAGGCTGGGGGGTGCTGGCTGCCATGGTCAGTGAGGGCAGCCCCAAGAGGGCAGGGAAGATGGGCCTGCAAGCCCCTGCTCTAGGCCCTGGACCTGAGGTCATAGAGCTGTTGCCAGGCACCGGTTCTTGGAGATAGGACTCATGGGTTCTGGGTCTGGAGCCCTGGGGTAGGGAGGGAAGTACTCCTTGGGCTTTAAGTCTAACATTGGGATTCTTTGAGAGGCAAGATTCCTAGGTTCCTGGGTCAGTTTAGGAACTCTCTCTGCCCAGCTTTTGAGCTCCCTCTCCCCTGTTATAGGAGAGATGCTTTTCTCAAGCCCAGCCTCAGTTTACCCCATGATGCTATATGTCACCAACAGGGAGGGTGACCCCATCCATCCCCTTGTCTCAGGAGAGGGAGGCCCTGGAGATCTTGGTGAACCGATAGTGGATTTGGCTGGTGGAAGGATGGATGGACCCGGTCTCTTGTTTCAGTGAGGAAACAAGAAACTGTCCAGGCCCCAAAGTGCCCCAGAGGGTCACACGTGCTGGGTACGTGGAAAGAATTGGGGGAAGAGGCCGCACCATGTCCTGGGGTGACCCGGGAAGTGAATAAAGCCCCAGACTTGGGCTCCTGGGTTGCCATGGAAACCAGAGCCTCAGGGCCCCGGGAGTCACGGTGGCGGGGGCGGGAAACCGAATGGGGTTGGAGAAGGGGGTGTCGTGTCCATGGTAACCGGGAAGAGAGAACGTGTGCCAGGCTCGCTCCAGTGTTGGCAAGGTAACTGCAGTTTGAAGTGGCGCTGGCTGGCTCCTCCCTGCTCTTACCTGGGGCTTAGCTAACCTGCTGACCCCGCCCCTTCAACGGCCGGCCGGAAAAGGCGGCTCTCCGCAAGTCTTTGCTGCTGGGGTGAATGCCTCGAGCCTGTCCCAGGTCCCTTTGCTCCCTCTGCAGAAGAAAAGACTGAGGATGGCCAAAGACAGCTGTCTGCAGACGACTGAATGAGCTATTTACAAAGCGCTTAGCCCCGGCCCTAGCTCGGAACAGGCGCTCCCTCCTTTCCTCAAGTATTTAAGAACTGTCGCATGGAAGAGGGATTAGTTGTGTATTGCAGTTTAGTAAACTGTGCCTGTGTGCCAGGCACTGTGCTAGACGGAGGCGCTGAGGATGGAGGAGAGGTGGAGAACAAAGACAAAAAGGAAACAGTCCCTATTCTCAAGGATTTTACATTCACCTGGGTTCGAGGGCACGAAGGCAGATTTCAGGTCCACATTCAGGGGAAAAAAAAAAAAACAAAACAAAAACAAACCCGCAACGACAACAAACCCCCAAACTTCCCACTATCTTGAGCAGAATGGGTCGTCCCTGGAGGCAATGAATTCCTCCTCATTGGTGGTCTTCAAGAAGAAGGGCATCTCTTACAGGAAATTCTAGTTCTGACTAGAATAAATGGCCTCTGACGTCCCTTCCAACCCCGAGGTTTGGAAAGCTCTTTCATAAAGGAAAGGAGACCCGGTTGCAACCCTTACTTCCGACGCTTATGACGACAGCTAGTATTTACATAATGCTTTAGAGTTTACAAAGCATCATAAATGTATTAACTCATTTGAGCCTCAAAATGACCTTGGGAGCTGGGTGATGTTACTATTCCTATTTTACAGATGGGGAAACTGGGGCAGATATTAGTTAAGTGACTTACCCAGAGTCCTAGAGTTAGTGTGTCTTGAGGTAGGATTTAAATGGAAGTCTTCGACTCCCAAGTCGCATACTTCATACACTTAACTTCCACTTAATCTTTAGCAAATGACTTCAAGTCTCTGAGCTCTGGTTTCCTCGTCTGTAAAAGGGGGAAATAAATAATACCTGAACCTCCTTCCAGTGGATGTTGTGAGGGCTTCAGGGAAGGCAAAGAGACACCATTCCATCAAACATTTGCCTCCAGGGCAAGGAGAAACACCACCTGCCAGTCTACTGGTCCCCATACTCGAGCTAACACCCTGAGAGGCATAGATCCTGAGGCTAAACTAGAGATTTTGATAACCTGCCTGAATTTATTGTCCAGTGATTAACAAGTTTGGACCAACACATACTCTTGGCATATCAGTGATTCTGAACTCCCTGTCCCCCACTGCCTGCTCCCTTATTTCCATTTCCCTAACTCTTCTCTCCCCAATTCCCAACTCTAAAGCTATCCATTCCTTTCACTGCCATTTGGAATGCTTGCTCCAGAGGAAACACACTTGCTTTCATCTTAACTCTCTTCTTCTGCTCTGCCTTCTCTCTCTTTCAGGCTTTCATTGAAATGAGGCTCCCCATTGCCTCATAGTCTACTCTTTTCAGCTCTTATTTCACTTTCATTCATTTCTCCTTCTCTTCTCCTCTCCCATTCACTGGTTGAAGTGGGAGAGTTGGAATACTCCTTACTCCCAATGACCATTTCCTAGCTTTCCCTTTATTAGTATCCTGTAGTAGCCTCTCCTTTGGGATTCATTCAAACCATCGTTATTTACTGACCAGTTAAGATCCTAGTAGTGATTATCTACTTCCTGGATGTTCCCCTTCTTTTCTCATTGAATTCAGTGGCTTGCTCAGGTTTTTGCTCTTTCCTAATTCTTGCCCTCTTATTAGGATGTCAGCATATTTTATATATATATATATATATATATATGACACATATATAATGAATATATATGTATATTTCCTCCAATGCCTCAACCTCCCTGTCCCTTAACTTGCTCATTTCCCATGAACTATTCTCTCTCCCACCTCAGCTCCTCAGAGAGAGTTGATTTTGCCATCACTCACAACAAATAGTACTTTCATGTTCAGGATACTCTCTTCACTATCTTGACTTTATGGCCACCATTTCAGCTCCACATTGTTTTCTTGAATCCTTTGTTCCCTTCTCCCATTATCCAGTTTGTTCTACTCAGCCTCAGCCTTGGATTATTCCCACCATCTGCTTCCCTCGCTCCTTCTCATGTGCCGCTCCAAGCACTACAATTTATATCGCATAATCTCAACTGGACCTGCACTGCAGCTAGGCCATAATTTTATATCTTCCTGATTGATTTACTATTTCAGCACTGTTCTTCCAAAATGTTAAATCTCTTTTCAAACCTCTACAACCCTCTTTCCATCTGCCCCGTATTTCACTGAAAAAATTAAAGCCATTTGGTGATGGCTCTTTTCCCTTCCCCTTTATTTCACATTACGCAGTTGCCTTCCCTTTTTATCTCCATCATTCTCACAAAGTAAGGTAGCCCTGGTATGGCAGTCCTTATCTTTTGCAAGGCAAACACCTCTATATACCCAAGTGATCCCATTCCATTTCATGCTCTCCACACTCTTACTTATCTTCTATCTCTCCCTATATAATGGCAGCTTCCCAATTGCCTACAAACATGCCCATGCCTCCCCTTCAAAAAAACCCTCTCATTTTATACATTTATCCCTGTTAGTCATTGTCCTATATCACACCTCCCTTTTGAGGCTAAAGTCCTTGAGAACCTTAATCTCCTTGAGAAGCTGAACCCCTATAATTGATGCCTCCACTTCCTTTTCTCTCTCAGTTCTTTACAATTTGATTATGTAAAATTTAAATTAATATACAATAACTCCAAGTATCATATTCCATAGTTTATTAATAATCACTTGAAGTAGAAAGAAAATAAACTAAAAGAAATAGAAGTTCAAACCCAATTATCTAACAAAAAAAGTAAACCCAATGTGTAGATTCTCCTGCCTGGCATAAAGCCTGCTTTCCTAGCCAAGATGGGGGGGGGGGG
>NC_058132.1:86491572-86502215 GCF_016433145.1 Gracilinanus agilis
AAGGAAGGAAGGAAGGAAGGAAGGAAGGAAGAAAGGAAGGAAGGAAGGAAGGAAGGAAGGAAGAGAAGAAGAAAGAAGAAGAAAAATATAGAATGACTCCTAGGGCATGAGTCTGGGGGACTGGGAATATGTTGTTACCCTCTACAGTAGTAGTAATAGGTAAGATATAAATATTAGCTATGCCTATTAATAAATGTTTGCTTGCTGCTGGTGGTTCCAGAGAGCAGAAGTAGGAACAGTGGGTAGAAGTAGCTGAGGAGCAGATTTTAGTTTAGTATTAGGAAGAAAAATCCCAAGAACTGGTGCTATCAAAATTGGAATCTGCTCCCTTAGGAGCAATAGAACTCTCCTTTACTGGAGTCCTTTAATAAGAGGCTGGATGATCATTTTCCTTTCCAGGTATGTTTTGAAGAGTATTCTTATTCATGTACAAATTAGACTAGGTGATCTCTGAGGACTCATTGAACTCTGAGTCTTTGATTTTGTGACTTTGTTCTGTGGGCCCTTTGGATCCATCAAAGGTTCTTAAAAGGAGAGATAATGAAAATGGTGGTTTAGAAAGGTTAGCCTGTCTGCCTATGAAGAATCCTTCTTTTGTTCCCAAAGAGAGACTGATTGACCCAGGTGGTGTTGGAATTGAGGGCAGGCTTCTTCTCCAGCCTTAGGGCACCAAATGTTCCCTTTACTCCTCAGTTCTGGGATTGAAATCTTATACTTTCCACATGGCATGAGATTGCCTGCCAGGTGCCAATCATCATAGCAGTGATTGCTCACCATATCCCAAGTTGGGCCATACTGGCAAAATCAGGGCACACACAGAGTTGGATATAATCAGCTTTTGTTTATCACACCTTTGTTACTGTGAACACTGCTTTGTGAGTTGTTTGATGGTTCACATGGAACTTGAAGCAGGAAGGATGCAGGTTATATGGAAAAAAACCAGAATGTAAGTCTCCTGACCCCCTAGAATAGTGATGGTGAACCTATGGCATGTGTGTCAAAGATGGCACACAGAGCACTCTCTGTGGGCATGTGGCAACCCTCTCCCCCCCAAATTCATTACTAGAAAGGCAGAGGGACTTGGGCAGAGCTGCTGCCCTCCCCCTCTCTACTGTGCCTGAGACATTTTTTCACATCCCCCTGCTTAGCAGCCAATGGGAGCACACGGGGATAAGGTGGGCTGCTCACAGGTAGCAGAGCTGGAGGGGAGCAGAGCACTAGGGCCACTCCCCATCCTTTCTCTACACTCACTGAGGACATTCTTCACTTCACTCACCCCTCCTCCCTGTAGCCAATGGGAGCAGCTTCCTCCCTCCCTTGTGTGGGGTAAGGGGAGGGGACTGGCTTGGCATTCCATCTCTAAAAGGTTCACCACCACTGCCCTAGAATATAAACTCCCCGAGGACAGGGGCAATTTAATTGATGTCTTTGTTGTCGAACAGTTCCTCGAATAAGGCAGGAATTTAGTAAACGTTTGAGATGGATTTTTTTTAAACCCTTACTTTCTGTTTTAGAATTAATACTGAGTAATGGTTCCAAGGCAGAAGATCAGTAAGGGCTAGATAATAAGGGTTAAGTGACTTGCCCAGGGTCACACAGTTAGGACATGTCTGAGGCTAGATTTGAACCTAGGACTTCCCCTCTCTAGGCCTGGCTCTCAATCCACTGAGCCACCCAGCTGCCCATGAGTTGGATTTTTGAGAAGGATAAATCAAGGTGTTTCTGTTCCTGTGGGATCTCAGGACAGGAAGGGGTAAGGGGGAGGGACCATCTGCTATTGTGTTTGTGTTTTGTGTGTGTGAATGTGAAGGATAGAGTGACCTCTAATGAACCCCATCAGCCCTTGGAACTGCTTAATGGGCTCCCTTCCTTTCTGCCTGCAATTGAAGAAATATCACCACCTGGTGGATATATTAAAGATGAGAATTTTGTTTCTGAGAGTTGATGGCCAGCTTGTTGAATGGTTTGCTGAACTGTTTTTTCCTCTGCTTAAAATTTTTTTTTGCTCCAAAGAATAGAGTTAGGCCAAGATCAAATGGGGGTATAATGCTAGGCTTAGGGATGGATCACCAATAGAACAGAAGACCTATAAGCATTCAGAGACAGGGAACATGGGGTGTGGACAGAGAGCTGGCTTCTAAGTCAGGATAAATTGGGTTTAAACCCAGGCTTTGATACATAATGGCTGAGTGATCTTGGGTAAGTCATTTAATCTCGTATTTCCCAAGGCAGTTCTCTAAAACTTTAAGTTGCAGAAACCCTGTTAAATACATTAGGGGAGCCAACACATACAGGATCTCACACATGTATGTGTACATACATATTTACAGCACATATTTAGGCAGGGTGTATGGGGTACACAGCCATGAAGGTGGTGGAAGCAGGTGCTTTGGAGAGCTTGGAGCTTGGTTAGACATCGAAGAAGCCCAAGTCTTCTACTGCATCCGGAGCCACCCCCAGTCGTCTTGACTTTTGCCACTGGACTTGGATGGCTCTGGAAGGGAGACGGAAGCTGACCACTTTGTGAAACTCTGCCTCACTTAGATCCAATTTATGAATGAGTCAAAGACACTATCAGTGATGCCATTTTGCTCTCCTTAGAGTATATATATGTGTACATGTACATTCACAATACATGTGTGTATAGTTAATATATAAGTAAATAAAATTTTGAGGAGGCAGGAGAAAGCCCAAGAATTCGGAGAATCAGGAATTCTTCCCATAGGATGTGGGACATGAAGAGAGGAAGAACATTCCAGCCATGGGGGACAACCTTTAAAAAGTTACAGGGGCGGGAATGGAATGTTTTGTATGGAGAACAGTAAGGCAGCCAAGTTGGCTTGAAAGGCGAGTGTATGGGGGAGAGTGATGTGAAATGGGTTTGGAAAGCTGGATTTGAAAAATATCGTGAAGGGCTTTAAATGCCAAACAGAAGAATTTTTTTTTTTGTGTGCTAGAGGTCATTAGGAGCAGTTGATATTTCTTGGGCAGGAGAATGATTTGGTCAGGAATATTAATTTGATACCCATTCAGAGGGTGGATTAGTGAGGAGGGAGACTAGAGGCAGGAGGATCAATTAGGAGGTGATTGCAATAGTAGTGGCTGAGTAGGAATATTGGCAACATCACGGAGGTGCAGGAGGTGAGATTTGACAATTAATTGGATATATTGTATGAAGGAGAGTGTACCGTTGAGGATGTTTCTAAGGTTAGAAACCTGGGTGGTTCCTAACATGGTGGTACCTTAGAAGAACAAGGGAATTTGAGAAGAGGGGTGGGCTTCTTACTCCAGGTAAGTAGAATGATTTGGTCAGGAATATTAACTTGATATCACCCATTCAGAGGGTGGATTAATTTATTGAATAGTGCTTTAAAGTTTGCAAAACTCTTTAACAAATATCTCATTTCATTCTTATAACAACTCTGGGAAGTGAAGTGCTTTAATTGTTTTCATTTTGCAGATGAGAAAACCAAGGCAGGTAGGAGTTAAGTGACTTGCCCAGGGTCATAGAGATAATTGATTTCTTTTCCCCCCTCCACTCTACCTTCTATGGTCATACATTAGGATATTTAATGCAGGACAATTGACTGCTATAAAATTCCCACTCAAATGGATTTCTCTAGATTGAAGAATCCAAGTTTTAAAAAAAGTAAATATTTGATTAGACATTTAACATAAAAATCAATATCAACAGCTGTCATTGCTTAACTATTTACATTTAAAGGAATTCATTTCAATGCATAAAATATCAACCTTTTTTTTTTAGCACCTTAAGTCTTCATTTTTGGTACATTTATTCTCCTTCAGTTTCTCTCACATGATCTCAGTGTGTATTCAACATATCCACTCACTCTCTCATCTGGCTACAGGCTTTACTGTTCCTATTCCATTAAACCACCAAACTCAGGCTACTTGACACTTATTATACATTCTAAACGATCTCTCCTTGGAGCTAGCATTCCTGCACTGACTCAATTACTCATTACAATGTTAGCTTTCAGTCCATGCTCTTTCCTTCATCACACCCAGAGACTAGTTTCTCCTGCCAACACCTTTTCTTTCAAAAATACTCATGATGAGAACATTTTCTGATATTTCCTAAATAGGGTCGAATCAGCAGCTGAACACAGCTGGAGGCTCTCATCTCCTCAGGTGCATATCTTTAGTCTCTTTCTGGCAACAAAAGGCTTGGTAATGTTGACTTTGTAAGTCAACATTTGACTCTAACACTAACTTCCACCATCATATTTCCATCTCAAAATATCCAGAGTCTTGTGAATGTAACCTCCATTTGGCTTCCCCATTCTCTCTGCATTTTTCTGCCATCCATAGGTACCAAAGAAAAGTGGGAAGCCACAGGGGTATGCTGGAGCAAGTTCATACTATTGTATGTGAATAATAGTTACATTTTTGTCATGAGCGCTTATACTTTAGAAATAATGCAGAAGGCTTGTTTTTTGATTTTTAAAAATTAATCATCTAGTCTTAAGTTTTGGATGTTAACAATGTGGAATAAACTTAAATGTGTACAGGTGCCATTTTTTTAGGGAGGGAGTCAGTTGTTAAATATTTATAATCACATTCCTGCGGGAGGGTTTTTAAATTATCCTGGTCATTTAAAACAAAAGTAGTTGCTTAAAGTCTTCTATATTCTTATTGCAGTGGGGGCATTAAAAAGCAGACCATGTTTTTATGCTTTAGAACAGTGATTCCCAAAGTGGGTGCCACCACCCCCTGGTGGGTGCTGCAGTGATCCAGAGGAGCGGTGATGGCCACAGGTGCATTTATCTTTCCTATTAATTGCTATTAAAATTAAAAAAATTAATTTCCAGGGGGCTAAGTAATATTTTTTCTGGAAAGGGGGTAGTTGGCCAAAAAAGTTTGGGAACCACTTCTTTAGAAATAAAATGCCAGAAGACACCAGAGGAGAATGCAGAGGAAACATTCTAGATTCCTCTATTTTGTTGCAGTGGTTTATTTAGCTTTATATATACAATAAATATTTATGAAGCGCATACTACGTCTCAGATACTGTGCTAAGAAAAAGAAAGACAGTCGTCTTCAAGGAAATTCACAGTCTCATGGAGGAAGACAATATATAAAAGGAAGATGAACACTGAAAAGTGTGAGGTGGAGAGTGGGCAACAGGAGGTACCTCATGGGATGGGAAGGGCATAATAATGATGGTGGTGGGCAAAGCAATCAGAGCAGATGGTAGCAAATGAAGGGACTTCTGAGCCTTTAAAGTGAGGCTCTTGGAGTTTTTGCTCTGCCCTCTTCCAATCAGAGGGGCAGAAGCAACTGAGGGTTCTGATGAGTTGTGAGTACCAAAGCTGAAGTGATGAGGATGAGTTTCCTAGTGGTCAGTTTATGGTAATAGGAAGGGTATAATGGTCAAATATAGTCAAAACCAAGCAGAGCAGCTGATGGAAGTATCCTACATTCAACTCCTGAAGGACTTCAAGAGACAAGTTGGGCCAGAATTTGGGAAAAATGTAGTGAGTCAAGACAGAGACTGCTCCGTACCCTTTATTTCTGAGATATTAAAATCCTTGATAGGAGCAAGTTCCTATTAATCTAGTCTTTGGTTGCCTCTTACCCAGGCACAGTCTCTACCCAACAGAGTTGGGCAATCTGAAATTTCAGTTTTCCTAGGAGCCTTAGGCTGCTCAGAGTTTTTTTGAACTTCTTTTTCTCTTTGTTTAAAATTTTTATTTTTATTTTAAAATATTTTCCCATGTTTACATGATTCAGTGTCTTTCCCTCCCTCTTCCCTCCCTCCTCCAGAGCCTACAAGCAATTCCATTGCATTGTACAAATGTTATCATTTGATACCTATTTCCATATTATTCATTTTTGCTACAGAGCAATTTTTAAAAGCCTAAACCTCAAATCACATCTATATATATATATATATATATATATGTGTGTGTGTGTGTGTGTGTGTGTGATAAATCATGTCATATATTCTGCTTTTGCTTTTTTGCTCCCATAGTTCTTTCTCTCAATATGGATAGGCTGCTCAGAATTTTAAAGCCAACATTATTGATTTTGTTTTCTGCTTCATCAAAAGTAGATAGAGCGGGCAGCTGGGTAGCTCAGTGGAGTGAGAGTCAGGCCTAGAGACAGGAGGTCCTAGGTTCAACCCTGGCCTCAGCCACTTCCCAGCTGTGTGACCCTGGGCAAGTCACTTGACCCCCATTGCCTATTAAAAAAAAAAAGTAGATAGAACTCTGGCTCTAGAGTCAGATGGACCTGAGCTCAAATTGGATCTCATACTTCTTAGTTGTGTGACCTTGAACAAGTCACTTCATCTTTTTTGCCTCAGTTTCCTCATCTAAAAAATGAGCTAGAGATGGAAATGGCAAACCACTCACTCTATAACCTATGCCAAAAAAAACAAACCAACAAACCCAAATGGGGTCATGAAGAATCTGAAATGATTCAACAATAGCAAAGTATCTACTTAGTTCTCACTCTGATGATTATTCATTCTTTTGAATCATGAGAAACTGGGAAGAGTCACATGTTACTGAAAACAACAACAACAACAACATCATCATCATCATCATCATCATCATCAACAACAACAACAACAACATTATTGTTCTGGGATCTCTTCATACCTTTAGATATCTCATATTTCCCCCCATAGGCTCTAGGAATGAGGGTGTGTAACTCAAAATTTGGGAACTACACAGGGATATATGGGCTTAACCCTATATAGCATCTTTTCAGGCGATTACTTTGTTCAGGCATGTTGTGAGTTTGGGCAATTTTTGCCTGAATCACCACCTGGTGGTATGTCCAGATATAGCACCCTTAGTAGCTACCTTGAGTTAATAGGCAAATATTATTCGTAGATAAAACAGAGTGGTGCCAAAGTAAAGCAGAGCATTGTTTATTCACCTCCCCACCCCAAAATCTGACTGTTATTTTTTATGGGTCATGACCAATGAATATGGTCTCCCATTTCAGAAACATGGGTGTTATTGTTGAGTTGTTTTAATCCTGTTTGACTCTTTGTGACCCCCATTAAAAAAATAAACCCTTACCTTCTGTTATTTTTTATTCTATGGAAGAAGAGAGAGGTGACTGGGATTAAATGACACAGTTAGGATGAGTCTGAGGCCACATTTGAACTCAGATCTTCCTGGCTCTAGGTCTGATGCTCTGAACACTGTGCCACCCAGCTGCCCCAATGTTTCTGCCCTTGATATCTCTACCCTGTTTCAAATGTTCACTCTCACTTGCTTAGACTATTGAAATAGCATCCTAAAAAGTCTTCCCACCTTCACCTTCTTTCTTTTTCACTCGGGATTTTACACACTAGCTAGATTTCTTCCATTTGCATGCAAAGTTTTGTCTCTTATTCCGATATTCAAAGCTCTTCAAAATATCATGTCATCTAACTGTCTAGACTTACATTAGTTCCTTTTATGTTACAACCAAATTGGATTGCTTGCTATGCCTGTACATGTCTAACTCTCACATTCTTGTCTTTGCTCCTACTCTTCCCTATGATTCAATGAATTCTCTCCATTCCCCCATTCCAACCCCTTTGTTAAAGTCCAGTTTACATTGCTCACTCCATTTCCTTTGTGAGCTTTTTTTTCTAATATAAGGAATATTTCTTCTTTCACAACATGACAAATATGGAAGTACGTATCATATATGTATATCTTCTATCATATTGCCAGCCATTTTGGGGAAGAGGAAAGGGGGAAGGAGAAAATATGGATCACAAAATGTCAGAAAACAATGATTAAAAATGATATCTCAAGGTAATCTGGAAAATAAAGAGTTCATTATTAACTATTTGAGCTCACATTGTTTAAACTTTAAATAATAATGCTGTTTATCCTTTGTTTTTGAAAGCCCATTTTAATTACCATCTTTCCCATGAAGATTTTCCTGATCATCTTAGTCAAGACATTCCCTCAGAGAAACATTTGGTTTGCATCTTTCTAAATCACATACCATGACTCCTTTCATATTACATTTATGTATGTTTTATAGTCTAGTCTGTAAATTCTATGTCTGTAAATTCTATGATAGCAGGATCTGACATATTTAATATTTGAATCTTCTTTAGTATCCCGTCTAATACATTTCACACACCAATTCTTAGTGAATTGGATGGAGTTCTAAGTTCCTCAAAGGTTAGGATCTTGTCTTAGTTACTTTCATATTCCCATGAATCCCAGTGGCTAGTACAGGACATTTCACATAGTATCATGGATTCACAGAATCTTAGAACTGAAAAGGACTTCAAAGGCCTTATAGTCCTGCTTGTACCTGAACAAGAAATCATATTACAAAATATTTAAGAAGTTGTCTTCTAGTTTGTACTCAAAGACCTCTAATATGGTAGAATCTACTCCTTTGTGAGGTGGCCTAGTTCACTTCTGGATAGCCCTTTTTTGTTAGATGTTTTCTCTTTGTTGTTCAGTCATTTTTCAGTTATGTCCAACTCTTTGTAATCCTATTTTTGGGTATTTTCTTGGATCCCAGAGTGGTTTGCTTTTTCCTTCTCCAGTTCATTTTACACATGAGGAAACTGAGACAAATTGGGGAAAGTGACTTGCCCTTGGTCACATAGTAAGTGCCTGAGGCTAGAATTGAACTCTGGTCTTCTTTTTTTTTTTTAATTTAAATTTTATTTTGAATATTTTCCCATAGTTACATGTTTCATGTTCTTTCCCTCTCCCCCAAACCCCCTAACCCCCCTTAGCTGATGTACATGGTTTTACATGTATCATTGATTAAGACCTAATTCCATATTATTGGAAGTTGGACTAGAGTTATTGTTTAGTGTTTACCTCCCCAATAATATCTCCATCAGCCCATGTGTTCAAGCAGTTGTTTTTCTTCTATGTTTTTACTCCCACATGAATTCTGGTCTTCTTGACCCCAAACTGTACTATATATCCACTGAGCCACTTATCAGCCTACTTTCCCCTTGTATTGATCCTAAATCTGTCTCTCTGTACTTTCTGCCCATTGTTTCTAGTGTTCCTTTCCAGGGCCAAGCAGAATAAGTCTAACTAATCTCTTTTCCACACTCTAGCTCTTCAAATACTTGAAGATAGCTATCCCTCTTAAGTCTTTTCTTCTCCAGGCTAAATAGTCCTAGTTTCTTCAATTGATTTCTCTCTCTGTCTCTGCCTCTCTGCCTCTCTGTCTGTCTGTCTGTTTCTTTCTCTCCCCCACCACCCTTACCTTCTGACTTAAAATCAATATGGTTCTTAGGCAGAAGAGTGGTAAGGGCTAGGCAATGACTTGCCTAGGATCATATAGCTGGGAAGTTTCAGAGGCTAGATTTGAACCCAGGACCTCTGGTCTTTGATCCTGGCTCTTCCTTCAGTTGATCTTAAAAGCTAACAGCTCTTTACATATGTTATCTCACTGGAGGTAGATACTATTACCAATCCCCATTTTACAGATGGGGAAACTTAGGCTCAAAGAGATTAAATGACTTGTCTAGACACAGCTGGTAAGTGTCTGAAGGTGGATGCAATTCATTTCTTGTCTTGAAGTCCAGCACTTTATGGACTGCACTACCCAGTGGCCTTTTATGGCATTAATTTGAGACTGCTCTCCAGCCTGTTTAGCTTCCTCCTCACGATTTGCAGGTTTATCAGTGTCCTTCCTAAAATGACAGACGGAGGTGGGTAGCCCTCTAGACTCAGTCTGACCAGGATAAAAGACAGTGTGCTTATTTCTGCTCTCTTCCTAGACTCTGTGCTTCTCTCAGTGCAGCCTTTACTTCACATTAGCCTTTTTGGCTGCCCTTTTAAAGTGTGTTTGTATTGAATTTGCAATCCTTTAAAATAGCCCATTATTTTTCAGATGAGCCACCATCTAGCCATGCCTCTCCCACATGTACTTGTTAAGGTAAATATTAGCATCAAGTTTAAGACTTGACATTAGACTCTATTAAGTTTGATGTTATCGAATTTGGTCCAACTTTCTAGCCTGTTGAATCCCTTTAGAATCTGAATTTGGCATTCAATGATTAGCTAGTCTCAATTTTGTGTGACCTGAAAACCCATTATCATGCTATCCATGACTTTATTCAAGCCTTTGAAATCAGGAAGACTTGAGTTCAAACCTGCCCTCACACACAAAGTTACCTTGGTCAAGCCACTTTACATCTGTGTGCCTCAGTTTTTTCATCTGCTAAATGGAGATAACAATAGCATCCTCCGCCCAGGGTTGTTGTGAGGATAAAATGGGATAAACATTGGTAAAGTACTTTCCAAATCTTAAAGAGCTATACAAATGCTAACTATTATTATCATTATTTTTATTGATTTTATTATATTGATTAAAATATTAAACAGCACAGAGCAAGAACAAATCCCTGTGGTAGTCCACAAGAGACCTTCTTCCAGGTTGATTCTTAAACAATTTTTCTTATAGCATTCCTATCACTCAACCAGTTATGAATCTACGTATCTATATGATATTCTATATTACATCATTGTCATAAGAATATTAGAGACAAAGTCATTAGAGACTTTTTAAAATTAAGGATTGCTAAAATTTATGTCAATGCATCTATAGCCTGTCCTCCCCTCCTCTCCTCTCCTCTCCTCTCCCCTCCCCTCCTCTCCTCTCCTCTCCCCTCTTCTCTCCTC